>NC_134574.1:122365722-122680041 GCF_050947875.1 Dermacentor variabilis | reverse complement strand
TTATGAGAAAGCGTTTGATTCAAAATCCAAATAAAGGAAGGCATCAGGCAGGGAGATACGATCGCTCCAATGCTATTCACAGCGTGTTTAGAGGAGGTATTCAGAGACCTGGATTGGGAAGCATTGGGCATCAGAATTAATGAAGAATACCTTAGTAACTTGTGATTCGCTGATGATATTTCCTTGCTTAGTAACTCAGGAGACCAATTGCAATACATGCTCACTGACCTGGGGAGGCAAAGCAGAAGGGTGGGTCTAAAGATTAATCTACAGAAAACTAAATTATAGTTTAACAGTCTCGGAAGAGAACAGCAGTTTACGATAGGTAGCGAGGCACTGGAATTTGTTAGGGAATACATCTACTTAGGGCAGGTGGTGACCGCGAATCCGGATTATGCCACTGAAATAATCACAAGAATAAGAATGGGCTGGGGAGCGTTTGCCAGGAATTCTGAGATCATGAACAGCAGGTCGCCATTACCCCTCAAGAGAAAAGTGTAGAAGAGCTGTGTCTTACCAGTACTCACGTACGGGGCAGAAGCCTTGAGGCTTACGAAAAAGGTTCTACTTTAATTGAGGACGACGCAACGAGCTATGGAAAGAAGAATGATAGGTATAACATTAAAGGATAAGAAAAGAGCAGATTGGGTGAAGGAACAATCGCAAGTTAATGACATCTTAGTTGCAATCAAGAAAAAAGATATGGGAAAGGGCAGGACATGTATTGAAGAGGAAAGATAACCAATGGTCATTTTGGGTTACGAACTCGATTCCAAGAAGAGGTAAGCGTAGCAAGGGGCGGCAGAAAGTTAGGTGGGCGGATGAGATTAAGAAGTCTGCAGAGATAACATGGCCACAACTAGTACATGAACGGGGTAGTTGGAGAAGTATGGGAGAGGCCTTTGCCCTGGAGTAGGCGTAACCAGGCTGATGATGATATATATGCACACGAACGCATCACGAATGAAATACAGAGCAGTATCATTAGACGGGGCAGTGTGTCTAGCGGGAAGAACGGTAAAGGAGAACGGCTACACCCACGTAGTGACAAAACTTGACAAATTGGGGCGAGAGTTTTTAGTACGCCCACCAGTTGTAAATTTGAGCTATTTTAGCAGACTTGAGCACATGGTTTTAGATAAAGCATGTGCCTTCGCCACGGTGCCTAAGAAATATCATCACAGCGAAGCTGTATATGGCTAGCGGATTCGTCCGTCCGTTGCATGCACGTAGAAAGCTCCTCCGGAGCAACCCCATGCGCATGTGCGAAAAGGAAAACAGAAAGAGAGGCACGTGATTGGTTGAGCAAGTAGTGACGTTGCATGCCAGCGCTCAAGCACCAGTGTCTCTACGGTTCCGAAATGGGTAGGCCACGCGGCACACGTACTGCCGAGGAGCAGGCAGCTTTGTACCAGCACCGCCTCGAGCCGATGCGAGAACGAGCTCGTCTTTGCCGTGCCAATGCCAGTGTCTCTCCGGTTCCGAAATGGGTAGGCCACGCGGCACACGTACTCGCGAGGAGCAGGCAGCTTTGTACCAGCAACGCCTCGAGCCGAAGCGAGAACGAGCTCGTCTACGCCGTGCCAATGCCAGTGTCTCTCCGGTTCCGAAATGGGTAGGCCACGCGGCACACGTACTCGCGAGGAGCAGGCAGCTTTGTACCAGCAACGCCTCGAGCCGAAGCGAGAACGAGCTCGTCTATGCCGTGCCAATGCTGCAGCTCGGGCAGAAGAACAGTGTCGTCCAGCCGAGAGCAAGCACCAATTGCGTAACGAGGATACGGTAGGTTACCAAGCCGTCGTTTATGGAACCGTCGGGATTAACCCAGTGTTAAACGTCGGGGCCGGACATTTCATCTACGCAGGTTAGCCATCTGTACGGTGTGCTTGGGCGGTGTTTTTTTTTTTTCAGAGAAGCTTGTATTCACTCACAAGTTGCATTGTTGTGATCACGTGAAAAAAAAACAGTTGCTCTCAGAACAGACGAGCCCACGCCACGCGCGCAACCAATCAGAACTGTTTAGTTTCCTCCGGGGAGTGAAAGGGCGGGAAAGGGTTTCGCGCGCGCTCTGCGCCAGCTTTGTTTCTGTTCAGTTTTGTCTCAGAAAACGCATGCCACAACACCTGGCACAACACCTGGAACGCTGCCAAGGAAGCACGTGTTCTTTTTGCTCTGCTCTGCTCCCTCAAGGCGTGCTCGTGGCGTGGCGTCGCAACCATTGGAGATGCGAGTTATGCGCAGTTTCGATCCTACAGGCGACAGACAGCAGCTTTATCGCTCAATCGGCCAGCTGACGTTTCGCATCCCTTACTGTCACATTACTAAGCAGTAGCACCGTTCTCTTGCACGAGAAGGCGCCGACATTTTTCCTACATCTGAGGCACATCAATTACAGTTAATGCAATAAGGGCACTCTCAACTCGATTTCTATTCTTTTTGTGATGTATGCGTGCGTTTGCACGTTTGCCTATGTAAAGAGCACAGCAGATTTTTTTAGAATTTTCTGGCATATGAACACATGGACCTGTTCTGGGGGTGATGTGTTTATACTAACAAGAGGACTAACACTGCGATTCAAGACGTCGCATATCACGACGTCCACAGCTGCAGAACTCACGGCTCTGCGCAGTGGCTTCAATTTATTGACACCGAGTCCCGGTACGTGGGCCGTGTTTTCCGACTCGAGACTGCCTTTACACAGCATGCAGTGAGTTGTCAGCCATACAGCTCAGGAACAGCTAACATACGAAATCGTCAGACTTCATCGCGATGTCAAACAGAAAGACTATGAAATTATTTCCCAGTGGCTGCATGGCCCTTGCGGTATCAGTGGAAATGGTCGAGCAGTCAAAGCTGCTCGAGTGTCACATCAAGAACAACACATTCCTCTTTCCAGGACAGACACTGCAAGGCAGCTTCATCATATTCGACACCCCAAATGTAAGGTGCACCAGGTTGTACGAACTGAATCATTCGCTCGAACTCCGACCTGCACCCGGGCTTCACCGACCTGAGGCATCACTTTTATACCGCCTGTGGTTAGGAGTGGCTCTCACGAAGTCGTACACTACTTTGACTGGAGTGACCGATAGTGCTGCATGCGACGTCTGCGGCGTGGAAGAGAACATCGAACACTTATTGTGCCACTGTCGTCGATTTCAGTCGGAAAGACAAACATTATTTATTGCGGTGTGACGACTGTACGATCGGTTGTTGTCTGTGCAGGTGCTCCTTGTAGAAAGACCGTCCCCATCGCTCGGCGGGCCACAAAGCTACGAAGGGACTTATCTCTTTCTTGAGGGCGACTAGCCTATGTGAACGTCTTTGACTCGCTCGAGCCCTCTGCGTGAGTGCGCGAGCTCACCGCAGCTTTCCTCTGCCGCCTTTCCCTCTCTATATTATCTTTCTATTCCCTCTTTCCCGTCCCCCCAAGTAGGGTTGCCAACCAGACGCATTTTTGGTTACCGTTCCTCCTTTTCAATTTTTGCTTCCTCCTCCTCCTCTCCCATACGAATACCACTGCCGTAAGAATTTCTTTCAGAGCAGGTAATATTTATTTATTGAAAATTACCGCCACCATAAAGGGCTGAAGGGGCATCCTACGCTGCGCAGTAGCCACAAAGTTCCTGGAAAATCCTGGAACGGTTTTGAGCAAAACGAGAACAAGGTGAAAGCAGTAGCCAACTTTTAGACAAGTGGACTTGTCTTCGTCAAGGTGACGTATGCCGTCCTCCCCACAGTAAATATATATATATATATATATATGGGTGCGATTCTTCTAAAGGGGAAAGGGCATAAGGTGAGTGGGTGCGGCAACGAGCGAAGGTGTGTTAGCGTGTCGAATTGAGAATAAAGGAGTGCTGTGCACAAGACCAGGGACCCGACCGTCTGTCAATCACGTGTCAACGCCCGCGTGGCTTACGCTACTGTGTCTCTGAAAGAGATACCTATTACCTCTTTCAGAGACAAGATAGCCTACGACAACCAGTGAAACAGGTAATAGGGGGCTGCTGTGCACGCCGTTCAGACGCCGGCTGACACTTGGTTGACAGACGGCCGGGTCCCTAGCCTTGTGCACAGCGCTCCTTCATGCTGAATTCGACACGCTAAAACACCTTCGCTCGGTACCACACTCACCCGCATTATGCCTTCTTCCCTTTTAGAAGAACCCCACCCATATATACTGTGGCGAGGAAAGCATATGTCACCTTGAATAAGACATCTCCACTTGTCGAAAGGTTGGCTAGTGCTTTCACCTTGTTCTCCTATTGCTCACCGTCTTCAATTTTCGTCTCCCGCCTTCCCCGTGTTTTCCCTGAAACAGTATTGGTAATTCTTTCACCAGACAATGCCACCATGTGCACTAGCGTTTGAACCTGTTAGTGTTCTTTTCTACTAAAACATCTTTTGACCACCAGATCCCAAAAATATAATTCAGACAAAAAATTGTTCTCGCTATTGTTTCATAAAGTACAAATTTTCTTACTGCATTTTACGAAAGACACGATCCCATCTTTCATTCCACAAATCCCTTTTTGTCCAAAGCTGCATGAACTTCGGCTCGGACACTCAGGTTGCACTGGGCCTAAAATGAAAGAACATGATGAACAGTCGTCACGCTCAGTGCTTTCGGAGTTACTAATGCTGTTATTAGAAAGTGGATGTTTCTTTTTTGTGGACAGTCTTACCGTAACTGTACAGGCTATTGATTCGTAATTGGCCTCATCGATGTAGTGCATGAAGTTTTGAAATATAGGCTTAAAGCGATAAGACTATATCACATACAGTTTGTTTTGATATTTATTGTTTAGTGCACCTTCCTGTTTTTGCATGGTAGGGTCTTCTTCTGCACTGAGTGTGATGTTGCTATTATGTGCTAAAAATGTGCATAGTGTCGCTACTTCAAATAGTAATTAGGATTGTAAAGGTATCTATGAGGAATAGTGGACGTCATAGTCATAATGGTTACATTGCTAGGCTAAAAATGAACCTGCTAATTTATCTAAATGCCGTAAAATACATTCTTCTCTTTATTTATTTACCGTCCTAAAGAGATCGCTGAATATGACCGCATCAGTACTTGATATCACCGCACGCTATGTAAAGGTCCTTTTTGAGGGTATGCTACAGGTATCTCTTAAGCTGCTTGAAATTCTTTAGGAATGTATTACAAGGAGACAGCAAGTTATTAATGTAGTAAGGCCAACATTTTCCGTTATCGTCGTGCGTACACAGCGTTAACACATTCGTGACACAAAAATGCTAGAGACACGTAGGCTGTAATCCACATTTATATTTTCAAGCACGGAAGGTGTGCGTTCCTAATTTCGAAAGAAAGAAATAGCTCACATTCTGATTAAATATTTAAAGCATGCGCTAAGGTAATCAGCTATACGAGGCCAGAATATAGTTGTTATTTCGCTTGTTTGTTTATAAGCCACCTGTGACACGTACGAAATTTTTACTCCTCGAGATCCATAAAGTGAAAAGGGTTTTCTGTGCTAGAAATAAATATCCTCGAATATTTCCGCTTTTAGCATTTCTTTGCGTACTTCTAGGCGCAGTTCCTCACCAACAAGCAACAATTCGTCTCTCAGCAGTCTCCTTAATACCAAGATTGCGGCTTTACTGCCTTGGTCCTGCTCGCTAAACCTACCTAGGAAAACGTGACGTGAGCGTCGCTCACGTCGCCCCCTACTGTAGCACCTGCGCTGAAAGAAACATGCAGGATTGTAGTGAGATCGACAAACGGCCCGTTGAGTGTATCGCTTAGTTTACACATGTTTTAAGTAGTAAACCATGCTAAAATAACAATGTGTATGCAACATAGGACGAACATTAGCGCATTTACATGTCATAATTTGATTTGATGACTTATAAAAGCAGCACACTTGCCTGAAGGTTTCGCAGCCCCGAAGTGAATTAACATAAATCCCAATAGGAAATGGCAGGAATTCATGTCTGTGAAAGGCAAGCCGCAGGTTTCTTTGGTTATGTAGCTTCAAAGTGGCCTGAATAGCATTCTAAACTACATTGTTTTCGCACCTATTGCTTACCCTTTGTCTTATCTCTGAATCGTGGTTCGAGCACGGTTGACGCAGTAGCTTGCCACTAGAAAGAGAGACAGAGGAAAGTGGAAAGGCGGGGAGGTTAACTAGATGTGAAGATCCGGTTTGCTACCTTAAGCTGGGGAGAGAGGGTAGGGGAGTTAAAGTGATAGCAAAGTAGAGATAGAGAAGAAAAGGAGCACAGACATACAATCGCAGTTGGTCACTATCAGCGCATACTTTCACTGCACAGCACAGTAGCACTTGCAGTACTATAAACATCTATTCAGGCTACAGCGGCTTTTCCAATTCTATGTCCTTTAAAGATTGCAACAGCGCCTTTGTCTCCCTCCGCTGCAATGGCTTGTGATATCGGCATTCTAAAATACGTTCCTCTGTTAGAGGTGATTGATCAAAGCGCGCTATCGCAATTGCGAGCGATCGTCTCCGTAAATTGTATCGAGGACAATCACAGAGAAGGTGTTTCAGAGTCTTCTCGCTACTACAGTCTGGCCACTAAAGTACTCCACCAGTAATGAAACAGATTCCGTGTAGTTTTCCGTGTACTGCAAGCAAACTTTCCAGCTTCTTTGAAGTTCCACTCTCCTTATTTAAAAAAATAAAGAAGTTGAATTACCATTCGAGGAAAACACGAAAGTGTGGCTGCAAGCAGCCAGTGCAAAACGCAAGAAAAAATCTAATACTTTATTTTACACAAGCGAAAATAACCATCAAGTCATACGGAGAAAGTATATAAGAATAACTCTGAATATTTTACATATAGAAATTGCATTAAACGCGAGCTGCAAATGTAAGAACCCACTAAATTTCAGAGAGCTATGAAGACAGAAAAAGTCGACTAGTTTTTATAGGAAGACAACTGGGAAGCGGATATGTTAAGAGCATAGGCAAGAAAAATACTCAGCATGCGCCGGTGTGTGCTTGCGCTGCTGCCAGAGAAATTCAATTTGCTGAGCCTGGTTCATCCCGTCGAGTTTTAGAGGCAAAATTACAAGAAGTCACAGTGAACAAACGCAGCGGCATGGCATGGCTAGACAGTGTGTTTATAAATGTGCTCGTAGGTGCTTGTGCGTTTTTGCACAATAATTTGCATCAAAGGTGTTTAGCTCCTAAAGGGTTCCCTTTACCATTGCAGCAATCGGCACTTGCGCCACCAACTTGCAGTCGCAGCTTCAGATCTGAGCCTAAGACACAATCTACTGAAGGCTATACAAAAACTTCTCCATGTCTACTTCTTACCAGGCGCAACTTTGCGCAATTTTTTGGTAGGAGATACGCAACCCACGGACCTACCCTAAACCCGCTTTAGTAGAGTTCCCGGAAGCAAAGCGTTGCAAAAACAGGAAAGGTAACTGTGTGACGCTTCTCTTACGGATTGACAGCGCTTTCGCGTGGTATGAGGTCGCAAAACCGTTCCTCCAATGTCTGCGTCAAGTTCTTCTCTCGTTTACACGCAACAATGGGAGGAAAGCAACAATTCAATCAAATCAACGTAAAAAAGACCACACCAAATCTCTCCAGTTTGAGCTGAAAGCGCCATGCATACATTTGGCACTTACAATCGCGTCTGCCATGTATTGTATTGCTACGCGCTGGCAACACAGCTGAAATGTCAAACCAAAAGCCGTTTGGCCTCCTCGCGTCCGCCGTGCTCCCAGCTGGATAGTCGACGTATATCACACAAGTGCGCCTACGTATATGGAACTGACGTTGCTCATAGCGGCACATGACTTGGAGAATTATTCAAGGCCGTGCCAGTTATTTGTTTTATCGGTTGCTTCAATCGACCGATTAAAGATTAGAGAATTAGTAAAACCTACAACTTGAATGTCTGCGTGTTCTTGTTTTACTTTGTGCCCCAGCAAGAAGATGTACTTCCGTTTCGTGTGGTTTTTACCATGTCGTTCAGTGGAGCGCATAGACAACGAAACTGTCATTTTCCACCGTGTGGCAGCGCGCGATTATGCTCTGTAATCCGCTTGCGTCTGTCCGAGTGTTCGCGTAGCCCCAACTTATACCGCTGCTCGGGTGTTCTCGTTTATAGTACGGAATTTTTCGCGCTGTGTGAAGCGAAACAAACGCCGCAGCTCGCACGAGGGACCGTCAGCAGAAATGCGCCACGCAGCCTGATAAGAAAGCGAGAAAAAAAATCAAGGTGGGGCTCGTGAACAATGCGTTAGGCACTCCTCCAGCTCCGGTGTTGGAGAACGTAGAGAAAGCTTGACGGAGGCAAATGGAGAAAGTGATATGTTGGCGGTGACACTCGCCTCCTGAAATCATGGGTTCGTGGAACTCGATTATTTCTATCTCGCCTATTATTAAACCAACTTGAAACATTCTTGCGCTAGAACGTTCACAAGAGGGCACAAATTTAGAGGGCAACGACTTCGTCCTAGAAGGCAACACCTTCCAGCGGTGCAATTGAGTGTTTGTGTGCGATGTTTGTGGTGGATGGACGCATTTTCCATGGGTGTGTTGCTGCAACAAAAACTAAAGTTCCTTGTGCATGCTTCGAACTTGCGTCCGATCATTATCGAGAACAATCTACAAATACTGAATGAAGGTTGACCTTCATTTATAGGTAGAGAAAAGGAGCATACCACTTTAGACCTTGCGATATCAACGAGAGATGTGTGTTAAGCCTGGTCATGTGAACCTGGCCCGTGGGGCTCAGATCACCTAGCCATTTGGTTCACACAAACACATACTGCGGGTCGCCAGGATGTCGTTTATGCAGTCACTAACTAGGAGAAGCTGCGTGAAATGATCTCAGAGGCACCATCTCAAGACAGCCTGTTTAAACCTAAGAGTGAGTGCTTACGAGGAGCTACAGTACAACGACGATGAAGTATTGCCAAACCAAACCCCGATCTAAAGCTCTTGCGGCTCCGCGCATTTCGACGGCGCGATTATATACGGACACAGCGCTCAAAACGACGCACCGAGTGGACTATATATAATCGCATTGATGAAGCCATACGGCGGCATACAAAACAGCTTCGTTGCAAGAGCTGGGAAGCTTTGTGTAGTTCGTTGCATACTGGAAGTGGTTTTGGAAGTGTATGGCGATAACTAAAGGCTCTCCGCACTCCTGAAATCTGCAAGAATCCTACGGCTGCATGGAGCATAGTGTTAAGAACGGCCCGCTGAAGTGCAAGTTTTGCCAGCCAGTTGCGACAGCGGCGTCAACATTTCTTGGAAAACCACCGTTACGCTCTAGCCTCGGCGCCGTTGTGACTAAACGCGGTCGGCGGACCAACTATTGTTACTGAACCTGCCACCGCCGATCTGATCTGCTATGAGCGGGAGTGTTGCCCATGGAACGTCTCCGGAGGCCTTTTCCCACGCGCCGTTCAAGACGCAAGGCAATGGACAACCGGCGGCCGCGCTGCGGGGGTCCGCTCGGATAATCGATGTGCGTTTCCTCGCATCAGCTCTGAGTTCTGCGAAAGCCGTCTGCCCTCGGTGGGGACTGTGAACCTGTGCGAAAGTGTGTGTAATCCCTCGCGCAGAGACACGGCTAGTATACGGTGCCTGGTCGATCGTTTCCCTCACCTTGGGATCGATTGAGGACCGAGTGTATATAAACCGCTGTTGTGCGGCTGCTCAGTGTACTTTCTCTCGCAGTCATGCTAGACTGATGAACTGGAACGTCCTTATGTAGATACTCTAAATAAACCCATATTCCTCGTCCTCGGTGAGAAGCAGTCCTTTCCTTCAACAACGTCCTCAGCGTGGATAAGCTGGACAACGGCACGGGCCAGATACCCTCTAATTCATCCCCGACTCCAATCTTGACAACTGATAGTGAGCGATGGAATTGATCCCCCCCTTCCCCCCCGCCAATCCTTATAACTGGATGTCAGCGCTGGGATCGTCCTCAAACTTTTACAACTGGCTGACAGCGGTGAGACGGACGTCGCGACATGGTGCTGTGTCTGCGGTGAATGCTTGGTTCTTGCTTTGACTCTCTAGGCTTCATTTTGTGGTCGTTCTGTTTAGAACTGTAGGGACGCTAGATTGTTGATTCTTAGCTAGGTTGTGTTTTGCTAGGTAGGTTTAGCGAGCAGGACCAAGGCAGTAAAGCCGCAATCTTGGTGTTAAGGAGACTGCTGAGAGACGATTTGTTGATTGTTGGTGAGGAACTGCGCCTAGAAGTACGCAAAGAAATGCTAAAAGCGGAAATATTGGAGCTAATTTCCGAACAGGCCAGTGAGGAAGAAATTAAAATGGGCTTGGAACTTCTGAAGAAGAGAGAGAAACGGGAAAGAGAGAAAGAAGAACGGGACAGAGAAGGACGGGACAGAGAGAAAGAGAGGAACGCCATAAAGATCGCGAGTTAAGAAAAATGCAACTTGAACTTGAAAGCAAACGTTTGGAGTTGTCTCAAGGAAGTGAAGGAGCTCTGTGAAAATCAACTGAGGCAGAATCATACCGCATGGACAGGCTATTAAAGCCACTTGAGGTCGGGACCGACATAGGCTTGTTCCGAAGAAATTTTGAAAGGACTAGCGAGAAGATGAACTTCGCTCCGAGTACATGGCCACACCGGTTGCCGTCTATGTTGCCGTGTGAGGCGGCGAAAGTAATCGCCAGACTAAGTGCACAGGATGCATATGATGGTGCGAAAGTTAAGGCTAGTCTCCTGAGGAAATACCGCCTTTCAGCGGAAGCTTTTCGGCAAAGATTTAGGAGCACAGGCAAGAAAGGTAGCGAGGGGTATCCGGAGTTTGCATACAGCTTAAATGCCAACCTAGTCGAGTGGCTTAAAAGCGCGGAAGCGTACGACAGCAGAGACATGATCATTGAATGCATGTGTCTAGAACAGTTTTACAAAACTATCCCCCAAGCTGTGGAACTGTGGGTGCAAGATAGAGGGATTGTAAACACTGTGGAAAGGGCGGCTGAATTAGCCGAAGAGTACGCAACCCGTAGAATGTTGAACGCCGAGGACGGAAACTTGGACGGTCGAAATGGATCGCGGAAACCATTTTCGTTCAAAAGGCGTTGGCAGACTAGACGATCGGAACCTGTAACCGTGGAGCAAAAGCCCGCAGAAAAGAGCGAGGAGAAACCTAACGGCGAAACTGTACAAAAAGAGCAGAAAAGAAAAGTCGAATCTTTCAGGCCGATCCGCAGCTATAAGGGCCACAAACTGGGACATACCGCTGTGAACTGCGCAAAGCCTAGCGTAGTTTTTTCCTATGTAGATGAAAAAGACGAGAATATGGAACTTTTAAGCCCATATCTTCACGACCTGCAAGTTAATGGCAAACCATGCAGGGTGCTAAGAGACAGTGCCGCGACGATGGACGTTGTCCATCCGTCTTACGTGTCGGTAGAGGACTTCACTGGAGAAGTAGCATGAATCAAACAGGTTGTAGAAGAACGCAGAGTGGTGTCTGCCCATGGCCAAAGCGAAAATCAGTGGACCATTCGGGGAGCTAGTGACTGAGGATGCAGTTTCCAAATTTATTTGTCACTGCAGTACCCTTACAATTTTTCGAATCGTTCGAATCGGTGTCTGCGTGACCAAGGGCTTAAACTGGGAGAGGGCGTAGTACAGGCATTGACGCGAGTCCAAGCTCGCAAAATCGCGTCCCTTTCGGCTGAAAATGTACAAGCTGCTCCAGCGGAAGCAGCAAAAGAGATAACTTCAGTAACCGAATCCGAGCTAGGCTCGAGAGATGAAAAAACAGTTGAGGAAATCCTGCCAGCTGACCAGCTCAATGAGAGCATGCCAGGGTGTCAAAGTTGAGCCCTGCAGAAAGAGCCCACTGATGCACTCGGAAGTGAGACAGGGTCATTACTATCACCGGCCTCAAAGAACTTTGATCACCTCTTACGTGTGGATAGAGAGTCACTGGCAGCCGAACAAAAGAATGATGAGAGCTTAGCTAAATTACATCACACAGCCAAAGAAGGCATTGCTAGGCGCAAAGTGACGATACATGAGAGATGAGGATTGTTGTGTTCGCACTACAGAGATCGAAAGGGTAGGATTTTAGATCAGTTAGTCGTACCTACTAAGTACAGGGAGGACCTTTTGAGTCTTTGTCATGGAAATGGGTGGTCCGGCCACCTAGGCATAAACAAATCAAAGGAAAGATTGCGTATGGAATACTACTGGCTAACTTGTTTCAAAGACGTAGAAAACTTTGTAAGATCATGCGACGCCTGCCAGCGCTCGTGTAAACCAAGAGAGTCATAGAAAGCTCCACTAAAGGTAGTGCACTTAATAACAGAACCTTTCAGACGACTTGTGATAGACACGGTAGGGCCTCTACCAAAAACAAAATCGGGTTACAGGTACTTGTTTACCATGTTGTGTCCCGCTACAAAGTTTCCAGAAGCAATCCCTCTTAAAGAGCTCAGCTTCACCGAAGTAGTAGACGCGCGTTTGACAGCATTTGCACTAGTTGGGTTTCCAGCGGAAACCCAATCCTTACAACTGGCTGTCAGCGCTGGGATTGTCCTCAAACTCTAACAATATTGAATGGCCCGTCAATAAAAGTTATAGCAGAGGCATTTGCAGACATTTTAGTCTCTTCTGCATACAGTGACACCAAAAATGTCGACCTTCTTTCTTTGACAAGTCACAGCACCATAACCGCTTCCTACGGTCCAGCCTGCCAGACGAACGAGGCAGATTTCACTCTTGAGGTGCTGCGACATGCGCTGAGCCTCTCCAAACGCCGCACAGCTCCAAACAAAGATGGTGTGATGTATCAAGCAGTGCAAACGTTGATAAGAGTTTTCATGGCCGTATATTGGACGAGTAGAATGAAGTATGGAGAACTGGTGTAATCGCTGCTGAATGGAAATCGTTCGTGGTGGTACCAATTATAAAGCCCGGGCGTCCTACAAGACACCTCAAGTCCTACTGGCCAATATCCCTAACTTCTAATGTCAAGTTAATGGAGCGAATGGTCTTGCTTCGCTTAGATGTCAGGCTAGAGGAGCCGAATTTTTTCACTGATGTCATGAGTGGCTTTCGTCACCGCCGTTCAGCTCTGGACAGCATATCAGACCTTGTCTCAGCGCTCGCATTTGCTAAAGGAAACAAGAGTTCCGCCTACATGCCCTTCCTAGACATACAGCAAGCTTTCGATTCAGTAACGCATAAGCCGATTATTTTCGCTCTTGCAACCGTGGGAATTTCGGGTCGTCTATCGGAACGAATTTTCTATCGGAATGCCGGATGAAAGTGCGTGTTGGAGGAGTAGCTAGTGAATACCGATATGTGAAGTGCGGTGTCCCACAGGGCAGCGTATTATCGCCGCTTTTGTTTGACACCATACTACCCGCTCTTCCAAGTCGTTTGCGTCGGGACAGTGACTTCCCTGTGAGCATAGCTGCCTACGCCGATGACACTGCTCAGTGGATAAGCGGCCCTTCGCACCTTGGTCCGCGGCTTCCTGCGAGTCTGCAAATAGCTCTAAACGCTACTTCGGAGCACTTGGGTGAAGTTGGCCTGCTCATATCATCTACTAAGACGGCTGAAATAGCATATCACCCTAAACAACGCGATCATGGAACAATGAGCCGACTGTATCTTGACGAAACGCCTATAGACTGGGTGCGAAAACACCGTTTTGTGGGGTTAATTGCGAATGATCGCATCTCTTGGCGTCCTGCCTTTAAATCTGTACGACGCAAATCACACTGCCTCCTTTAGTATGTGGCTGACTTGACTGCTAGAGGTTCTGGATGCGACCAAACAACGGCTCTCCAGGTTAGCCAGTCATCTGTACCCTCAGGTATGATGCACGCATTACCAGTCCTGAAGATACCACCTCGTTTGCTGGCCCAAATGGAGCGAGATCATCGCGTTGCCCTTCGACTAATACTTGGATCACCTCGTCAGGCGCAATCTATAGCCTTTCTCACTGAAGCGCATCGGTTACCGCTGAGGCTGCACTCAGACCAGAGAGCACCATATCATATTGAGCGTCTGCACCGCACATCGAATGGTCAAACGCTTCTTGAACGTCTCATTCACCGCCCGTTACCTCGCATGGGAAAAATGGTGGCATAATTTATGAATATCACTGACATTTCTGAACATGCTGCTTCAGTTACGCCTCCACCTTTCAAAGATATCACGAAACACGTATCCCCCATTTACCTCACAATCCCTGACATGCAAAAAGTCTGATATGCCTGTTTCGGCAATATTCCAATTGGCTCAGTCTCATATGTTCGAAAAGTTTCCACATTATCTTCAAGTATTCAATGATGCACCTGTGCACAGTGACGGTCAAGGCACTTCTGCATCTTTTTTCTGCCCTTCAACTCAAGTACGGCGCATCTTTCAAATACCTCATTCAACTTCGTCAACAACTTCGGAGCTAGGAGCGATAAATGTTGCACTGAAATACGTGCAAGAGGAGTTAACTACATCGAGGGTTGCCATCTTTACGGACTCCCGTGCTGCCCTAAGCAGGCTACAACGCAGTGAGATTGATTGTCATCTTGTGCGCAGCATTACTGACTCTGCAAGCAAAATTTCGTCACGTGGGATATCTCTCGTTGCTCAGTGGATACCTTCACACGTTGGAATCACCGGAAATGAAGAGGCTGATCGGCCCGTTCAACTTCCCCACACAAGTCACTACCTAGAGAGCAGGAACGATTCCTCGGAGCTCTACAGGTTAATACATTCCCTTACCCAACCAGAAATCACCTCATATCCCCTACACAATTCTCTCCGCAATGCCGCTTCTGCGCAGAGCACGGTTCCTTCAGGCACATAGTAGGGGATTGCAGAGCGGCACCATTAAATCCTCCAAACCCTTACCCCACTAACGAGCTTTGGGAGAGAGCCTTGGCCAGCTGCAACCTCGAGGATCAGCAACGGCTGATTGCGAGGGCCCTGGACGCGGCCCGAGCTCAAGGCATTCTGGAATGAGGACGCCTCTCCAAAGCTGCATTTAGCCAATAAAAATGTTTATTCTCTCTCTCTCGCTCTTGCGCTCATAACAGCTGTGACTGCCCAGAAATCGTGAACAAGCATGATGACGCTCGTCTGCTGATTTGTCGCCACCTACCCAAGCAGCACCCAGACCAGCGCGTTGCAAATGGAACGTTCCCGTCCCGCGTTCGGGGTCGAGGCTTGCCTCGTAGCGCTGGAGCACAACTACTCATGCTGAGTAGTTGGCTGCGTGAACGTGCATGAACGTTTATACGGAGAAAGACGTGTGGCGAGTCCATTGTTTACGACTTGTGGCTGCTGCGAGACACTTCAGCAGCTTATATTTGAGTGTGCCGCTTTCAGTGCGCAGCGCATGTCGCTAGTGAGAAACTATCATATCCTTGGCCTGCGGTATACGACACTCGACGAATGTTTATATCCCAGTGGTTGTCCTTCTGAACGCGATCAGGCTCATCGCGCTCTACTTACTCTTTAGTTAAGTAACTTAGGTTGGCATTTTTAGAGTCGGAACTATTCTATTTAACATTCTGTAGTAGCGTCACCTTCAGTAACCAGCCCCTACTGTGTGTGATCTGTACTGTGTTCTACTTTAGTCTTTAGATTTGTCCACTTGCTCTTCCTTTCCTCTTTCCTTCCCTCCCTCGTACCTTCTATTTCTGTGTTGCTATCACCTCCCTTCTGAAGAGTAGGCAGGCATTGGGCCCCTTCCGGTGGCAGTTTCCAGCCGGCTCCTCGGTTTCCTTTTCCCGTTAATTGTGTATATGTATTCACAACAAATAATAATAATAATAAATAATAATTTTTAATTTCCTGGTATCTTGAGCCTCTAAATAAAATTTACTTGTTTTCTTTTTTCTCTTTTTTTTTGCGTGTGCCTGGGTGTCTTTCGTGTAAATTTCGGTTTGAGGGATAGTCAGAGCCTCCTTTCGCGCCACGTTCTTCAGCACGTGCCACCCTGTGGGACGTTAAATCTTTATAGCCTTTAAAAAGTAGTCCGGAAGTAGTAAGACTAATATCAATTAGTGGTTTTACTGTTGTGCACTGGTATCGGGAATATTGCTTTGGCAGGAAAGTGAGAGTGTTGCCGCGTAGTTGTACAAGTGCGAACACGTGTCAAACCTGTAGTCTGTGCGGCATTTATTGCTTCTAAAAACATTGGTGCCAATTATTTTGCGGCATTTTAAGTATTTAGATTCTCTGCGTATTGATTTTGCTGGAAGGCACATAATCTGAACGTTTCGCTATTTGCATTACAAAAGCTAAGTGGAACACATCGCAAGAAAGGCGGCAAAGTGTGCAGTGTCCGGGGTCGTTTAACGTAGACGAGGGGTAGGATGAGAATGGAGAGGAGATCGAGTCAATCGGCAGACAGCGTGATGTCGATGCTTGGCTAAAGAATGGAGGATTTCGAGTATGAGCTTGCGAAACAGATGGAAGAGCTCAAAAATCAGTTAAATACGGAGCGTGATGCATGGAGGGCGATGGAATAAGATACTTCAATCAGCCGAAGATAAATTGAACAGGGCTTCCATCGTGAATGATAACAGTGGTATTGAGTCCCATTTCTCCGATATTGCAGGTTAGGGAGCGTCAGCAAAGCCCGTGGAACGCCTGCAATGAGGCGAGGGGGTAGCTGGAAAGAGCGACACCTACCTTCAGGCCGCCACGAAGTAAGCGCATGAACGCCTACCTCAATGCCCCTTGTCAAGTCTAAACCACACGGAAAAGGACAACAAAGAGAAGTAGGCAGATTCCTCAGCTGTAGGAGAGAGCGAAAGGGTGATTATTTCCGGCGATTGAAACCTGGCTAGGTGCTGAGAAGCAGTTGTGGAGAAGGTGAAAGGATATAGAAGAGTGGTGGTAGGGACATTTTAAGGACGCACGTTGGGTGCTCTCATGGAGCGAGCAAACTAAAAGCTCGTGGAAAACGCCCATGGAGGCAGCGCTGTCGTAGTAGCAGGCGGGATAAATGGCGCCAGTGCTTGGCGTAGTGTGTAGACGACTTGCGCGAGCTTTCGCCTCAGGTGCAGATCGTGGTGTGCATGGTGCCGGAGGTTCCTGTATGTGGCAGTAACGTTCAAAAAGCCATAGTGGCTGCTAATGAGGCTATATGGACAAAAAGCCAAGAGAAATATTTTGAAGTTGTCGAATAAACAGGGAAGTGAGAAGGTGTGGTGGTTTCCAACAAGACGGGATCCACTTCAATTACAGGCTGGGATGAGAAGTGGGCTGGTGACTTGCTCGTCGCGCATTGCCTTTTTAGCGGGCCCGCAGGCACTCAGGAGGCCAGTGTAGGTAGTAATGAAGAAGGTTCCCTAGGTGAACCTCACAATAGCATCGCCGTCAATAACAGAAATAAAAGGAAAACAACAAAGGCCGCTCGCCATGCAGTAAGTTACATAAACATGCAGGATAGAAAGAGAAAAGTGCATGGCGATTGAGAAGCAGCTACAAAGAGAACAGATATGGGCATGTGTGGTTACCGCCACGCACCTTAGAGAGTCGGAAGAACCACCAGGGATTGAGAATTATGTTTGGGGAAGAGTGCCACAGAATTAAATTGGAAGAAAAGGGATGGGCAGTCGGAATGCTGATCTATCAGGGAGCCAAATGGAAAAGAGTAAATTCGAAATGTCAACAGCATGTTGGGTTATCAGGTACAATAAGAGGAAAGAGAACTTGGCTGGGCGTAACGTATTTGTGGGTCGGAAATAAATGCACAGAAAAGACTCAAGAGATAGTGGAATGCCTAAGTGCTGATATTAAGGGCTTCGGAAATGACGGCGAAATTGTCCTATTATGTGACATGAATGCCCACATACAGGATCTAGATCGCTATACCGACAACGAGGGAAAGTCAACGCTTTCTGAGCAATATAACCTCATTATCGGGGATACAGGGCCCAAGCGTGATGGGTAGACCACATGGGAATGGGAAACCAGCAATCGTTCATTGACTACTGTCTCATGACACAATGAATTCTTGATTAGTTGAGAGAAATGGTCATTGAAGAAGGAAAGGTATAAAAGCAAAAAGAGTGACCATAAACGCATCATTTTGAATATGCGATATGCAGTTGGGAAAGAGAGCAAGGAGCCCAAATTGGCGGGTCTAAATTTGAGCAATGAAAAACTAAGAAATATAGTCACAAGAGTCGAGGGAGAACTTGACAAATGGCCAAGCAAAGAGTGGGAATATAGGGAGTTTCTAATTGCAATAACGACAGAAATACCGAAAAAGAAGCAACATGTTCATTGGAAAGGAAAAAAGAAACCGAAAAGGCTGGTGGAACATGAAAATTCGAGAAGCGATTGCTGAACGACAGAAAGCATCCCGAGAGCACAGGCAGGCAAGAAAAGCGCAGTTGCTGCGGGGTGAAGTAGCCAGAAAATAGGAAAAATACCGGGAGAAAAAGTCTCTGCTTCAAATACTGGTGCAAGCAAAGATAAAAGATCAAAGTGAACGTTGGTTGTCAGAAATGCGTGAGTAAAAGAACACCGCACCTAGAATGTTTTGGAACCACATGAAATTATTAGGCAGGAAGTATGGAACAATATTACAACATAACTTAGACGAAGATGCAAACTGGAAGGGGCCGTGGCCTTAAATTGCATCCGAAAACTAACAGCCGAATCATTCCAAGCCGATCACAAAGTAGCAGTTGAGGAAAAAGGGGCATGAAACAGAACCAGATGGAAAAATAGCTGGTGGTTACGAATTTTAACTGGAAGAAAGCCGAAGAGAAATTTGCTAAAAGCACAGCCACAGGGTTAGACGAGGTCACCGTTAGGCTGATTAATGAACTAGGACCAAAAAGTAAGGAACCTCTGTTGAAAGCGCGAGAAAGAAGCCTAAAGGATAGATGAATACCTAACAGTTGGCGACGATGTAGAATGAGTTTAATTGGGGGAGAAAGATGGAATTCACTCGTATAGACCATTGACCATTACATTCGTAATGTAAAGGGTAGCAACGCAGGCAATTAAGTTAAACCTGCACGCATGAGCAGAGAATAATCGAGTTTTGGGAGAACTTCAGAATGGCTTCAGCATAGGTAGGCGTTTGAATCATAATCTACTCGTCGTTACTCAGTGTATCGAAATGTCAAGAGTAGAAAATAGACTGTTATATATTGCCTTTATAGACATTACAGGAGCGCATGACAACGCCGAACGTAACGTTTTGAGGGATATACTGGAAAGGGAAGGCGTAGGCTACGATTGTCTACAGCTTTTCGGAGAGATTTACTTGGAGAATACCACTTGCGTTGAATCAGAAGGGACGAGTAGCGAAGAGAAAGTTGATATAAACAACGGACTGAGGCAGGGGTGCCCTTTATCCCCACTGCTGTTTGTGATGTACATAGTGAGGTTGGAAAGGTCGTTAGAAAGAACTAATAGAGGCTTTAATCTCTCATACAAACAGGCGGGTACAGTAGTAGAGCAGCAGCTTCCAGGTTTGTTTCATGCGGATGACATTGCATTGCTAGCTAACAACCAGTGATATGCAATGTCTGGCTATTATCTATTGACTGGAAGGTAATAACTTAGGCCTGAAACTTAGTGTTAAAAATCAAGTGTTATGGTATTAAATGAAAACAGCGAACTGATAGTGACAATACAAGGCTAGCAAATACCTCGCTTAAAAGAATATAAATTCCTTGGTTCATGAATAAACGAAGGTAATAGATACATGAAAACATGGGAAAAACAATAACAGCAAATAGCAAGACAAATGCGGCCCTAATGAAACACAGAACGCTATGGGAATACAATAGGTACGAGGTGCTCCGGGGTAAGTGGATAGGTGTAATAGTTCCAGGACTTGCGGTTGTTTGCTTGAAATCAGTGGTATAATCAGTACTCGATGGCAACGAAAGGTCAGTGGGACGCCTCGCGTTCGGCGCTCACCGGAAGACTACAAATGAAGCTATGCAGGGTGATAAGGGCGAGACAAGTTTTGAAGTGAGGGAACCTCGCCGTAAAATTAATTATGAAGAACAACTAAATGGGCTGGGAGAGTGTTCAGGTATTTGTAGAGGAACAACATTGATTTACAGTGGAGGAAAAGAACTAGGAACTTATCAGCAAGTATGCAGCCTGTACGGCGAGCAACACAGGAACAAAGAAGCTCATGCAGAAAGTCAGAGAGGTTGATATAATCGCATGGGTGACGGTAATGGAAAAGAAACCTGCCATGGGTAACTACTTAAGAGGAAAAAAACGAAATCAGGAAGGAAACAATTTATGATAGCGCAAAGGGAAGCTCATTGCCTTTCGAAGCGAGATCGGGATGTTTTAGAACACATACCTTTAAAGCGAGACATAAGAAGGAAGAAGAAGCATTTGTTTGCTGCGGTAAAACTAGGGAAATGATGGAGCCTGTTGTATTAGAAGGTGAAAATATTTTTCTAGTGGTCGATTTTGGAATCACTGGCCGCCTTGAACCCTGGCATTCAGTGAGAACAAAGGGAAAGTAAACATGTCCGCAATATAGAATAATAAAGGATTGGTAGTAGAAAAGTACGGAAACGACCAACGGAGGCGTACAAAAGTAAAGTTCAAAATTGGGATTCAGAAACTTTGGTTATAGGAATTATTCGTTGTTTTTTTCTTTCCTAACATCGGTAGGACATTAGGCACTAAAGTAGCCCAAGCTTGGTGGAGAAACCCACCAACCTGTTGCAAAGGGGACACTCATAATGTCCATCCATCCATCCGTCCATCCATCCATCCATCCATGCATTGATTCATCGTAAAACCACAATTTGCTATGTGACCTGGTGAGGGGCCCTTTATGGGTTATTTTCCATGTACACAGAACTAAATACAACGGGCTGAGAAAAAAAAACCTACGGACGCCTTAAACAGTTCTCAACCTCGTATAACAACTTTTATAAAAGCACAGAGAATGAAAACACGAATTTCGCACGTTTTACTAAATCTTTGAAAGTCTATGCAACTCCTTTAATGGTGAGCTGCTCCAAAAATAACGTAATGTTATTAGGTAATTAAGTAATTAAAATTACAACATCTGGACCCCAGACATCTTGCGGCAAAACATGACACTTTTACAAACATAAAATGTTTAGAGGCGAAAATAACAAACAAGGATTTCAGAGTCTTCGCAACAATTCCTTCAAAAATAAATAACAGGTGGGCATGGCATTCCTCCTAAATATCAAAACTCGACGGTACGGATTCCTTCAACAGACGAAGTAGGCTATATTCTAACAATTGGTGACCTTTAGCCTTAAGGCACACCTGCACCTTCCCGAATTCCATCCTTGTTGATTTTGCAATCTATGTCGTTATGGTCATGTATAAGGACTTTTTTGTTTTTAATTTGAAAGTATTCCTTGTATAATCTGTACCTTTTAAAGTTATTTATTCTTCGTATGCCATGCATTTTAACAGCTGCGGTGCATGTTCAGCAGACAGAAGGCTGAATATCACGCGCAAGGTTTTTTTAGTGTTGAGGAGCTGGAGCAGGTTGCTGTGCGGTGTTGTACCCCGACAAAGTACCTATAATTTCATTGGAATAAAAACATATATTTGTATAATAGTACAGCTTGACTGATTCACGAAGCGTGTAACGGTTTCTTCATGTGCCCGTTAAACGCCAGTTAGTCTAAAAGCATTTCACAAGAGGAATTTGTTTTGTCCACATTTACCTAATTTACCTGTGGGTGTCATGGGCTCCTAAGTTTCAGAGTACTGTGTGAAGGTGATGTGTCAATGTAAGTAAGACGACTGAACTTAGCTGCAGCGAAATTTCATTCAACGCGAAAATACCTTCACTATATCTGATGTTTAGTATAAGGAGACACGCTGATATTCGCAAAAAAAATTTAGTTCGGTCTATGTGAATGAAAACGCAGAGTTTTGCAGGATATTTACATAAGCGGTCTGTACTCTTTGATCGCGTAATGTATATTTGACAACAGGTATTTCTACTGTATCAAATGACTTTTCGTAATCCATGAAAGCCATCTAGAGAGTCTGATTGTACTCGGCGGATTTCTCGATTACCTTATTATAGACATGGATGTGATTCATTGTAGAATACCCATTCCTGAAGCCAGCCTGTTCCCTGGGTTCGCTGAAGTCCAGTGTTGAACTTATTGTATTGCAAATTATCTTGATGAATATTTTATACTATAACAGAAGAAAGCTCATCGGCCTATAAGCTTTCAACTTTGTAACGTCTCCCTTTTTGCGGATTAGTATAATATTTGCATTCTTCCAGTTTTGGGGGATCCGTGCAGTCAATAGACACTTTCTATAGAGAGACGCCTGTTCTCCATGCATTATGTCGTCTCCGTCTTTGATTAAATCGACTGTTATTTATTGCATCTTCTCCTGCCGCTCTTCCCCGTTTCATGTCTTGCAAAGCCCTTGTGACTTCATCGTTCGTTATAGTAAAAGACTCTGCAACCTTTTCACTACTGCTTCGAATGGAGGAATCGTGGCTCCTCTGGTGCTGCACAGGTCAGTAAAGAATTCTTCCATTTCCTTTACTTTACTTTCGAGATTTCTGATGATATTGCCCTGCTTATCTTTCAGTGCATATATCTTAGTTTGTCCTATGCCAAGTTTCCTCCTCAATTTCAGGCTGCGTCCATTTTTTACGGCACTTCAGTCTTTCTCATGTTATAATTTCGAATATCCCTTATTTTAGCGTTCTTGATCAGTTTTGACAGTTCCGCTAATTCTATGTTATCTCTTGAGTTGGGAACATTCATTCTTTGTGGTTTCTTTATTAGGTCCTTTGTTATTTGGGAGAGCTTGCCTACTGATTGCCTTGGTGACTTGCCTCCCACTTCAGTGGCTACCTCTGAAGCCAGTATGGTTACGGGTCATTCAATACCTCTTTGTCATCGTCATCTATCTTTTCATCTCTCTTTCCTTTTGTATATTTGTTTGCAACTACCCGGCTGAATTTGTCTGCTTTTAGGATTACTGCATTTATGTTCACCTGTGTCTTATTGACCAATTTCGCTCTTTCTCTCTTCAAATTCAGGTGAATTCTAGCCCTCACTAACCTGACATCACTGCACTTTACCCTTTAGAACTTCTACATCCTGCACTATGTTGGAATCGGTAGAAAGTAGGAAGTGAATATAATTTCTTGTTTCACCATTAGGGCTTTTCCAGGTCCACCTACTGTTCCTACGCTTCCTGAAAGAGGTGTTCATTATTCGCAGGTTATTCCTTATTGCGAATTCTACCAGCATCTCTCCTCTAGCGTTCCTAAAATTGACGCCGTAGTTGCCAATTGCTTGTTCAACAGCCTGCTTTTTCCCCATTTTTATATTGAAGTCGCCAATTACGTTCTGATAGTATTACATTGCTCGGATTTTTACGGGCGAAATAGAAGACAGTCTGAACAACAAGCTTTGAAGAGCCGACGTTGCGCGTGCATTTTGTCGAAGGAAGAAACAATTCCCTAAAGCGTACACGCACTGAAAGACGTGAACTTCGCACGCTTTACGCGGACGCTCTCGATTTCGTCGCAAAGCACGTCATGTGGAAGAATTGTCGCACGCGTATGCGTGCCTAAAAGATAGGGAACATGAGTGACCATAGCGTTGGCGCTTTCTTGTAAAAGCTACTGCTTGTGCTGATGCGATATTTTTCGCGGTGAATCGACATGTGGTTTAGCTTAACATTTAGCGTATGTTCCTTGCGTAGTACCTGCTGCATTTTCTATAATTGCCTATGAATAATAAACACAGTCTTCGACTGTAATGTACATTCGGCAGAAGGCCAACTGAATTGGCAGGTATGTTCTACTTGTTATTGTTTTTAGTTAAAACGTAATAGTTTGACGTAGGAAGACACCATAAGATAAAACATTTTCACACACGTTACCAATAAATGGAGAACTTCAAGATTTTGTATTGTTCAAGCCAATGTGGCCGCAAGAACACTTCAATATTTTCATCCAACTTGTTGGAATGCGATGCACTATAAGTTGTAAAACTATCACTATTTTTTGTTGCGTATGCTTTTAAAAAGTTTTCAAATATTTAAAAATTTTAACTAATCTTTCAGCGACCAGACATTGCGGGCACATTGAACACAAGTGTTTATCCACTTAAAAGCAGCACTCACCTGCAAAAGACACTTCTGTGTAACTAAGCGTTTTCATAGCTTTGTGTGTTTACACGTTCGAGCTTACGCCGCAGATGCTCCAGCAGAATTCCACCTCAATGCTTGCTTTCATTCCAATAAACCCTAACATTTTCTTTTGTTTGATTTTTTCTTGCACCTGTAGCTGCAGATCTCTGCCTTTTCAATCCTCTCTTTGCCAAAGCAAGTGAGACAGATAACAAAGAAAAGGCTTGGCTTAATGCCAACTGCACTCATACGAGCACGCCATGCTGAATTTCGATAAATTTTGACTTGGAATGCACGTGTGGTGTAACAGCACATAGGAATTTAAATAATGCAACGCAGAACTCAACAACAACATCAACATCAACATCAACAAATTCCCCCGTCGACTCAATACACAACAGCAGCCAATATTGCAAAGAAGGGGTAAGGCATGCAGACACGGACACACGAGGAGAGAAGTGGCCAACACGAACGCCGACGTTCATGCTGTCCACTTCTTTCTTCTTGTGTCCATGTCTGCACGCCTTACCCCTTTTTTGCATTATGAATTATTACCAACTAGGTCAGCTTTTTGTCGTTATAAGGAGCCGATATATTATGAAAACTCGCAGTTGAAACGAACAAAGTGAAAGATTTTGCTTATATAAAGCTTGTAAATATGCGAGCCATATCAGGCAGGATAATCTACAAACATAAACAGCGCCTTTATAAATTGTAAAATACAACTCGTGCAAGTATTTAGGGAATTGAAGCAGCCGGCCGCGCTAACTGTTGCCCTAGCCCGTTTCTGAGTCGAACTTTTCGACGCTTAAGCTCAAGGTTTCGGTCAATTTACTCAAGGGCAGCCATTAAAACTCTATACTCGTTCGGCTGCAACTAATGTATACTGCGAGAAGATTTCATCCACCTAAACTTGTATGGTAATTAATGACTTACTCCTGCCCGCGCGTACTTGGCTATGTACTAGGCACCCCTTTTCTCTTGGTTCCCTGAACGCATGCAGGAAGGTGCGTTCAGGGGGGAGAGGAAAGGAGAAAGGAGAGGAGAGGTGCGTTCAGGGGGGAGAGGGCAGGAAGGGGGGAGAGGAAAAATTAAAAGATGAATGTTAAAGGTGCAACGGAAAGTTGAATACTCTACACTACCACTTTACTTGTGAAATACTGTTGTTTTAAGTGTTCACCCCAAACCATATCAAAGTGCAGCCTTTATTTTCGTCCCTCTCTGAGGCCGGCGTTTAAAGAAACAGGTGGTCCTCTCAACGAATCAATAAGCGGTGTGCAGTGCCCATAGCAACCTGAGCGTCTTTGCTACCCACCGCGGTTTCTCCGAGTTACAGCATTGCGTTCGCGCCCACAAGGTCGTGAGTCTGATCCTAGCAGCCTCTATTAAATAGGTCCCAAATGAAAAGTAAAAAAAAAGAAAACGCATGTGCATCATGTAGTGCGTCGGCGGTAAAGTGCACCAAGTTAGATGGACGCGTGTTCCCACTGCTGCGTACTTCATGTGGTGGTTATGGGACGCATCAGCGCACAAATTGTGCCCTTAAGGTGACCGATGCTGCTGTTTAGAGATTGGCATGTCACGGGCAGACATCACATTCGTCATTCTCAATGATTTAATTGTTTGACAAGGGTGGCTTTTGAGAAGGTACAACTGTGCTTGTTTCAATTTAACGCATGCCACAGAATTTGTAGTACAATCAGTATACAGAGTTCCGTGCAAAGCCTTACTATTTTCATTTAAAAGGAAATAAGGGGAGCACGAGGGTGGTGAAGAAGATGGACCCATCACAACGTGCATTGTCGCACGTGAACACATTTGTTACATTTCAAAGAAGTACGTCGTAGATAAGCATATATAGTGTAAAGATGCAACAAGTATTGGATCAATAATCGTGACTTCACAGTGGCTGCAGGTGCATTAACAAATGTTGAATTACTGCAACGGTGAATTAAATCGAACTTCTTGAGAGAAAGAGTTGTGGAAAGTCCATTTAAAGCCCGGCCATGCCGCTTGAAATATAATTTCAACAAATAAATTTCAGCAAGCGAGCTTTCGATCCTTATTTAGGAATGGAAGTTTGATATATTTTTTTAAGCGCAGGCTCTTAGGCACCCTTGCCCTCTGCGAGCGTAGGCGTCGGCGTAACCGAGCGAACGAGCGCAGCGAAGGACGAAAGCGAACGTGGAGTGGAGCGGGGGATGAAAGAAACGAGGGAGAAAGCGGAAGAGAAGCATGCAGCGGAATCATCAGTCGGAAAGCGGAGGAGGTTACCACGAAAGCGTGAGAAGAAAAGCGCGTTGCGGCGGTGATGGCTACAAGATGGCGCCAGAGTAGCATGTGTCGTCCGGGAGGCCTCTCGGTGGCGGGATCTGTGAAGCGCGCCCAAGCGTCACCCACGCGCTAGATCTTGCAATCTCCAGCTTAGCGAGGCAGTCGCTCCACACCTCGATCCATTTGCAAATGGCCGCAGGAGACACATTTTCATGCCAGTCAATATATCGCCAAATGAAAACACATATAGAGCTGCACCTAAATTTCGCATTAGGCAGTATCGTAATCGTCGGAAATTTAAAAAAAACGCTTTGGCCAAATAGACAACGGTAACATAGTGGAACATAATGGACAAGGTCAATAGTGGACATCTTGGTTTGGTGGTAATGCTTAACAAACGCCACTCTTCTGTACAAGTGAGTGCGGTAAATTCCGAGTGTTTTCCGGTACCATCCTTTCAGATTTCATTACATTTTTCGTAGCACATGTCTTTGGTGCTGGACACTTCAACTCAAACAATAACGTAAAGCACACTAACCAGTATCAATAAACCTGTCCTTGCTATTTACTGCCAAAAATTTCCAATGGCAATGGCTCAAACAATATTAGTTTCGCGCGCTATAGCCTCTGTTCGACTGTTATTACTGCATTGTTTATTTTCAACAACGCCGCATATTGCTCAATGTACATTAAACTGTACTCCAGGTTTAACTCAAAATTTCTCGCTTACAATAACCTTGTTTTCTGTTTCACGATGTTTGCTTCCATGTTGATATCAAGAATCTGCAGCAGAAATATTTCTTGCTCTGCAGAGCAGAAAAGAAATGATTTTACTCGAATCCACATTACACATTCAAGTCGAAGCTTTTTCTAGATCCGAGCCTTCATATAGGTCCTTCAGCATGCTGATGATCCCCCGTTCCGACCCTTTCATTTTTGTGCACGAGCGATCACATAATAAAGTGCCATACCTTTTCATTTTACTAATTTGACATGTTGAATTACTTAGATAGCTTTATTAATCTTGGTTATATTCCTTAGATGTAAGCTTTACTGTGATTCCGTCTAGGTCAAGTTGCTCTTGGCTCTCATTTTATTATATTCCTAATTTTATATCAACACGAAATGTTACACTAGACACGTTACATGTGCACCTAGAAGTTGTACCCCTCCATAAGGTCCGTAGTAAGCTTGAATTAAACTTCGATGTGATAACACGGAGTATGCTAACTGCACAACCGAATTATATCTTTAGAAATCTGCTACCTGCGCTGGTCATTTGTTTCTGACATAGTTTCGTGGTGTTTTATACATATCGTAGCAGCCCTCAATCTTTTTTAACACTTCTCCCACTTCACATGAAGCAAAGTTCTTGTAAAGCTTGGGGATGTTCCTCAATATATAAATTCCTTCTTTAAAGGGCGGATTTTCTTCGACAGCCTTGTTGCGGGCAAATAAAGCGTTTCGTAAAATAGCAATAACTTTGGAGAGGTAATGCCAACAATTTTCATGCACACCGACGCTAACTATGGATCATTTCGTTTACACTGCACAGAGCCACCGAGCACATTCAGACGCTGTCACAAATATTGAAAATAGCGCGATATCAACCGTGACAGTGTCTAGTCATCTGACCAACTAGCCACCTAGTCTAACCATCTGACCATCTAAAGCCAAAGCATGACTCGGCAGTACGCTGCATGCTCTCCTACACTATATCCATCAACGAAATATACGTTTTATATTCGTAGAAATAGAAGAAAAGTTATATAAGTGCTTATGCTCACAGGAATTTCTTCGCGTTGGCTGGTGCTATCACACTGAAAACCAGTGGTTATATAATGCGAAAGTGCTGTTTGGAGTGCTGTTTAGAGAGATCAAGTGTTCGTTGTTTGCTTGTACAGTCGTGACGTATGAGTTATGACCTATGAAATGAAATAACCTTCTATTGTCTTGTCAATCACTACTATCGCATACAAAAAAACTGAATACAATGATATTCTAACGCCCGCTGAGTAGGAGTGAACAATTTTAAGTATGTTTAAAAAGGTTGAAAATCGCAGATGTTTCGTGGTATTAAGCACAGCCATCGCGTACAGACTGTTTCATGACTTCACCAATGGAAATGTTTGCGTAGAGCACTCCCCTTGTCTAGCGAGATACTAAAGAGACAAATGGGAGGCGTCGATGCGGAGATGGAGAGAAAGTGAAAATAAACTACAGAAGAAATACGAAGCCAGTGATTACCCCGTTCTGACAAACTCTGAATACTGAAACCTCCTGTCACACGCCCTTACCAAAAGAACCTTTTCGTTAGATATTGAACAAATTTCATGCGTTTGGCTTCGAGGGTATTCTTCCTGTGTCTTCCGTGAACCTCTTCAGAAATCGTCAAATATATTTATTGGTAAACGGGTTACCAAGGGTGCGATTTAATCTGATTTAAATTCGATAGTGATGCAAGCAGATATATCGAGTGGAGGACAACATGTCGGCATCCATCTAAAGAGGTGGTCGAGTGTACAAAAAAAAAAAAGATGACAAGTGCATCGCTCGCTGGGATAGAGCGGGCCCACAAGGTGGAGCTGTCCGCAGCAGAGACGCCCACAATGTCTTTGACGAGAAAGAACCTGCGCGTCAGCGCGCATTCCACATCGCGCGGATCAAAATAAACGTATATGGCGTGGAGACGTGCAGGTGCCCGTCAGAATTTATACTTGTATGAATGCACTTTTTTAGTACATCCTAAGTAAACGGTGAGGCACGGTATTGGAGTACCTGCAGCTTGCGCTTCGCACCTGGGGCAAGATGCACAAGTCAAATGCGGATATAGGGATGATAAAGTGCTTGTGGGAGACATTATTACGGAAAAATCAACGTCACTAACTCCAGATCATGATAATTCAAGATTACACCACAACAACATAAACATTTGTTTGTAAGCATGTATGCGAAACATATCGAGCAATATACGGGAAGATAAAAATCTGTGACCGTTGTGAAGATTAGCATAATAAACGTATTCTATGCCTCGAAATGCCCATAATGAAGCAAACCCATTGTGAGCAATACTTTATAGAAACGAATACACTGTTCAGTGAGATCAGCTGATCTGTCGCAGTACTTCTCGCCAACTCTGGCTGTTAGCTTCCAGTAAATCTCCTCATCGCTTCCCCGTTATTGTGTACGAGACTGATCTAACTTTTGAGAACAGTAGCAGCGAATCTGACAGTTGGCCTGCCAAGCACAGCTTGTCGCAATACAACTCGTACAAGTGGCTAGACGTACAAACGGTGGCTTTGAAATATAGATTAACACTGTTGTAAAAATTTCAGTGCTTAACTTAGCGTTGAAGTGTAACAGAGGCTTGAAACTTAGGCGAGGGTGAGAAAGGGGGCGGTTGCATTTTCAAGACATTGAAAGCATGATTAAATGTTGCTACTTTCTGACATATTACTGCAAGCTGTTTTTCGCCTTATAAAATTTCAGTGCTTAACGTGCTCTCTAATATAGAACTTTTATTATTCAAGAAGCAAATATAAACTCGAAGGAAACAGCAAGTAGAAGCTTGCAATATTGAGCGTCAGGTTTTGTTTTGCTTGCCGTGTCAAACTTATTGTTTTTCTGGGCTGTGTAAAAAGACTCTTAGTTGTGCCACGCAAAGCACAATGATATTGGGTGAAAAAGTAATGTACTCTTCAAGAACACTTAGCAGTTCTGCAAGATTAGATGAGTCATAAAGGTATTTTCAAGTAAAAGATTCCATGCAGTGTCAGGAATATTGTGCGGCGCGTTTTACATTAGCGCATTTTCTCATACGCTCGCTTTGTGCCTTTCCGGCAAATCAGCAAAACATTTTAAGGCCACCTACCTGTCCGAAACGAGCAACCCAGGTCGTAAACGGGACTCTGGATTACAATGTGTCTCGTAGACAAACCAAGGGCCAGATTCTTATAACCACGATTCGATTTTTAGAGAAGCTACAATTGCATTTGTACAAGCCGCGTCCATTCTGAAATATTTCATTCTGAAGGACTTCAGTGGAGCTTCCTTGATGCTCCCTTACTCTAAGGCTGCTCTAAACTACCCTCATGGTTCCGTCCTTCGGTTTCTTTTTTTTTTGCGATAACAATTATATGGAGACTCCAGGTGCATTTACACCACCATTATCACCGTCAGAGTCATAATGATGTCCCGTATGAGGGAGGGCCAACATGGTGGCTCGATATCGCGCGCACAAAGGAGGAAGGCGGGGAGGAAGCGCTCCATCTTGCTTCACGCGGGAGGCACCGGGGGGCGTTGAAGTCTGGTGGCGCCTGCGTGTGGCGCGACTGAGCGCTTCCGCGTGAGCCCTATCTTGAAAGCGATCTACGATGGCGATAGGGTCTATCCACGCCGAGGGCTGATAGCTTTGTGTGCGCAGCGTTCTTGCCGCTTGTATTCATATGAGTGGCAGCACAACGGTCTATACGCCCGCTTGCTGCTGACGTACTTCCTCACGCCAGCGTTTTGACAACGAGTGTCCGCGGTTATCGAGTGGGATGTGTTCAGGTTTGCCTGTGCACACATGGTACTGTGTTTGCGTATTTAGTTAGTAAGCGAATGGTTAGAAGCTTATACTGCTGATAAAACTACTGCCCTTACTGCGGATAGCGGTCCAATAATGTGCGATCAAAATGGATGCTTCCTCTTTCGGGTGAAAGTGCTGCCTGTTTTTCTTAGCAAAGCTAGTGCATGTGCTGCTCTGCTGTGAAGGAGTATTCTCGACGGCTTACAGGCAGACGAGAAGAAAACAGTGGCCCGAAATTGGGCGGGTGGCCACGCCCCCATATCAAAGTTAGAATTCCAAGAAAGCTATGTATATGGCCTTCAAGATGACAGTTAAAAGCTCTTTTCCTCCCGCGCCGCAGAATCTGAATACCATGTTGATTTAAAACAGTGAGGCTCTTCTAAAGCCTATATCAACAAGAAAATTGAGAAGCAATCTAAGAACACGGCGCCACTGTAACCCATACATGGCAGTGCAAGCAGCAAATCAATGTAAAGCAAGTACATCTAGCAGTTCAGAACAAAAACGCTAAACAATGGAGTAGGATTATTTCGTATTTCCGAAGCGACCGGAACACCCTTTGATATGTTTCACCCTATTGCCCTCCTCACATCGCTGTTCTTGCTTCTTTGAGCATTGAACGTAAAACTGCCAAATCAAGAGCGCGTGCTTTTTTATTACTTAATGTTAAAACATTTGACGAATAACCCTTATTTCTCTGAATAGAGCTGTCCGCGTAAGTGTTATAATAAATATCGTCGAATTTAGACGCGTGGAATTCATACCCAACCTAACGCAAGGGTTCCTTTCGTGAAGACGGGTGAAGCATGGTGAAGGCTGCTTTCACAATATACTTCTTTACTCCGTGCATCCTTCGTGATAAGGACACATGAAAGGCTTTTCACATAAGGTTAGGAGGTAGAATCCTTATCATGCACTGTATCATCTTTTCGTTCTAGACCGTTACATTTCCTTTAGATTTCCGTATTAGATTTAGATTTAAATCTCGGGTACTAGGGAAAGTTGGCCGCTATTCCTATGATTGGTTCTCGATTTTTTCTTCCAGTCATCTCATCATCCTTCGTGTCATTATCAGCTGAGACCTTGATTTTAGGCTGACAACGTGTGCACGTAATTTAAGTTCCCCTACACTATCTTGAAAACGAATAAATCGGCAGAACACTTCTCAAGATGTCTGTCAATAGTATTGTGTTCAGCATTGGATGACTATTACGATAGAATGTATTGCCGCCATCGAAATTATTTATGTGAAACGTGTACTGCAACGGGACGCGTCTTTCGTGCTTCTCTAAGAACACTCGGCGCGATATAGCGGATGTGTCCCGAAGCGTGTGTGTGGCCTCTGAAATGCATGGCGCGCCAGTGCGTGTGAACGTTTAGATTTGTTCCCAAGCTTGTCCTACACCCAGTGGCCCATTCCCAGTGAGCCGAACTGGCAAAATGTTCATTGAAGAGTGGCACATTCCAATTGCATTCATGGTATGGCTCGCCAAAGCGTTGGCGTGAAAGACGTTCTTCGAAAAGCAGCACATATCCAGTGCATTTGTGGCGCAACCTGCTCAACCGTTGGGTTTGTGATCTTGAGGAACCCTCGTGAAGTGAGTTCAGATCCACCTAGCATCGGAGAAGTATCTAGGATCTCTTTCGTCATTGTTGAGCGGTACATTTGCTTTGACACTCATTGACCAGATTGTCATCGAAGACGTTCATTGCAAAGTGGCACATACCTGCTGGCACGTACTCAGCAACCTATGCAGGCATCAGAGAGGTTTAACGAAGACCAGCGCAGTCTGAGTGGCCAATATCTATTACTCCAAGTCGGCCAGAAAGAGTTTCATTCACCAGTGGTATTTAACCAGTTTCGCATCTACGGAGACAATGCAGGCGCGGATAAAGTTTGTGAAAGAGTCGCACTAATGTACACATTGCTACATGCTCAGTATTGCAAATTGGTCTAAGGAGTGGTCTCAAATTCTGTTCCCTCGGCATAGTTGCCCGATAAGCTACCCATTCGACCACGAATTACGAAGTACCCAGGTATGTTTGGAAACCGTTAAATAGAAACATATCGAACTAGCCATGGTTGTGGTTGATAATTGTGGACGCTGTTCGACGCGGCATCGCATTAATTGCGGCTGCAGAGTCGAAACTCGGCCGAACAACGTGCGTAATCTACTCTGTTATACTTTATTCTATAGATTTGTCATGTTGCTCTTCCTTCTCTCCTCCCATCCTTCCTATCTTCCGTTTCTGTGTTGCTGGCACCTCCCTTCAGACGAGTAGGCAGGCGTTGTGCCCCTTCCGGTGGCATTTGCCAGCCTGCTCGTCGCTTTCCCTTTCCTGTTAACTGTGTATATGTGTATATGTGTTCTAAAGAAACATACAATGATAATACTGGAGACGTGCGTGAAGTAACCTAGCCATGCAGCCAGTTTTACTTACTCCAATTTTATTATGATTGCAATATAATTGGAGTAAATAAAGCTGGCTGCGTGGTTCTGAACATATTTGAAAATTTTAGACCCGAAATAAAGAGGTGGGTCCCATGCTGCGCTGGCGTATTCTAGTTTGGGACGCATGATTGTTCAATAAGCTTGTGTGTTAGCGGAGGGCGAGGAATGACGCAATTTTCGAGGGCACGCGATTGACTGGCAAAAGAAGAACGGCCTAGAACGCTATTGACCTCGTTAGTTGTACAACGCGTAGGCGTGCGGCTCAGATTACCTGTTGCGATTTTTCCGAGGTAGTTGGATAGATACGTAGAAAATAATGGCGAATAAGGACACTTAGTTCTGTTACAAATATACTGGTAGAAATATATTATTAATATTTCACTTCCGTTCACACGAGCGCCGCTAGCTGAACCTTCGGTTGGCGACTGGGCGAGGGAAAACGGAGCGGAACTAGCCAAACGCGTTGAGTCGGAGCCTATCGCGAACTTGTGACGACGCTTCCTCTAACTGCCAAGGCTACCACAAAAAATGGGGTTCGCTTAAAGGCTAAGCCACATGGAGCGATTTCCCAGCAAAAAAGCGATGGCGTACGCCCTGAGGCTGGTGGCCAAGACATCGCTGTTCGCCACTGATGCCGGACGTAAGCCAGACGTGATCTTGTCAGCCGGCGGCGAGCCGCCTGCCGGAAACGGCGAACGCAGGCGGACAGCACCAACCAGTCGGGGCTTGGTTGCATCCGACTTCCAGCGGACAAAATTTGGCACGCCTAGCCGCTGCACACGTCCGCAATGGTTCACACCACAGCCGGCCGTTCGTATGAAAATTTGGCACTTAAGTTTTTAAACACGAAGGTCTCGTTTGTTCTCAAAGAAGCAGAACCACGATTACCACTGCACTGTGTGAGCAACTCGAGTGATTTTTTCGCGTTCTGCGGTTTGTTGTCTATGTGGAAAATAAATGAATTGTTTGCGTCTAGAAGCACAGCTGATTCTGTTATTTAACTGTGTAATAAATCAGGGTGCTTCAAGGAACAATGAAATCATGGCCGCCGTGGCCTGGCGGTGGCCGCCAGTTTTTCATGTCATGTGTGTGCAGCACGACGAAAGCACGCCGTCGTGTTGCCGCACTGGTGGTCACCGCCGCAAGTTCGTCGAAAAGGTTCACTCTATGTGGGTTGGCCTTAGGCTTCGCCATTAAGAGCACAAAGCTTCCCGGCAACTGCTGCTTAGGCAACAATAATATTTTCCGGGAAATGCTTGCGATAAACACTATGCACGAAAGCGAGCTTTGTGGTTTTTTTTCCTGATTTCTCCCGCACGGCCGGTGGCACCGCTGCCGCGTAAGCTTGGAAGCATAGAGAGAGGATTCAACAAGAGCGGACACTCCCATAGAACCCTGCGGCTGAATTGACTGTAGCGCATAAAGCCACTGGCGTTAATGCCTTAACCACACTTCCGGTTTAGGTTCTGGTGCGTGCGTTTTGAATGCTCGCTGGTATGCGTTACGCCGGCTGCGCTGATCGACGCGTTTTTTTCTTCTTTGTGCTCCTACACCTGCTCAACCACGTGCGCTTTTGGAGTGAAATAGTTTTATTATTATGTAAATATGACTGCGAACGATTTTTAGAAGCCTCCGTCGAACATGTGCAACGTGCAATTTCATAAAGACGCAAGACGCCTTGTCAAATGAGGAAATTTTTATTTTACTCCATATAAATGCTCGTTACGAGTTTTTTGTGCGTTCATCCAACGTTGTGGTACCAGGTAAGCAGTAGTAGTTCCCGTACGAATCTCCATCAGACGACTTCAGCTGAAAAAAGTAATTACAAGCAACCCTTCTGTGGAGCTTGTGTAATTTTCCTTTTCACTGATACGAATAATGCGTGTAGAGGCTAACCATGCGAAAGTGGTGAATGGGCGGCATTACAAACAAAAGCAGTGCTCTTTTACATACATGGCGTATAAAATACCGGACTCATCCCAAACAATAACGTACACCAAGAGAATATCCCACTTCCAGCCATTCCCCTCCTCCTGGGACTTATTTCCTGTACTTTAAGAGCTCGAATACAGGGGCTACTGCGCGTTCCCAAAAAAATTTGGCTACAATCGGCGCGACATTACGCTACGAATACACCGAGGTGGCAACAACACAGACCCTCAACCAGACCATGCTGGACGCTCGCAGAATTTCTTCTACTCTCACTAGAGACAATTGCTTGGGTGCAAAGCCTGTTTTCCGTCGTTCAGAAGACAAAATTTGCGAGTTACAAGTTCCTGGTGTTTGACCTCCTTGGCGTTATGTTTAACACGTTCTGCCGGCGCAAGCAACACACTCCCGTGTTATCACTCTTCGCAATTGGTAGTCGTGTTTTGGACATGCGTGAGTACCGTAAGAAGGTTGAAGTTGTTGCGGGGTAACAAAAATGTTCACAAACTTGTCGCAGTAAGATTCAGTGCACGCCAAACTAACTTTATCACTATGGCCGAGCAGCTTTTCACCGCGTCAGGACAGACGCTGCGAGTGTGCCTCAAGATTATCCAAAAATGGAATGAAATAATTGCACGCATTTGGGTAGTCAGAGAAAGCGTCACAAACTTGTCCCAGTAATACTGTGTACATACGAATAAACTGCGTCATACAGCCAAGCTGATTTTCGCTAACGGCGTAACAACGTACGGTGCGGCGAGCATGCCTAGTAAGTAACAAAAAAGTACCGAATATTTTCGACAATGTTGGGGGTCAGAGAAAGCGCCGCAAACTTGTCAGTGCATTAAAGCGCGAACCTGTGTCCTAGGGCCGAGCTTTTAGCTAACCGCGTCACAACGCCAGGCCTGGCCACTGCACTTGAAAAGTACCGCAAAAAAAGTAACGAAATTAGTTACAATAATGTTGGGAGTTAGTGAAAGCTGCAAAACTTGTCCCAGTAAAATTCAGTCCACGCGAAACAGCACCACAGCGTCCTGTGACACCAGCGTGCCGAAAAAACCGTGCAGAAAGTCGTTGTTTGTGTGCAGAACGTCGCGTCACACCCTTGCGCGTTTTGGGCGGTAGCGTCTGCGCAGTGAGCTAGCTTCACGCACGCGTCATTCTTCACCGCGCAAACGGGGCTCGAGGCGACAACGCGCCAAGTGGCGCTGCTTTCGCTTCTGCAAGCAACGCACATTCGGTTCGGTCCAACTCAAAGAGGCAGCAGAGAACAGTGGCATGTTTGGGTTATCGCCTATTAAAATTTTACAGTACGCCTTCAACGGCAACCCGCCGCGCTAGATAAAGATGCTTACTGCGGTAGTTTTGGCGGTGATAGGAGCTAAGGCGAGCCCGTCGGCAGCTGTCTTCTTTGCCGACGTCATCACCACACCTCTGTTCATTTTCACTGAGTATCCGTGTACAGTCACTGCGTGACAGCTGCGACTAATTGGTTGGCCGTTCTCCGCAAATCCCAAAGAGGCTAAATATATTTCGCGGTGCGCCGCATCATTAGCCGCAACCTAAATCGAGGCGCGCTTAACCGCTACGGCACAAAAGGTGATCACACTAACCGTATGGTATACGCTGAGCCACTACGGATAAAAAAAATAATTCTTATGTCCTACGTGCGAAGCCAACGATCTGATTATGAGGCAGGTCGTAGTTGGAGACTCCGTATTATTATTGACTTCCTGAAAATTTTCACGTGCATGCAATGCAAAATGCACGAGCGTTTTTGCATTCCGCTGCTTTGGAGTGTGGCCGCTGCAGGGAACGTATCCACGACCTCGAGCCCCAAATTACCACGGCGGCCGCCATAGTTACGAAATGCGTAAGCGTGAAGTGCAACACTGCCTTCCCGTGCGAGTGTGGTAAGCGTAGCACAGCTGCACACCTGCTGCACAATTATTTATCGCGGTTCTCCTAAGCTCCGTAGTGCCTGCCTAAATACCTTGAAAGGCAGCGCTCCTCTCAAGTATCGGAACGCGATAACAAGCGCTTAGACAGCCCCCGTGAGCCCCTATAAAAGATTACGCGGCCACTGTACAAAATTATCACTGCGCAGAGAAGCCGATCCATATGTTCCAATTGTGTGCTCTCATACAATTTATGGAAAGGTTATTAGACATGAACAAATAAAGGAATGCAATTTTACGCACGTGGGGCGTCGCTGCCTATTCGCCTACCATTGTTTCAAACGAAGTGATGGCGGCAGCGAGAGTTAGTATCGTGCGCTTTTGCTCCGGGGCATTGGGTTTGCTTGAAGAAAGTGAACGGCGTGCTTAACATCTCGCGCTTGTCAATGGTAAAATAGAAAAAAGAGGCTACGTGCTCAAGAAAACGAGTTTACTTACCTGTCTGCAGAAGTTCAGATGCGACTGTTTCGGGGTGCCTTCTCTCCAACAGGCATCTTGACCTCTGCCGCGCAACTCATCAAAACAACCAGGCTCGCACATCAGTCGAAGACTTGTAGCTGGGTGAGCACACGACTTCAACGGATAAACGTTCCATTTATCGTCGTTAAAGCATTTCACTAAAATGTGCGTCATGATGTCCGAAAAAAAAAAACACTTTCATCAAAAAGCAGGAGGCGTGAACCACCGCACAACTGCTACCAAGTAACTGAGTCAAAAAGCCGCTCACAGCTTCACTATCGAATCGAGTTATAAAAACCTTTCAAACACAGTTTAACGGCAGTGAAAAATCGCTAATCAATTAGCAATAATTTTTCATCCACTAACCTTCATAAATTTTTAAGGACAACCTAATTTGTAGCGCAAACAATAAATACTACTGCCAAAAAATGCTACTACGAAACTAGCAGTAACCACGTGTACTGTCGCAAAAGTGTGCGCAAAAGGAAGCTACAACGGTTGCAACCACGTGCGCGCGCACACACACACACACACCGAACGCTTCCTTGACGTTTGTAGCGCCACCTAGAAATAAAAATTACTACTATTTTTTATTTTTACAAAAGTAACGCTTTTAAAATAGTTTGTAGCGCCTTTGCAGATGACGAGGTGACAAGTAAGGTATGATAAGAGTCCGTTACCTGTATTTCTTTTATTTCCATTTGGTGTTCTTCTATTTAAGTGAACATAAAGGGACCTGCAGGCTTGGGAGAGGAAAGGACGATAGTTCGGCGAGGCTCAAATATATCGCGTGCTTCTTCCAAGGCGAGAGTCGAGAGCAGCCACAGATACAGCAACTATCTGTGATACTGTTGCGGCTGTTGCTCAATCCGAAGCCCTTTGAAGTAAATGGTTATAGCGGCTGTGCGTTGCTATCTCAAAGCGCGTTCGTTCTGTGATCTCTGGTACCACGCACATTAGATAAAAAAAACTATACTTGCTTTACGGACAGAGGGTGCGTCGCAGGAAATTCGAAGACCTCACACGTGTATGTTTGTAGCGTGTGCGCGCCTGCATCCTGCGGTTCCCACAGCGCGTCCGATGCTCGAAGGTAGCGTCCTCGCGTGTCGGCACCTGTCTTATCGCCAGCCGCGCTGCCGCCGTGTCTACATTTAGGGAACTTCACGTGCGCGTAGTCTACGTGTTTGCAAGTAAATTCCGCTTTCTGCTCCCCGAAATGTGTTCATTTTGGATCGTGCCAATGGCTATGTAATCTAGTGCATGTTAAAACGACGATGGCACTTGTACACCGGCGAAGAAATCAATCGTTATGAAGTTGGGCCGTCATGAATCTAGCCTAACGTTGCAGTTTTTACGTAGCGAAAACGGCTAAGAAAGTGGGGCGGTCCCGAATATAGGCGCTTCAAAGCACCAGCTGTAGCGACAGTACGAGGAAGTGGCACGCGGCGCACGCTCCAAGCATTTGAGAGCTTACTGGCTTTCGAATGAGAGGAGTATGCGCGCGCTCGTGGCCTATTGGTTAGAGTACCGGGCTCGACGGCCCACGTTCGATTCCACCCCATCGGTCACACATTATTCTCCTTTAATGAAAGCGAGGCGAAAGAAGAACCTACCTGCCGCAAAGTGGCAGGAACGAGGTTGGAACGCATCGCAATAAATTTTTGGAATGGCTTCATATGCGAGTCCTAATTATTGTGTACGGGACTCAAACGCTATACAACAAAAAACAACTAGAGAAATCAACACAAATCACCCAATAAATTGTTTATTGAGAACACAGAATGGTAATATTGTTGTGCAAAGGTTGGTGAGCTCAATTGCTCTTGAAAATTTGTTGAAGTCCGTTGTTTCAACAATTGCCCAAATATATATCAATGGTTAATCAACATTCATTTTTGTACGGGTTGGAGCAGCAAAACAACGAACAATGACGATACACAAGATTAATATCTAAAAGTTCGCGTATTTGAAACACAGTGTTGAAATTAGCTGTATTTTAAATTCCAGGAGATCCCTTTGTCATTGTGTTATACCTCGCTTTCTTCGTGTTGTTTATTGATGTCCATTTTTAAGCTTTTCATAACCTTCAGCAACAAGTAAAAACAGAAAGGTCGAGGGAATCACGCCTGTGATTCTGTCATCTCTGCGACGGCAGAGTTTCCTAGAAGTGAACGAAACTGTTGTGTTTCCACTCTTGCTTCATCCATACACTACGGGTGGATGTCCAAGGAGACAGCCCAAAACCAACACCGTGCGCCAGTCATCTGTGACAGCACGACGATGTAAGCAGTGGCTCTGCTGGTACTAAAGTGCTTGAAGCGTCTGTGCCATCCCGTTTGCGACAAAGGTACATCTCGCAGCTGTTTCCGCCAGGAAAATAGTGCCCATAACCTGTTGTTCGCCTTGTGAAGCGGTTGCCGGACGAAACTGACAAAACACATACATTTGAACGCGGATATTTTAGAGACACCTCGCGTCTCAGAAGACTTGCGATGTCGTCGGCAAGTCGGAAAGTGTTCCTAATGCTTTGTGGCTTTAATTGTTATACGCAAATTTTCGAAGAATGTATCTTACAGTGTTATGATCAGTGCATGTTTAGTGAAAGTGTTGGATACATAAAGCGCTGACGAATTCATAGGGAACTTTATATTTCTGAAATACTTAGAAGGCACAAATTTCACATATATTCAGTCGCTGCAGCTTCCAATATGACACCCCTGGTAGCTGTCAACGCTTTCCTGGCGCTGGCTCTGCATGAAAAAAAATGTGCACAAAGATATTTTTATAAACTGAGCATAAACTTTGCCTCTTGTAATGCATTCTTAATTACTGCGGTCCAAAATGTGTACCAAGAGAGTGGTATACTTTTCCGAACGAATGCTATTTATAGTTCTCACTGTAGGACTGCAGTTTCTTCCTTACCTTTGAATGTGCGTTAATTTGACTGCACAGACTATGCTTTATGTTATGTGACCCCTATAATATCGGATTGGAAGCTCCCAACACTGCCAGGTGCCAGATATTATACTAAGTTGAACATTGAAGACGTGTGAAGGAAGGCACTGGAATTTTTCTGTATAGTATACAGTAGTATACAGCTTCTTGTTTTGTTTATTATATGCATTCAACGGTATTTATCACAACATCTTACCGGAGTTAAGTTTATAGCATTAGTGCCATGCCAGTCTAATTCTAAGCACTCGTTTTGCTTGTATCCAATGTGCATCAATACACACAAATGCTACACGCAAATGTGGGTCGAACGTGATAAGCTGGTGTTTTACGGTCCGGAAGATGGCGTCCTGCAGAGGTCCTCATTGATATTGAGCTCCTTTCTTCATTAGACGTGTGAGTGGATCAGTTATAAACGCAAAGCTGGGGAGAAACTTGCACTAATACGACGCAATTCCAAGTAGTACATTCACCTTCTTAACACAGGTAGGCACGGGATAGTTCCTTACGGCTGCAATTGTTTCAGGAAGGGGCTGGACACCGTCCTAAGGTATGGTGTAACCGAGGTATGATATAGCAGTGAATCAAATTTGTCACTTTTCATGGTTCAATAGGAATATGGCGTCGCGAAACTACTCGAGTACTTTGTCGAGGTTGTTCAGATGTGCTCCTGTAGCACCGACAACCACGATGTCATCGAGGTACACAACGTAGGTGCGATATTTCAGCAGACCCGCTACTGCATGCATAGCGCGCTGGAACGCATTTGGGGCTGTGCGCAGACCGAAAGGCATTCGGTTGAACTCATACAAGCCAGACGGTGTACGACAAGCTGTCTTTCACTTATCCCCCTCAGCCACATTGATTTGTCAATACCCCGCCGTTAAATACAAAGTATCTTGAATTTTGTACGGTGTAAATGACATCGTCAGTGTTTGGCACGGAAATGAATTGGGCATGGTGGGCTTACTTATCTCCCAATGGTTCACGCGAAATCGCAGACTGCCATCTTTCTTTCGGACTAAAACGACGGCTACCACAGTCGGGCTAGAAGAGGGTGAGATACTGTCACGCTCTTTTACGTAAAGCTGCGAAACTACGCGCGCTCACTCACATGTATTTTGTAGCCGCACACAACACACAAGGATATCGATGAAATGCGCACGCATGCGACACCTTTGTGCCCACTGTGACATTGCGAACAGTCTGTCCTTAATGAGCGAAAACAAGGACCCGCGAGTCTTTATAAACGCTGTTTACTCTTTACTGTGTGTTCGTCCACATTTAGACTGCGTCACACATGGCGTCCTTACACATGATTGAACGATTGTACAAGATGTGATATTTTACGATTATGGCTTGACGCATCTCGGAGTCTGGCTTCAGACTCAAGGACATTCTCTAGCGTAGGCCACCGGTGCGTCTCGAAACTGGCACTTGACCTACACTAAAGGGCGTCACAAGGAGGCTGGGAGGGCCCACGCCTGCATAGAACTATTGACGAATTTTTACGACGGAAGTTACTGGCTTTAATATGAATACCAGGTCAGGACGTTGGAGGATTAATAAACGAGGTTTATCCACAGAGGGGGGCGGGGGGGAAGGCAAGCCTATTTGCGGGAAAAACGCATACCTTTACAGGGCGAGGCACGGATAGTATGAACAACAAGACTGAATCGTTGTTGAAGAGCACACTCCGTACACTCAAGTTGACTCTTAAAACCCTCCGTGTTCTCTAAATGGGTCACTAGGAAAATGGGCAATGTTCTAGTCAACCAACTCGATGGTTCGTACGGCGCAGTACACCGTCACGGAGCAGGATAAGGTTGACAAAGAGCTCATCCGCCGCCTCCAAGCTGATCTTGGAAAGGGGGAAGCAAGCAAACCAGACCCAGTGAATCAGTGACGACCGTGGAGAGGTCAATGGCCCAAGCTCTCCAGAAGATTAAAGCTTCGCCAGGTCTCGGTGCCTTTCGCGAAGGTCTGGGAAACGCTTCGTCGTCTCATTCCCACACCGAATTTTAGTGATTTGTGGTCACTCAATAATGCACCTCGGGGTAGGAATTCCGAATCCGTGAGCATTTCAGTATCCTCTTTGACTCGGTGGAACGTTGTTTCACATCGGTAATATAATGACTCCGGCCCCCGCACTTAAATGAATGTGCTAAAACGTAAAAATGTGCACCATATTTAAAGGTATGCCACTACAATGAATATTCGCTTATTTAAACTAAATGAGAGTGCCGTTGATTGTGGCTATATGGCACGCTATACCAATCGACTAGCCTCGTTTTTGGATAACTCGTAGGAACTTTTCGCTTTGTAATACTAGTTTTCTTCACAGAGTAGCTGTGTTTTCGTTCGAGGCCGCCTAAACTACCAAACAAGGAGTAACGCTTCTTTATGACGAAACAGCGGTTTTTTTTTTTCGTGGCCAAGAAGTGGCGCGGCTAGCTGCGTAAAGCGTACCGATGCATCCAATCCTAATTTCTGCAAATAAACCGTAGGATACCTTCGTGTTTTGTACAAGCAGTTTGATTTTATGTTATAGTCTGGAGAAGCTAACGTTTAGGATTCGGCAATTTTAGAATTCTAGAGCAGTGTTAGTGCTTTAAACAAGAAAATTCGCGCCAATGATAATGTGGCTGTCCAAACGCAAAAACAAAGCCGCAATTGAGTGCAAGTCAAAACGTCGTTGCGTAAGCCAAAGGAAGCATAGGCTAACTGTAGCCTTCCGATTAGTCCGCGACAAAGATGGCTGTTTCACTATTTGTTTTGCCTAAATGTCCTGCTCAAGACATTGGCGTATGTTTGCATGTGTTGCCTTGGATGTAAACACTGTCAACAGGCGTCCTGGCTTAATTGATAAAACGCCCAGAGAGTAGAGCACCACAGCGAGAGGTCACACAGCCGAGGAAATACAGGCACAAGGCTTGTAACAACTCGTTGTCGTCATGTTTTTTGAAGCAGTGCATGATGCTCGTTCTTCTCCAGTAGAATTATTCCCCTGGAGAAGAAGAGCCGTCCCGGCGACCTACGTAAACAGCGCAGGTGGATCAAAGTAATGCTTTAGGTGCTGAACGCTCACAATTTCGCGTCCTCGGCAGCACTTATCCGAAGGTTCCTCAAGGGGTTCTACCTAATAGTTCACTGGAGACGTTTGATTGACGACAAGGTAGGGACCCTGGTACTTGGAAACGACTTTGGGTGAAATTGCAGGACTGGTAGTGGGTACCCAAAGCCAGACTAGTGAGTCGGGGGCATCTGGTGCAGGAGAGACGGGAATATTCCCAAGGTGCTTCTGTCGCTGCTTATCGTCCGCAGCAAATGTGTGGGCGAGCTTTCGGCACTCTTCCGCGAGTACAGCAGCTTTGGACAGCGTAGTAGTCTTCGTTGTGTCAGGGCGATACGGAAGGTTGATATCCATTGGGCAGGAATACTCGCGTCGGTAAAGAAGAAGGAACGGGGAAGATCTTGTAGTGGTCTGTGTAGCGGTCTATGTAATGGTCTGTGTAGCGGTAGAACTCAGTCAAAACTGCTCTGGTCAGATGCGACGTACGTGGCTAACATCACGCCAAGAACGGGCTTAAAGTGCTCAGTTATCCTATTAATTTGCGGGTGGTATGAAATAGTGGTATGGTGAACTACGTGGCGTTCCTTGAGTAAGGCTTTTATAACGTCAGAAAAAAAGAAACAGCCTCTGTCGCTAAACAATTGTATACAAAGGCGAAGTATGATGTTGCTCTGTAGCAATCAAGCAAGATCACTCCTTGGGCTGAGGCGAAGCTTCCGCGTAGCGCCTAGGATGGTATATCGCCACAATTTACCATCGGTTGCCGTCTGAAGTACTCGGAAGGGGCCCATAAAGAACAACTCCTGTGCTGTCAAAGGCATATCCTGGGCAACAGAACGGTTGCAGTGGAGCAACTGAGGGGTGAGGAGTATTCTTTCGGCGTTGGCAAGGGAGGCAGGAACGGACATATTGGCAGACGAATCGGTACCTCCCGCGCAAGTAATAAAGGAGTTGCAGGCGCGTGTATGCTTTTAGTACTCGTGCATGTGCACATTGCGGGTCATCGTGAAACGCTGCTGATATGTCCGAACGCAGGTGCGAGGCACTACGAGTAACCATTTTCGGCCGTCTGAGAAGTACTTATGCCGGTATAGCAGCACGTCACGAACTGTGAAGTGATGCGCTTGGCGACGTAATTCACTGCGAGGAAAAGGAGCTGATTCGTATGACAGAAGAGCCAGCATAACAACAATCCCATAGGTCATTCTGCTGCTCCGAAAGCATGTCTGTCATAGTGAGGGACGACTTGCCTATTCGTACTTTCTGATAATTTAGCTGGCCTGACAGTGGGGAGCGAGACGAGACATCTTCGTCCCCATGCTTATAGCCAGAACAGTACAGCACTCGAATATCGTACTCTTGGAAGTGGAGCGCACACCGAAGGAGGCGACTTGAAAGATCTTTCAAGCACGACAGCCACCAGAATACATGGTGGTCAATTATGACGTCGAACGGGCGGCCGTAGAGGTAAGGATGAAATTTAGTTATGACCAAAATGATAGCCAAGCATTCTTGTTCTTTACCAAAATGGTCTGCTTCCGTTTTCTTTAGTGCGCAGGTAGCGAAAGCAACGACGTATTCATCGAAGCCAGTCTTTCCTTGTGCAAGAACTGCTGCAATGCCCACGCCACTGGAATCTGTGCGTATTGATGTCGGTGCACTTCAGTTAAAATGCCAGAGTACGGGGAGGGGTGGGTGAAGTTAGAAAAGAACGCAGCGCCGTGAATGCCACATCGCCAGCTGGAGGCCAGGCCGAGTGGTTATGATTTCTAGCGATAAGCTACGTCAAAGACGCTATTATTGTGGCGCAGTTGTAGATTGAACGACGAAAGTATGAACATAGTCCGCTAAAGCTGCGGAGCTCTTATGTGGTCTTTGGTGGTGAGAATTTGGCAATGGCCAGGAGTTTGGTTCGATCGGGGAGCACACTATCTTTCGAAACGTCGTCGCCAAGAATGACTAGCTGGTGGGAGGCAAAGCGACACTTCTTTAAGTTGAGCTGTAGTCCAGCATAGGCAAGGCAAGTGAGCACGCGTTTGAGTCGGAGCAGGTGGGATGAAAAGTTCGGGGAAAAGATTATAATGTCATCGAGATAACAAAGACATGTCGGCCATTTGAGGCCCTGGAGGATCTTAGCCATCTTGCTTTCAAACGTGGAGGCGGGTTGCACAAGCCAAAGGACATCGCGGTAAATTCGTAAGCCGTGAAGCGTAACGAATGCAGTTTTGGGACGGTTTGCTTGAGCTACGTGCACTTCTCAATAACCGGATCGTAAGTCTGAGGACGAAAAGAATTCAGCGTCTTGGACGCCATCCAGTGTGTCATCGATAGGGAGAAGAGGATGGACATCTTTCCGAGTTATCTTGTTGAGTCGTCGATAGTCGATACAAAAGCGAATTGCCCCCTTTTTTTGCCAGCTCTACCGGATAGGCACAGGGACTCTGTGGTTGCTCTATCACGTCGTGTTGGAGCATGTATCCTACGTGCTGACTGATGACACGGCGCTCCGTCGTGGACAAATGGTATGGACGCTGGCGTGGTTGTGCTTGGCCACCGGTGTCGATATGATGAATGACTTTGGGGGTACTTCTTAAAAGGTTACTCTTGGGGGTCGAAAGAAGTTTGGAATCAGTTAAGGAGCTCGACGATCTGCGTGCACTGATCAATAGAAGGCGCAAACGTTCTGTCAGATGTAGGCACAAATGCAGAGACGGGAAGAGCCATGGCGTCAACCTGAAGACGAGTCGAGTCATCAGGCACATCGTAGAGAGAGGTCGTGTCGAATTAGTCAGCAAGACCGAGGTATTCGTCATGATGTAAGGTTGGTTCACATGAAAACGGATTCAAAACGTCTTGAGCCCTGGCGAAAGGGAAGAGGCGCAAAGACAAGAAGGAAGGGATGTCTGCGTGCAACAAGTTTAGGCGGTGTGACGAGTACGTTGGCATCGTAGAAAGTAGCGAAGGAAATGGGCAGAAGGGCAGAAGAGAAAAGAGGGTTATCAGTAACGGTCACGACGAACACTCGAGCCGAAGATAGAGGCCAATCTTCCGAGAGACTGCTGCAAAATGGGATCAGGCAAGTTATGCATGGGCAAAATAAATAAATGCGTGATGAGATGAGAGTAAGCCCCTTCCTACAGGAAGTCCGATCCATAAAAGCCGCGGGGAAGAACAACAAACTCAATTTGGTGTAAACCCTCTTGTACGGCGACATGGACGGTGCTTCAGTGGACGACATGGCGACATAGACGGTGAGCTGAGCCTCAATTGACTCAGCGCTTGCTGTACGTGGAAAAATGGTCGAAAACGGCTTAGCGACTTTGGTCGGCAATTAAAGTTGGTCGACAATCACGTACACTGCGGCGACCATGTAGACAAGTGCGTGAACAGCGATACCTTCGGCATAAACTGCGATGATGTTCGCACGGAGTAAACGAGGGCTTGAGGAGTTTGAAGAGATCGCAGTGCTTGCCTCGTGAACTGCGTCTTTAGTTTCGCCCCACAGCTTGAGGGCAGCAGACGACGGGGGACAGTGAACGTCGACGGGAAATGGAGCCCGAACACTGTTGAAGCTTTGGGGAACAGGAGACGAGAGAGCCAAATGCGGAACTGGTGAAGCATAGCGGGACTTGGAGTAAGGAGCATTGCCTGGCAGTCTCGCAGTATCGGGAGGATACCAGCCCCGCCGGCGGCAGAACCGTGCCACGTGACCAGGAAAGCCACACGCGAAGCACTTCGGCTGGTTGTCTTTGGTACGCCACGGATAGCAAACAGGGCGCCTTGGTTGGGGTGCACAACGCTAAGCCGAGCCTAAGGGGTGCGTAGGCGCGCAAAAGCCGCTTTTGGGCAAGCAGCTCGCAGCTGCACAATGCGAGGCGTAGAAGCCGCTTATGGACGTGTAGTGCGCAACTGCAGGTGGAGGTCTTGGACTGGTGACGACGGCATGTGAGCGGAACCAGCGCTGGAGGTGCCTGATTAGTGAGAGATAGTGTGTCGTTGTCGTGTTGATGTATGACCCATCGGAATTCCGGGGTCAAGAGCACTGAGACGACTGCGTAAAAGAGAGCAATGACAGTTAGCGCGCGACTTCTTCGCGAACGAGTTTTTTATATGGTTGAGGAAGAGGGAGTAGGTAGGAGTAGCACTGGAACTGTCGCTTATGATCAAAATCGTGTCTTCCGGCGAGACTGTTCAGCGCGTAGGAAGGCGTTCTTTGCAGAGCTCGTCGTATCTTTGGCACAGGGTAATGACCTCGTCAAACTGTTTAGGATTTTTCGCTAAAAACATTTGGAAGACGTCATCCTCTATGCCCTTCATGACATTATTCATGACAAGTCGAGAATAATTGGCCGGCAAAGGTCAACTACGTCTTCGATGTAGCTGGTGAAGTTTTCACCCTTTTTCTCAGCGCTACCGCGCAAGCGTTATTCCGCGCGAAGCTTGCACAGAGCAAGGCAACCGAAGACTTCCCTACAACAATTCGTCAATGCTGTCCAGGTCGAAAGGTTGCAATTATGGTTTCGGAACCAGAGATTAACGACTCCAGAAAGATAGCAAATGACGTTAGTCAGTTTATCTGTGTCTTACGATTTCTTCTGTGCTCTTACGCGGTCGTATGACGAGAGCCAAACCTCCACATCATGGTCGCCGCTGCCGCTGAGGACTGTGGGATCTCATTGGCGTAGAGCACCGAAGCAGATGACAGGTGATGCCTGGGGATGTTCGGGCTGCTCAGTGTCCTAAAGCATGTGAGAAACGATAAGGGGCGTCCGGCTGCGGAGTTACATGATTGTAAAGGGCCCAGCACGTTCACCAAATGTCTAGAGGCATTCTGGTTTAATTGATGAAATCCTGAGAGAGAAGAGCACCGCAGCGACAGGTCACACAGCTAAGGCAACACAGGCACAAAGCTTCGCACAAATCGTTTTCGTCGTCTTTCACCGAACAGTGCATGCTGCTCGTTCTTCTCCAATGCAACAGAAATACAATGGAGACAAAAGATGCCATCATTGAATATCAACATTCATGTAACATATTAATAGAAAATTCGATATTGTAATTTTATACCTTTGAAGGTAAACTTAATAGGGCTTGCTATTATTAAAGCGACTTGTGATGCGTTTAGTAAATGTAATTCCACTCACCGCAGTCACAAATGCACTCCTTGGGGGTATCTGCGCATGTAAGTCCTCTGGGTGGCTTACAAGCCCCAACCCACGCTTTGTCGCAGTCCTCGCCTACATTCGCTATTGCGGCCAAAAAAATAAATGAAAAAATAAATCAAGGTGTCGTCACGTTGTAGCGATGTTGATGATCGACGCATGGACAAAACTGTGAGTAACGAATATAACTGCTTAATGGGTGAACAAGCACCAGCAAAATAAGTAACAATGAAGTGCACCGCTACCAGTGAGCAAAGACGGCGATCGTGAACAATCATATCTTCCGGGTCAAGCGCATCGGCCATTTGTACTTGACTCATTAAACTTTCATGTATAATCGCTGGTTTACGCGCGCCTTCCTGAATATATGGCATTGTTCGCTTCGCGCTTCGCACACTTTTCAGTTTGCACACATTTTTCTTTAAGAGGAATCTTTATCTAGGCGGCTCCTATCTAAGTACGTGTAAAAGGAGAATTCCTTTTTTTATTTCGCAACCACTGCACCAAATTTGACGAGGTTTGTTGCATTTAAAGAAAAAACTGAAGATCTAGTCACAGTTGATGCCGAATTTTTCGATTAAATTCTAATTTTTTATGGAACATTGGCAAAAATTGAAAATATCCGGAAAACAAACCTATAAGGTTTACAACTCATAACTTAGCAATAAAAACCTATATCAAAATTCCGTGGATCGCGTCTAATAGTACATTGAGAGCGCTCAAAATGGATTTGTCACACATGGCTCTCAAAACAGGTAGTAATATGCAAATGCAGCTTCTGCAGAACCCTTGTACACAACGTATTTACATCATGTAAGCTATGAATTGACATAACGAATTTGTCCGCTTTAAATGGTGTAGTGGATGCTGTTTACACAACCGCGATATAAGTTCTTGATGCAGAGCTAATAATGTATAATCTTTGCACTTCTGCTTTTTTTCCAACTTTCGAATTCTTGAAAATTCTTTAAAAACATTCAGGCCCTAAATCAATATTCCGCTTCCAACAGTGACTACAATTTACCTTTCTCCCTCAATTTCAATAAACTTCAATATAATTGGTCCAGGGGTTAACTCATAAAAGCGTTTTTGCGTTTTACGCGTATTTAAGTAGGCCGCGTCGGAGTTGGGCCCGAGCTAAAGCTTCCTCTTAAAATTAGGGCGTGAGACTAGGAACTGCGCAGCACCATCGGTCTTGATAAGTTACCTAAAAGTATTGTAAAAATTGAATGAATGGCGTTAGTTGTCTTTTCTTAGTGCTAATATCATTAGGTTGACGCTCGATTATTATTTCGGAGGTAAGTATATCTGCTTCCCAAGCAAACGCTTTTCGTAATTCGAGATTTGTTTATTCTTGAACGTTCTAACCGCGTTGTACATTCTGTTAACTCTCATGCTAACGGAAGCTTTAAGGCGTTTTTTCTAGATGTGGGAGATCTATATAATTTCCTGCCACATGACACATTTTTATGCAGTATTGAGGAATCTTTAAATGAATTCGGGCTGACAACTTTTCGTGTGACACAGGCGTTCCCGTTAAAGGTTTTTGAAACTATTTTGTTTTTACTTTGACGTTTACTCAAGGCAACAACATTCCTCTTTTAAAAAAATTTCCTGTAAAGGCTGCTGTCTGGATCCAATTTTAAGCGGTTTGTCATAGCCAAGATTGACCGACGTATCTCCCAGCACCCTGAGGAACATAATAGGATCATAGATCATTTTCGGTAGGCTGAGAATTTACTCTGTCCAGGAATTGTACATTTGAGTATGTCCAACATTGGTGCGATGGCATCGTATAGATTATACGAATTTGTCCTTTTCCCAACGTATTGAGTGTTGAAGTGCAAGTAGAGCGAATAATTAGGTCATTAGATGTTAAATTTGCGTTTGCTGATCCCTCTACTTGTTTGTGCCATGCACCTAGAGCAAATAATGCATTTCTCGCATTCCGGCATTCAATTATTTAGCAAACAGCATGATTAGCGGGTCCCGTTATAGGCGCTACGTGTTCGTACCAACAAGCCCGGCGCGCCACTATTCTGTCGGAAATTCAAAGCTAGTTATAAGGCTAATTCCAGAGATGTGCTTGAATAATGCACTTAATAAGTGCTGTCAACGTTTATTGGAGGCAAGTTTCAATAAACAAGCTTCACGGTTCCTAAAACCTGGCTATCTACCCGACTTCATGCTTTCTGTAGCAGAAGGGTTACTCCTATGTGTACGTGCCAGTAATAGTGTGCCTAACGTAGAAGCTTGCCCTACTACAGGAAATAGCTGCAATGTAGCAGCTATTCCCTACATCTACCAGGTATATCAGTACATGAACTAGCTCGCAGAATGTGCAACTCTCGCAGAAACATATGATAGCCACTTGTAAAAAAAGCAGGAAAAATTCTTGGAATTGGAAACGTTAATGATGAATCGTAGTCAGCTATGGTGTAACCTATTTTACGTTAGACAAACATAGCGGTCCACAAATAAAAGGCTAAAACAGCATAGTGATAAAGTTAATGTAAGGCCACTTGATGTTCTTCTCGCACTACATTGTCAGAGATGTCGGTGCCAACACCTTTTCTATAAAACAGTTACGGTAGTCACAAAAAATTGACGTCACCTGCCTAATAACTGAAGCCGAAAGGAATTAACTATTTCCGTGACCCGTTTCACTAAAGTAGCGCTTCTGTAAGCTTGACTAAAGAGTTTCATTTTCTCTGCATGCCAAGACATTATGTCTCTTCTGAATTGTTTTGGGTGCTATGTTCTGTTCCTTTTTAGTTTTAAATGCGTAGGCCTTTCTATGCCTACCCAACGAGAAAACTTGTCTGTCCGTCGCGTAAACCAAATGGTTAGCAAAAAAAAATAATGCATAAAAATTGGATCAATTCGAAAAGGAAAACGTCGTCGCTTCATAGTTGCGAACCTACGATCCCAGGTCAGATGACGAATATCTTACCCACAGGGTTAACACTCACTCTTGCAGAAGGTGAATATATGTCAACCATACGAATGCTTTCTACCGGCGGTACAAACGAACGTCAAAGGAGAACAGCTTCTATAGAAACTTTCTTCAAATATTTTAATCGTGCGATAAAAGATTTCTCTAGGACTACATGAAAACACGACTTGGGCCGTTGTAGACAATAGAAAAATTTCGGTTTTGCAAAAATCCACTGCTGACGGTGTGCCAAACAAATTTTTGCAGCGATACTCTGAATGGAACGCCCGGTACTTGGCAGTTATATTTAACAAATCTCTTGAGATGTCGACAGTTCCTCGTGTTTGCAAACAAGCTAACATTGTTCCCTTCTTCATATCTGGCGCAAACAGCTAATCATTAACTACAGGCCTATATCGTTGCTGCCCACGTGTTGCAAACTACTCGAGCACATCGTCCATCAGCACATCATTCAATATTTAACGGCAAATAACTTCCTGTCTCCACAGCAGCATGGCTTTCGAGCAGGACTTTCTACAACAACGCAGTTATTGGAATTCACACATGACATAGCCACATCTGCGGTCACACATCGCTGACCGCGGTCAAATAACCGCGGTCAGCTTGATGCCTTCTTTATCGACTACTCTAAGGAATTTGACACGGTAAGCCATAAAAAATTGCTTCTAAAACTTGCTGCAATCTTTCCTGGTAATAAACTAATTGATTGGATATCCGATTACCTGCACCTCCGATTCCAATCGGTCACTTTTTTTTACAAAACCTCTTCTATAGCTCAGGTCATGTCAGGGGGGCCGCAGGGCTCAGTTCTCGGGCCACTCCTATTCATCATATATGTTAACAACATTATTGAAGTAGCCAGAAACATACAAGTGAAATACGTATTTATGCAGATGATTGCGTGATCTATTCTAACATTTGTACTCTTCGTGATCAAGTGCTTAATAACGTATTTTCATCCTTTTCAGACTGGAGCAAGACATGGCAGATGAGCATTAACTTCAGCAAGACTGTGGCAATGTCTTTTACTAATGAGAAACAGCCCCTAAAATTTACGTAGAGCAAACAAGGATACAGTATTAACGAAGTTAACGAGTTCAAATACCTTGGACTTACTATCACAAGTAACCTTAGTTGGCAAAATCACATCAATATAGTCTGCCCTAAAGCGATGCGAAAACTAGGGTGCCTAAAACGAATTTTAAAACACGGCACTAAAGAGTGCAAGCTTATGGCCTATAAATCACTAATTAGACCTGTTTTAGAGTATGCTTCTGTAGTGTGGATCGTAAACAGGATATTTTCAAATTAGAATCCATACAGAAAAAAGCTGTTAGATTTATTTATGGCCATTACGACCGTATGTTTTCACCGTCATCCCACGCACACGCATTATCACTGGACGCATTGTCGTTTCGTCGCACGTGTGACCACCTGATCGTGCTGCACAAATTGTACACGGATCGTCTAACATTGAAGCGGCTATCTCTCTAACAACACCTACTGCGTGAGTAACCCGACGTACTCACCCATTAAACATAGATCCCTTCTTTCCAAAACATAGATTGCTACAAGTTTCCTTTTTTTTCCACGCACTCTTGAATTATGGAATAACTTGGATGGTTCTCTGCGTTCATTGCCGACTAATCAATTTCAGAAAGAACTGGCAAACCATGTTCGTTGGCATGTTATGTTCATAAGTTTTGTAACCCACCTCTGCTATGTCTCTAAATGAGATAGCAGTATCTGTAAATAAAAAAAATGAGAGCCAAACACGCCACATCCACGAAACGTTCCCGTGGTCACGTGATGTGCCTTCCGTTAGGGCATTCCTTCACCGACGTAAATGCCACCGATCTCTTGGGTCTCAAGCGCTGCTCGTCGCGCAACACAGACACATAACCAGTCAACGAGTTCATAAGGATAATAAGGAATGATGATGGCTAATATATGTGTGTCATCACGGTTGATAATACTTTGACGCACATGGATCACCTGCGCAAGAGCCGCAAGGGCTTATACTGGCCGGAACAATTCAGATAAGTTGATAAGGAGGGATAAGAGTTGATAAGGGTCGGATCAAGTCCGATAAGGTTAATAAACACTTGTTCAGCATTTACTTCCATATGCTACTATATTGATGCCTAAGAGAGTGTAACTGGCATGTTGCTTCCGAAGAACCATTTTCTTAGAATTTGGAGAGTACGCGCCGACTACGCTGTCCGCGACAGACGATATATGCGGTGTGAGAGCGCGTTGAATACAGCATATTTATGAAAAACTCATCTACGATGACACAAGAATCGCTCTCATTTTGTATTATGAAATGTAGAGTAGGCTTACTGCAGGTTTTGTAGGATTGGTTGCCAATGTAGAGGCAGTTTTGCCTTCTCCCTGGTGGACATCTGAGCCCAGTGCATTGTAGATACCCTGTGGATGCAGGTAAGTGCAATAATATATGTCATGAGAAGTCATGTTCTTGGAACTAAAATAAATAACAAGTTTAACTCCTGCCATTTAAAGCTATACATAGCTTGTACACAAGGAAAGGCTTAAAACTGGTACATAATAAAAGCAGACAGCCAATTATGTTTTACTACACGACACGCTCGGCAAGGTACGCTGCAGTGACCATAGGATGATAAGAACTCGAATTAGCCTAGACTTGATGAGGGAACGGAAGAAACTGGTACACAAGAAGCCAATCAATGAGTTAGCGGTAAGAGGGAAACTAGAGGAATTCCGGATCAAGCTACAGAACAGGTATTCGGCTTTAACTCAAGAAGAGGATCTTAGCGTTGAAACAATGAACGACAATCTCATGGGCATCATTAAGGAGTGCGCAATAGAAGTCGGTGGTAACGCCGTTAGACAGGAAACCAGTAAGCTATGGCGGGAGACGAAAGATCTGATCAAGAAACGCCAATGTATGAAAGTCTCTAAGCCTACAGCTAGAATAGAACTGGCAGAACTTTCGAAGTTAATCAACAAGCGTAAGATAGCGGACATCAGGAACTATAAACAGGCTCTCAGGAACGGAGGAAGCCTAAAAACAGTGAAGAAGAAACTAGGAATAGGCAAGAATCAAATGTGTGCGTTAAGAGACAAAGCCGGCAATATCGTTACTAATATGGATGAGATAGTTCAAGTGGCTGAGGAGTTCTATAGAGATTTATACAGTACCAGTGGCACCCACGACGATAGTGGAAGAGAGAATAGCCTAGAGGAATTCCAAATCCCACAGGTAACGCCAGAAGAAGTAAAGAAAGCCTTAGGAGCTATGCAAAGGGGGAAGGCAGCTGGGGAGCATCAGGTAACAGCAGATCTGTCGAAGGATGGTGGTCAGATTGTACTAGAGAAACTGGCCACCCTGTATACGCAATGCCTCATAACCTCGAGCGTGCCGGAGTCTTGGAAGAACGCTAACATAATCCTAATCCATAAGAAAGGGGACGCCAAAGACTTGAAAAATTATAGACCAATCAGCTTACTGTCCGTTGCCTACAAAGTATTTACTAAGGTAATCGCAAATAGGATCAGGAACGCCTTAGACTTCTGTCAACCAAAGGACCAGACAGGATTCCGTGAAGGCTACTCAACAATAGACCATATTAACACTATCAATCAAGTGATACAGAAATGTGCAGAATATAACCAACCCTTATATATAGCTTTCGTTGATTACGAGAAAGCGTTTGATTCAGTCGAAACCTCAGCAGTCATGGAGGCATTACGGAATCAGGGTGTAGATGAGCGATATGTAAAAATACTGGAAGATATCTATAGCGGTTCAACAGCCACCATAATCCTCCACAAAGAAAGCAACAAAATCTCAATAAAGAAAGGCGTCAGGCAGGGAGATACGATCTCTCCAATGCTATTCACAGCGTGTTTACAGGAGGTATTCGGAGACCTGGATTGGGAAGAAATGGGGATAAAAATTAATGGAGAATACCTTAGTAACTTGCGATTCGCTGATGATATTGCCTCGCTTAGTAACTCAGGAGACCAACTGCAATGCATGCTCAGTGACCTGAAGAGGCAAAGCAGAAGGGTGGGTCTGAAAATTAATCTGCAGAAAACTAAATTAATGTTTAACAGTCTCGGAAGAGAACAGCAGTTTACGATAGGTAGCGAGGCACTGGAAATGGTAAGGGAATACATCTACTTAGGGCATATAGTGACCACGGATCCGGATCATGAGACTGAAATAACCGGAAGAATAAGAATGGGCTGGGGTGCGTTTGGCAGGCATTCTCAAATCATGAACAGCAGGTTGCCACTATCCCTCAAAAGGAAAGTGTATAACAGCTGTGTGTTACCAGTACTAACATATGGGGCAGAAACCTGGAGGCTTACGAAAAGGGTTCTACTTAAATTGAGGACGAGGCAACGAGCTATGGAAAGAAGAATGATAGGTGTAACGTTAAGGGATAAGAAAAGAGCAGATTGGGTGAGGGAACAAACGCGAGTTAATGACATCTTAGTTGAAATCAAGAAAAAGAAATGGGCATGGGCAGGACATGTAATGAGGAGGGAAGATAACCGATGGTCATTAAGGGTTACGGACTGGATTCCAAGGGAAGGGAAGCGTAGCAGGGGGCGGCAGAAAGTTAGGTGGGCGGATGAGATTAAGAAGTTTGCAGGGACGGCATGGCCACAATTAGTACATGACCGGGGTTGTTGGAGAAATATGGGAGAGGCCTTTGCCCTGCAGTGGGCGTAACTAGGATGATGATGATGATGATGATGATGATGATGATGATGATGATGATGATGATGATGATGATGATGACACGACATAGTTGGTAAGCACCTAACTATTTACCATGCATCAAATCTAGGTTATCGCAAGACGCACAAATAATTTTTACACTTCCTCGGAGACAAATAGTTCCTCTGCATAATTGCCGCCCATTAGAGGAAACTGCAATTATTATGGAAGGATTATTCAAGCTATGATTATCCTTATTATAATAACACACTATAATAACAGTGGTTTCCACTCTAGAAATATTCAGCCATGAAAATGTTCCAAACATATATTTTTCATATCTGAGTTGCTCCTTCCGTTTAACTAAGTAGTGCGAAGGAAAAAGGATGTTCTCATACACATCAAATAACAATAAAAGTTCATGCTCTCACATGCTCCAAAATTATTTATATGGCACTGCGCTTTCTAGTTTCTGCGCGACGAAAACAGTACACTGAATGACAATGTAAATGGACAATTGTCAGAACTTATGAGAAAATTATTTTTTTTGGTTCGTCATCTCTCAGCATATAATTTACGTGGCTAAAGAGGAATTCGCTTCAAATACGGTTCATAGGGCCTTTTGACTGGAAGGCTGCCGCATAAAACAACTGTTCATCTCAGGTTGAGTGCTTCGAAAACGTTTCCAGCCTGAAGTACAATTCCGGCTTTTTTCGCATTCTGGTGCTTCAAGTGAAACGAAAGGGCTACAGTCATATTTCATTTCTGGTGTTCCTAAAGAGGCTACGAAATCTGCGCAATGATACTTTATGCGTAAAATGCTGCGATACCTAAATGCCGCAGTTTCGCCAGAAAGGCGGACCATCGATTGCGATAACAAATTAGCAGAGAACCATAGGAAGCAGGGGTAGCACCTTGTTCGATCGCATCATCTGATAATCATTCGCTTGCTTACTTCACAGACATGGCGCCAGCGCGCACAGTAAACATGAACACATCACACTCAATGACAGCGGACACTCGCGGTTGTAACGCAGGCGTGAGCAAGCGCGGCAGTAGCAGCGAGCGAAGTGACTGACCTTCATGCGGTATATCATTTGAACGCAAGCTGAGCTCCGAGAACGCACAGCACGCGCAAAGGTTCAAGCCGCCGACGCACCTAGACTCTGCCCCGCCCCCCCCTCCTCCCCCCGCATATCGCTTTCAAGATACGGCCTCGCGACCGCGCGCGGCCCCACATGTGCCTTTGCATCCGGAGTAAAACACAAAGAACGCCGCAACCCTCCATCCCTTGCCTCTCCCCGTTGCCTCGCAACGTCGGATGTTTCGCGCGCGACGGAAGACGACGCGCATCCTCGCCGCAGTCTTGCCTTTCGCGCGCGCGAGACTGAGGCTCCCGGCGTATTTTTGCGCTCCTTGTGCACTTCGATACGGCGCCGCTGCACAATTTGATGACGACAAAGTGAGGAATTTCGTTTGAGCATCGACGACGCATTTCAAAGAATTTAGGCTTTTACGGCACGGTACCGAGACTTGTGTCTGAGTTCGCGAAAAACAGCTTGGCCTTCCTGGCGCAGTTGATTTCAGTTAACAACTCGTACATGGAGATGTTTACGACGGTTTCTACGAGCACCAACATAATATTTAAACTTTCTTTCGGTAGTTTTTGGGCACGCTCGCCACACCCGTCTTTGTAACGCTGTTGATGGCGCGTGTACTGAATTTTACTGGGGCAAATCTTGGCGCTCTCTCTGACCCCCAATATTGGTCAGACTAATTTGTTTACTTTTTTGGGTGCCCTTGAAGCACGGTCGCCACGCCCGGCGTTATGACGCAGTTAGCGAAAAGTAGCTCGGCTGTGTAATGCAGTTAGTTTCGCGCGCACCGAATCTTGCTGGGATGTTCGTGACATATTTTCTCAACCGTAGCATTATCGTAAATTAGTTACTTACTTTTGGGATACTTTTGTGCTACACTCGCCGCGCCTGGCGTTTTGTCGCAGTTATCGAAAATCAGCTCGGTCGGGGTGAGAAAGTAAGTTTGGTGTGTGCTGAATCTTAGTGGCACAAGTCTGTGACGATTCTTATGGCCCCGCAGCATATACCTTCTTTCGGTGCTGACGGTTCTCAGAAATGCGACGAGCGATTTCCAAGACTGATAACACTGGCGTGTGTTGCTTGCGCCGGCAAAACGTGCAAAATATAATGCCGATGAGCTCAAAGACGAAGAATTTGAAAATTCTGTGTTCTGAACGACAGAAAACATGCTTTGCACCCACGTGTTTTTCTTGAGCCCTCTAGAAAGAATTCTGCCGTTGCCTAGCATGGCCTGGCTGAGAGCGTGGGTTGTGGGCACTTTTGGGGATGAAGAAAACAAAAATTATCTAAAAGCGGGATCCACCGTTTCCACAAGGGCACTTTTCTTCTAGGTGACATGCTCTCCTGGGCACAGTATATATATGTATATATATATATATATATATATATATATATATATATATATATATATATATATATATATATATATATATATATATATATATATATAATATTTGCACTGAGGGCATCGCATCAATAATGAGCGGAGTGGGGGTTATATAAGAAGGAGCAAGTATAAGATGAGATTAGACCCAATATCTGCAAGTTATAGAATGTTACCTGAAAATGTGATAAATACAGTTTTAGAACATGAAATATGTAGGTACCATTAAAAAACAACACCCAACAGTAGTTAGTACAAATGCTTGATATTATACAGTGCTAGCTAGTGCTTTTCAACAACTATCATTGTTCATATTGGAAATAATATCGGAGGGAAGTTCATTCCAATCTTTTAGCGTACGTGGCAAACATTAATGTAAAAAATATGTCTTGTTAAATGCACCGATTCTAGCTGTATGCTGACGACCTGTACGGTAAAATAATACAGCCGCGACACGAATTTCGGATGAAGAGTAGAGTGGTGAAACAGCTTATGAATAATATGAGACGCGGAAAATTCTTCGGCGTGTTGCTATCGGCTGAATATCCAGATTTTATTTCATTGAACATACGCTCGCAGCACGGTTGTAATTCCAAAGAATAAAATGAGTATAGGCAGAGTTCTTCTAAAGGAGAGAGGAGGTAAGGCCGGTGATGGGTATGGCTGGTGAGAGGGGTCCGGAGATGCAACAACCGAATCTGTGTTAGTACGGGGGAGGGGTAGAATTTAGAATGAATGGGTGCTATGGCCCCGGCCGGTGACACGGCCGTTTGTATGAGCATGCGTACAAGCAAGACGTAGAGCTATAGATATATCAAGGATGATCGCATCTAAAATTACGGAATGTTTCAAAATTGTCTACTTCATGTCGTTATCTTTGGTTATTCGAAGAGGCAAGCACTACTGGTGTGAAAAATTCTGACACATGCTTAACTAATTCACAAAAATAGAATAAATAAGCATATCCAGATGAAATAATTTCTAGGATGGCACCAGCTTCGAGATGTGTGCGACGAAATGCATACGGGTTCAAATTATGTTAGTGTTTTGATGTATAAAAGAGCGCATAGGTAAAATAAAGTCCGTGCATGAACACGCCATTTTACGTAGAGTATTATGCCGCATATCTCTAAACTAGTGCTACTCTTTCAATTTAGTCGAAGTTGATACGCCTGACACTCACCGGCTACAAGTCGTAAGTTGCAATATGTGCCGTAAGGTAATAACTTCAAAAGTTAATAATTTGATTATTTTATAGGGTATTTCAATTTTTTTCCAAGTAGTGCAGGTCTCTCTGAACAACCCAGCTCAAGAACTAGAATTATGTTTTCGAAAAGGTTGATTTCTAATATTGCACAAAACTTCAAAAGGCCCACCAGGTAAACCAGGTGTGTGAAAATGGTAAAGGGAGATAAGTTGGATTGAATAAAACCAGCCCTCTATGCTATGACATATAAAGGCAGAAGGTAAGAGAGACAGAAATAAATTATTAAACGAGAGAAAATATCTGGAGAGCTTAGGGTGGTCAAATGGTCTTTCGACTAAAGGCAAATAAGTCACGCTGTGGTGATCACCTTTTTGGGCACCACTGCATGGCTGTCATTCAAGGGGCATTTCTAGTATGTCTACCTGTTTAGCAGTAATAAAGCGAGAGCATGACGGCAAAATGAGCCGAAAAATATCGGTTTTGAACGATGAGGAATGGCTCTTTAACGGGGTTAAAATTTAATGCAACCGAAGCCAATGAATATAAGTGACAAATGAAGGGCAGTTTCCGCTGAGTTTAGCATTATACTCAATGATTTAGCTTAAGATCGTAGAAGCTCTGACAATGAAACATTACTGGAGAAAAAAAAATACATCAACTTCACCTGTAGTTTCGACGACAAACCAAAGTAGTGGTACGGCCAGGATCGAGAAGATAAGTATCCGTGGCATTGCTGGTAGAAAGAATGATGCTCATTAATTATTGCACTATTGAAACCTTGCAATCCGTATGTTCAAACAAACTCTGAAAATGTTTTCTCCAGTTTGGGATATTTATTCGAATGCAACAATTAGAAAGCTTACATTCCTTAACAGCCCCCATATTTATATTATTTTATGGCACGTTCACCAAGATAGGTTGCTTACATAGTTCCTATGACTATTCTTGACCACAATCGCTCGTACATTTCGGTGTATATCCCGAAAAACGCAGTTGATGCAATCGGTTTCATAAATGGTGAAAGAACACTGAATTTATTTCGCTACATAGAGAGCCAGTTACGTATTGAGAATGAACGTGAAATCTAAAACTAGTATTATGCAATTCAAAAAAGCAATTCTGAAAGGCCTGTCAATGGCTACCTTAGAGAAGGCATTGCATCAATAGCAAAAATGGTATCTTGAAGATTAAAAATAGCTATTTTAGGGTTTAAAATAAAATGATTCCACTAAGATCAAGCTACTTACGGTGTCCTTTGATTCTTTAGCTTTATTATAAGTTCCTAAAATGATATTCTATACAGGCCGCTCGTATAGCTTCATCTTGCTCCTCCTGCAATTTACGCAAAAGCTTCCACAAAAGGAAGAAAATGGTGTATTCTTTTATTTTCACATATACCCCACGAATAAGCACTACAGCAATCCTTAGAGAGCAATCACACACCGCCTCTCTTCCTACCGGCTAATTGCGTGTTGCCCAGCTTCCACAAACCAGCTGGTGAATATATCAAACAAGGTTCAGCGCAAAAGATATGCTTGTCCCAGCGCCTTACTTGTCCCTCATTAGTGGTTATATACAATTAGAACAATGCGCAGTTTCCTCGAGATAACAAGAACACGTGTGCCTTGCACTATACATAACTTCTTCAATTACCTACCTTCCAGGATCAGTGAAACTGCTCTCGAGCATAGCTTTGGTTTTATTACATTTAGTGCGGGAAACAGATGGGGATATGACGTCAGCAAGAGAAATTACAGCGTTCTCGCACAAATATAATAAAAAACATCAGCATGTAGATGTATATTGGTTAGGAGCCAAAACTGCTTGTAACCTTGATTTTTGTAGTACATCGCGCGAACGGTCGTGTGTGACATTAGCACTGAGGGAGGAGGAGGACAGCTTTATGAAAAACGAAGTTGGGGGCACCTTCGATTGTGTTACAGCGGTGCAAACTGTAACTTGCGGCATTGCTCACGAGAGAAGCCACAGGCAGTTTTTCCAATAGGTCGCGAGATACAATGCATAAGAACGAATAAAGTCAGAAATATGTTTGCGAAAAGGGAAAGTGAGTAATTTTCAACAATAGATGAAGGCTATATTTCTACCCTCACGCTCTAGGCACAGGAGAATGAGAGGCGGAATATAAAATCTACCGAGGAACAATACAGACATTTAGTATACCCTATACAAACGAACACATGGAGTTAGTGGTATCGATAGCGCTGCGTCCTCCACACTGCGCATGTGCTCTAGGTAAACAGTGCTAAGGCACTTACGTGCCTACGCTGTTTCATAGATTTAGCGTTGAGCACTAACACACGGAAGGGGAGCCTCACGTAATGCAACATGGCGGTGCCCGTCGAAGTGACAACCGCTCCATTCGTATCTATCGTAGCGTCGGTTTCAACTGTTCGGTTCATTCGTTCCCTACTAATGCTCGCATTTGCTTCAGATTTGTGTCGATTGCTTTAGACAGGGGCCTACTGATCATAAATGGGCGTTGTTTTCGAGATTCGTATCGTTTAGAGACATATTAAGCTTAACGAGAGTGATTTTTTATGCTTACCGTAGCCGCGTGGAGATGGCGCCAATGCCTGTATATAGTTTTTGTTCTTTCGCTCGTTTCAATGGATACGGCCAGCCTAGAGTTTGATGCAATGCTTACGAGAGAGAACTGTCGTGCTTCAATGTTTCAGCCACCATAGGAAGTACATCGATTTGCCTGATATTCGTGTTTGTGGATTCAGATGTTCGTGCTGATTTGTTTATTAAGCTTTTTATGCCTTCATTCTTATAAATTTTTGTGAAATATATGCTTTTAAAGTCCGGAAGACGCTGCGACCACGCACCATCGCTAGTAATTGCACCGGTTCAGCTCGTCGAAGTGGCCAAATCGAAAGACGCCAAGCGTCTCAAGGTACTGGTTTACCCGCGATAACTTCAAGAGGGCGTTATATGTCGCTTGTCGATGCATGCGTAATGGTTTCAATATCGGGCGTCCGTGCTAAAGGTGCTGTGTTCGAATCCTGCTATAAGACAATTTTAATAATGCTTATATAAATATTTATTTCGCAGTACATTAAAGAAAATTTCGAGTTTACAAAGTCACAAAGCAGTCTGAAACTAGAAGAACGAAGTTTAGGTAAATTCATGTACTTCACATAATTCCCATGCTCGCTCGAATACTCCCATTGCAGCTACCGTAGACACTTGCGCCAGAGGTTGCTCTAGTAATTATTGTGTGAAACTCTATGATGGTCACAAGTGAAGCCGAGACATGTAAAGTTTTCTGTGGGAAAACAGAGCGAAGTACGTCGGTTATTTTGGCACGATGCGTGTGCTTCCTCACGGCCCAAGACCAGTGCAACCTCATGAAGGCAGTGTTCACCGTAAATCCATTCCAACAGAACTATACATGGCACTGTAACTGTTTGTGTCAGCGTTAGCACTTCGCATATCCCGTTATCAAAAACACTTCTTCGTACCGTATAGTGTGCCTGTTTTAGCGTTGCGCAAGACGTTCATGCTAGCGTTTTAGGCTGCAGTAAATTTTTCAAATGAAAAGAGTTGTAAGAATGGAGTATCTTAGCCACCTTAACTTTTTTATCTGGGGCTCATGTGGGGTTTTAAGACCCTGCTCAGGACGTTATCTGTTCTCAACGCAAAAACTGAACTACCAATTAATAAGTATTTGGTTTTTATGCCGAAGAGATCTTCACGATAAACTGTAGTAAAACTGTAGGCTCATATTAAGGCGAACGCCTTAGTCGGCTCATGGGGCGGAAATTTGACCGTCCGGCGTTATGGTATCAAAATTGGGGTCGAACCATGGACTTTTGGAGCAAGTCCAACCCGCGACCTTTGGTACTTTGAAAGGCAAAGTAAATTCAGGCCGAGGTAAATAAGATAAATGTCATTAGGGCACTCGAACCCACGACCTTTGGTATTAATTGGGGCAAATGTAATGAATTCACAGTTAATTAAGGTATAGGTAATTAAAGTGCTAGCGCCCAAGAAACATTGTGGGAACTGAACCGTCGACTTTTGGTGGGAGTCAAACCCACTTGGAGGTATGGGCAAACCGGCCATGTCTCCAAGTTGGATTCCAATTGATATGGCTAAATTCGAGAGACGGACGCACTACATCTGGTAATAATTAGGTCAAATTTAATTAAGGCACGAATGATTACTATAGGGTTGTTTATCGCGTTCGAACCAAGGACCTGTGGTGAGAGGAGTCAAACCGTCCACCTCTGCAAGGAGCCTAGCCAACTTCGCGATATGAGCGAACCGGCCATACCTCCAAGGTAGATTTTAATTAACACCGTGAACGTCGAGACTTGAACCTACTACGTTTGGTGTTTGGACGACGTTAACACACAGTTAAGTAAGATAGAATTAAGGCACCCGAACCCACGACCTTTGGTGGCAGAAAATAAGTAATAAGGAGTAACCTCGCATTAGAATTAAAAGGTCACGTAATGCAATGAATATCTTGTGATTGCACACGCTTTCGCCTTCATCCTCATTAGGGTATGCTAAATTTCCTAAGACTTTTTCTTCCAGGACGAAGCAGTTTCAGAAATTATTCTTTCTATTCACAACCGAGAAAGGTATTTGGCTACCTGCATTTGTTAACAATTACAGCAGTGTTCCTGTTGTTTCTCCTCAAGTAACCTATCCTGCTGGGACAAAATCACGACCGGCAGTGTTATTAAATAAATTGAATAATCAAATAAATAGAAAAACATGAAAATGTCGGTTCACTTTATTGCACTGAGATACCACGATATATTCTAATAGGCCGAGCCGATAGCAAGCGATCTATTAAAGTAAGGTGCGATATCGGGCTGTTTGTTGTATTTGCCAAAAAAATGTACATTAACACATTCAAACTCTATGTGTATGAAGTATAGCCCGCAGCAACGGAAGCTACAAGCTCTTAATTTAAATTCTACCGTTCACCAGTAACATCAAGACACGACCATTGCAAGCGGTGATAGCATGTCCTTGGTTGTATGATATCGGCATTTCGTGCACGAACAAGAAATAAATTCCTACCAGCACCTCAATGGTGTCACAGCACGATAGCGGTTTTCTAACGCACCAAAAACTTTAAATTTTGGGTAGAGCCAGTATATTATAAAACAAAGTACAACTTATCGATTTAAAAAAATTTGCACGCGAAAGGTATGTTCGTGCGTAAACTAACATAATATGCCGCTGGCCACATAGAATACCTAGGGATATATATGCAATAGCGAGCACAAAGTCGACTGACATGCTCAGGTCTTCGACCATCAAATAAACCTACTAACTACAGAAACTGTCACGAAGTCTGTGTCTTGGCAATTCTTTGCCTGCTAGAGCATACGAAGGTATCATGCAATGGGTCTTCCACACATGTTTACAGCTTTGTTTATTTTCAACTGCGAAGAGGACGTTATATCTGCGAAAACAATCTTGCAAAGCATTTTGCTCAGTTTCATATAAGCTTCACAGGAAGGTGCACTGCTCCAAGAATAATTCGACAGCTCCCCACCCCCAGGTCTCAATTTACTTTTCACCAAGCTTTCGGTAAAACATTTTAACTGAGTAAGGTGTACTGTGTAGCCGAAGTTTAAAAAGAAAAAAAATAGTCAATAGAAACGAGAATATTGTAGCTTAAGCTTCATTATTTGTAATATTTGCTTTGGAATAGCTTTCCTATGCTTGTAGTTTGTAATAGTTTGAAATGCTTTGTTAAGAAATGAGTTCCTCTAGTATAACGTTATGACAATAAGCAGATGGTTGGCTGTAGTGTTACAGTCATAGCTGTCATAAAGGTGCTGCTTGCCACGTTGGAAGCACTTGCTAATTTTTCACACAAGCTGGTGGACCTTTAGAACTCTCGAATGACACTTTTGTTTACGTTTCTTTGTCATTTGCTACAAAAGAAGTTGCCGTATATGTTCGCGAACTATATTCAACGAGAAAAGCGGAAATCAAGTTTGCCGGTCCATTCCGTTTGATGCTCGTTACATGCCCAAAGCAGGTGGCAAAGATCAAATATATATATATATATATATATATATATATATATATATATATATATATATATATATATATATATATATATATATATATATATATATATATATATATATCCCGATTGACAATCACATCCACACTCACGTGAGCTTTTTGGCGCGATAAAGGAAGGAAAAAGTGGAGAAGAAAGGCAGGGAGGTTAACCAGTGTAGCCTAACCGGTTTTCTACCCTACACATGGGAGCGGGATGGGGGGATGAAAGATGGGAGGAGAGAGAGAGAGAGCACATAACACAGCAAACACATCGTCAGTTACAGTCGGTCATTCTTGCGCGGTACCTTGCCTGTGCTTGCCTGTCCAAGCCCGTATCCTTCATAAACCGAAGTAGTCCCTTCGTCGCCTTCAGCTGCGATGTCTTCTGTCGCCGATATGTGAAAATGGTTGCAACTGACAATGGTCTATTGTCGAGGTGCGCTAGAACGGGTGCCATGGACTGTCTCGGAACATTATATTCAGGACAGTCGCACAGAATGTGTTCCAGCGTCTCCTCGCAAAGACAGGCATTGCAGAGAGCGTTGTCGGCCATTCCAATGCGAAACGAGTAGGATTTCGTGAAGGCCACCTCTAGCCATAAGCGATAAAGCAGGGTGGCCTCACTTCGGCGGAGTACAGTTGGCATACACAGATGCATCAATGAGGGCAGGTCGTGTTGATGATTGCTGTGGTTGGTCTGGCTGCTTGGTGTGCACCATAGAGAGAGCGTGATCTCCCGTGCAAGCACTTGAAGGCTTCTGGCTGCGTCGGACCGTGAAAGTGGTATGGCCTCTTCCTGTGCGTCTTCAAGAGCTGTCCGTGCGGCTTTATCGGCGTCTTCATTTCCTATAACGCCGCAGTGACTTGGCAGCCACTGAAACGTCACGTGATGTCCTTTCTCATGTGATGTATGAAGTAGGCATCTAATATCGAGCACAAGCTGTTCGAATGGCCCGCGACGCAGAGCTGACAGCACAGATTGTAGGGCTGCCTTTGAGTCACTGAAAATTGACCATTGTCGAGGTGGTTCCCGATTGACCAAACAAAGGGCAGCGCGAAGAGCAGCTAGTTCCGCAGATGTAGATCTCGTTGGGTGGTCAGTCCTAAAGCTGATGGTAATACCTCTTGCTGGGACGACCACAGCACCGGACGAACACTGCATGTTTGTGGAACCATCTGTATAAATATGTGCACTGTCCGCGTACCTCTCGTGCAGAAGAAGCAGAGAAGGTTCTGTCAGTACAGGCGACGACAAATGAGACTTTTTCCCGATTCCTGGCACGCTGAGATGGACTGTGGGGCTGACAAGGCTCCAAGGGGGTATCGATGGTTTAGATGCAGCGGTGAAGCCCGAGGGAAGTTTGTCGTTGTACTTGACGATAGTTTTAGAGAATGATGCTTGGTGCCTGTCTGAAGGTAGTGTTGCAAGATGGTGATAGGGAGCACGTGCAAAATGTCTGATATGCGTTCTCAGGGCTTCCACCGTGATGTGAGTTTGTATTGGATGGTCCCGAGCAATCGCAATAGTTGCCTCAGTTGACGTGCATCTGGGCAAACCAAGACAAACTCTGAGTGCTTGAGCTTGTACTGCCTGCAGAACACGAATATTTGTCTTGCAGATGTTGTACAGTACTGGTAGACTGTATCTTAAAGAACCGAGAAAGAGAGCTCTGTAGAGTCTCAGCATTGCGTCTACTGACATCCCCCACGTCTTCCCTGTCAAGTATTTAAACATCTGGGAGGTTGCTGTCAGGCGCCGTTTCATGTAGGCCACGTGCGGGCTCCAACTGAGGTCTCGGTCAATAATTACGCCAAGAAATCTGTGGATTCTGACATAAGAAATGGTCCGCCCATTGATTGAGATGACATAAGGCGTCATTGGTTTGCGTGTAAATGCCACTAGGGCGCATTTTTCTGGCGATATGCTCAGACCTTGTTCACACAAGTAGCTCGCTGTCAAAGTAGCCGCTCTTTGAAGTCGTGCACGTACCTGAGGACGTGTGACTGCCGAAGTCCAGACACAGATGTCATCTGCGTATATTGAAATTTTGGTGGTAGTTGGCAAGTGTTCAGCAAGCCCAATAAGAGCGAGGTTGAATAGCGTCGGGCTGAGAGCACCGCCTTGAGGAACGCCCCTGCTGGTATAGCGTCGCGTAGTTGGGCCATCGTCAGTTAACACATAGAAAGATATTACAGAAAGGTAACTTGCAATCCACAAAAATACTCGAACACCTAGGCCAACCGTCACAAGAGCGACGAGAATCGCCTCATGTAATACGTTATCATATGCCCCTTTCACATCCAAGAATAAAGCTGCAGGTAAACGTTTACGGCACCTTTCGTACTCGACATATGAAACGAGATCAACTACATTGTCGATGGAAGAGCGGTCACGTCGGAAACCAGCCATGGAATTCGGATAAATCTTGTAGTATTCAAGGTACCATTCCAGGCGGCCAAGGATCATCCGTTCCATTATCGTTCCTACGCAGCTGGCCAACGCTATTGGGCGGCAAGAGGTGAGCTTTAGCGGGGATTTGCCCTGCTTCAAGATTGGCACCAGGCGGCTCACTTTCGATAAATGGTTTAAGTGTGCTATGTGACTTGAGAGGCCATAACCACATGTGGCGGCCAACTTCCCCTTGACGAAGGTGAAACTTGAGATACTAGAGCTAACAGAAATGTCTTGGATATACAACGGACAAAGAGGTAGACGCGTCCTCTGCAGCTGCACGAGCTGGTACACTATGTCATCAAAGTGATTAGGCTTGAACAAGGCATGTATACAAGTGGCTCAGGTGAAACTCGATCGTTCTATTAACTGAAACGTCGACACATGTGTGCCTGCCGACAGATTGCAACAAATAGGCATACAGAATAACGCTTTGAACTCCGGCGCAATGTGAAGAAAATTTCTCTTTGACAGTCCTCGCTGTCAGTTTGCTGATACTATATTAGGGAGATAAGACTCAATATTTCCACTAGCTGCACCGACGATACCAATTAAGTGGATTTAGATCACTTACTTGTTCGCGTGCGTAAGTATTGTCCTTCAATGGTTATCCTAGTCTCAATGCCGGAAATCGGCACGTTGAAACATATGATAATGAGAAATTCCGTTAACAAACTTTACTTCAGTGTCTTGCGCTCACTGAAATATACTTTACCATCTTTATTGCTGAATATTAGGGTACGCAACGCCACGCGAAGAAAAAAATATAGACCGCATTGATTAGCTTTGCTACTCTAAATAGGTATCGACTTTTACAGTTATCCATTGAATAGTTTACAGGAAGTTCGAAGTATATATATATATATATATATATATATATATATATATATATATATATATATATATATATATATATATATATATATATATATATATATATATATATATATATGGACCGAGGTTCGATCCGATACAACCTTCTTTTAGTCAGTGAGCAGAAGACCTGAGAACCGTCCAGACCGAAGGCAAACGCCAGAGAAGCCCTTTTTTTATTGCTGTGCCTCCATTGCTATCTGATTTCGCAGCTGGCAGTAGGCAGTACAAGCCACTAAGTACACGAACCGGAGCGCGCCAGGTATAAAAGGCGGCCAAGGCAGATTACGATGGCTGCGATATATATATATATATATATATATATATATATATATATATATATATATATATGTGTGTGTGTGTGTGTGTGTGTGTGTGCAGTAGACTCTCAATAAACGGAACTCCAGGGGACCGAAAAAATTAGTTCCATTTAACAGGAGTTCCGTTTACTGAGAGAGATGTGCAAAAGTGCAGATTTATGTGCGCGCACTCTTAATACCATTTTATGGAACCCTAAGCTCTGGAAGGTGAATGTACCTGATAATGTTTTCAGAACGGAAGAAAAGTGCAAGAGGTTTTGGTGAAGCACTCACAAAGCTTATTTGGCAACAATTAGTCACTGTGCACTAAAAATGCACCAATTTTGCTTTGTTTGAGTCCTTGTAACTGCATCTTTACGACTGTTTTTCCATGGCACTTAATCTTTGGACAAACATTTCAGATCCTGGTACCTTCAGAAAAAAATTTTGAGATAGTGCACAGCTGATTCTGCTCGTTGAAGTGCGGTAGGCTCCATGGTAGCTACCCCTTCCGATTCCTCTTCTGGCTCACTTTCTTCTTCATCACACACCTCAGCAACAATGCTCTCCACCGTGTTTTCAGGGCAAATCACAACATCACCATCGATGTGCACGTACTCATCAAAGTCCAGATGGATTTCCTTTAAAGCACACTGCTCTACTACCTGCTGCCTCTCAAAGGCACCTTCACCGTCACTTCAGGCAAATCCTGCAAGTCGGATGCCTTGTCACTCGAAAGAAATCCCGCGTGCCTAAAGCAATTTGCTTTAGCATTAGCAGCCTCTATTATTCGCCAGCTTATTCAGTATTCAGTCAGCGTCAGTATTAGTCAACTGCCTCCAGGCATCGGAAATAAGATTAATGGCGCCAGGAATGTCCACCTTGTACTCGTTATTCTGGTTCATACAAACCAGCATCCTCTGCAGGAGACCCTTGCGGAAGCGGGCTTTCATCATCATCATCATCATCATCATCATCATCATCAGCCTGGTTACGCCCACTGCAGGGCAAAGGCCTCTCCCATATTTCTCCAACAGCCCCGGTCATGTACTAATTGTGGCCATGCCGTCCCTGCAAACTTCTTAATCTCATCCGCCCACCTAACTTTCTGCCGCCCCCTGCTACGCTTCCCTTCCCTTGGAATCCAGTCCGTAACCCTTAATGACCATCGGTTATCTTCCCTCCTCATTACATGTCCTGCCCATGCCCATTTCTTTTTCTTGATTTCAACTAAGATGTCATTAACTCGCGTTTGTTCCCTCACCCAATCTGCTCTTTTCTTATCCCTTAACGTTACACCTATCATTCTTCTTTCCATAGCTCGTTGCGTCGTCCTCAATTTGAGTAGAACCCTTTTCGTAAGCCTCCATGTTTCTGCCCCGTAGGTGAGTACTGGTAAGACACAGCTATTATACACTTTTCTCTTGAGGGATAATGGCAACTTGCTGTTCATGATCTGAGAATGCCTGCCAAACGCAGCCCAGCCCATTGTTATTCTTCTGATTATTTCCGTCTCATGATCCGGATCCGCAGTCACTACCTGCCCTAAATAGATGTATTCCCTTACGACTTCCAGTGCCTCGCTGCCTATTGTAAATTGCTGTTCTCTTCCGAGACTGTTAAACATTACTTTAGTTTTCTGCAGATTAATTTTTAGACCCACTCTTCTGCTTTGCCTCTCCAGGTCAGTGAGCATGCATTGCAGTTGGTCCCCTGAGTTACTAAGTAAGGCTTTCAGGGCTTGAATAACTCCCTGATCCATGGGCTGCAACAGTGCCGTGGTGTTGGCCGGGAGAAACTCCAACTGAATGGACTTCAGTCGTGTTACAGTCCCATGTCCAGCGGAGTTATCAACAAGGAAAAGTACTTTCCTCGTCTGCCGCTAAAATCGCGCATCCTCGGTGTACAGCCATTTGTTGAAGAGGGCTTGCGTCATCCACGCTTTTGAGTTTGACTCGTAAGTCACGGGCATATTAGTTATGCCCTTAAAACAGCGAGGGTTTTTCGATTTCCTGATCACAAGCAGCTTCAACGGAGCGCGTTATTAAGTGCACGCGTCGAACGGTAACGTAATTCAACACCACCTATTGGGCCCCATTGGAGACATATCATTGAGCCACTACAAATTTGTGAGCAATCTACGTGTGGCGGCGCCAATGTTCTCAGCCCTTCAAGAAAAGATGCGCCTCTACTTCAGACATCGAATTTCAACATATACACCGTGGTTCATCAGCCATTATGGCAGTACCATCGCTTTGCACCTTAGTGAAGATGTTGCATCTAGATAAGAACGAGAACCTCATTGCGGGCTGCCATAGGCCTAGAAGTGTTCTTAGATTAAGCACAAAAACGGCCGCAATGTACCATGGAAAGTCAAACAAGACTGTGGCTCTCGACTAAGCAGTCATAAAGCGTCATGTTTGTTAGATCATGATCGGCTGAAATAGTGCCCTAATTTCTCACGCTGTTAATAATTAAAGACTACGAACACGTCGAAACAACTATTCTTATCGTATACTGCCATACTTCTTGCTTATACATCTGTGTTTGGCTATAGAAACTGCATTTTATAGTAAAAAATATTTAAAAACTTGTGAATGTTTATGTCAGCTCTATCAATTAACAATATTCATTACAGATAAGTCCTTACAGAGAGATAATTCATTATTGGAAGGGGAGTAAATTAATGAAAATTGAACCTTCGGCTCACACCTTATATATATAGTAGGCAAATACCTATTAGGACATCAGAGAAATGGGACTATCCAAATGAAATTTAGGGATAAAGAAGTGTAGCATCAGCGAAACCAATCCCCGGGAACAAGCTTCACCAGCGGGCTTTATTATACCATTTTTTTACATTTGAATTACTTGCTCACTAACAGGCTCTCTTGTTCAGTCTTGATAGCTTGCACTCCTCCAGCGCGAGCGGAGCGAGCTCGCGAGGAGCGAAAATAAAGCAGGTGGTTCTTACATTTCAACGTCTTCATATTTTCTTTCTCCGCAGCAATGGGGACACCGGGCCATAGAACAAGGCGTCGTCGTCGTCGCGTCGTGCCACATGTGCCAACAACGCGAAACCCCAACTCAGCATGCCGCCTGTCCGTTGCAACCTTTACCATGTTTTGCGCGAGAGTTCGACCTTTTCGGCCTTGCTCTATTGTGTCCGTTTCCCAACACTCCAAGCGGCAACCGCTGGGTTATTCTTGTTATCGACCACCTCACGCAGTACGCTGGAACCTTAGTCCTAGCATCTGCCATTGCAAAAGGGGTCACCAGTTTTATCCTTCAAAACCTGATTTTAGGCCATGGAGCACCTCGAGAATTACTGAACGACCGCGGTCGCGTTTTCCTCTACGACATCATTTCAGCATTGCTAAAGGAGTGTCGCATCATTCGCCGCACTACCGCGGTATATCAACCTCTAACTAATGGGATGAGAGAGCTTTTAACCGAGCGCTTGACGACATGGTGGCCATGTATGTTTCATCTGACAATTGGAATCAGGATCCCATTCCACCTCCCCCCCCCCCCTTTTGTCACGTATACGCTCACAATACTGCCATGTAAGGCATCACAGGATTCTCTCGCCTTTTTCTTCACCTTTACGGACACGAACCTTCATGCACTGTGGACACGTTTCTACCTTACGATCCAAATGTAATGTAGTAGATGACTGCTTCTCGAGCGGCTGCATACGCTTAAGAAGGTCACCAGCTCGCTCGTCCGTACACATCGCAGGACCAGTGGCGCCCGAAGCATCGACAGGATTCGTCCACTACGGTTACGGGCTTTGCTCCTGGCTCTGCTGATCTGGTTTTTGGTGCCCTCTACTACTGCAGGCCTTTCCTCCAAGCTGCTGTCCAAGTGTATATATATATATATATATATATATATATATATATATATATATATATATATATATATATATATATATATATATATATATATATATATATATATATATGTATATATATATATATATGTATGTATATATATATATATATATATATATATATATATATATATATATATATATATATATATTTATATATATATATATTGGTAAGGTGTTTATTGGATCGGACTAGGTGCAGCACAGCGGCGACAGTCTAGGCAGAGCAAGGACTTCAAGTGCGAGTGGCATTCATTAGCAAACGGGCTGAAGAGGACGACCAACTGGGAAACACTGGCGAAGACGACCCACTATACCGTTCTAGGCCTCCTCTACAAACACCCCCGGAAATGAAAAGGGAGCCACCCGGCAACCTAACAGCTTGTCACTATGAGTACGTCACAGTAGGTCTTGAGGCGGCCGATGTTGACACTGTTCCGTTCACGGTGGCGCATGTCTGAAAATGGGTTAATGGGCCCGATCACGTAGTTTGCCGGAAACGTGCCTTCGACGACGTAGTAGGGGCCTTCTTATTCTGGCAATAGTTTCGACAAGAGACCAGGTGCAGCAGAAGGGACCAAGAGCAACACAAGCTCTCCGGGGAGGAACGTGCACGCAAAAGTACTGTCGCCCCTAACTTTCTTCTGACGCTCTTGGTCATTTGAACTAAAGGCCCGCACGAGATCACGTTACCCTTCGACATGTCTGACTGTGGCAGAAAATAGGCGTACACTTAGATGTATCCGCCTTGTACGGAAGCATTTTATCGATTGTGGGCGATGGGCACAGGCCGTGCAATAAGAAAAAGGGTGAAAAGCCAGTGACGCTCGGAGTGGCGGTATTTTAGGCCTAGATTGCGAAGGGCAGAGGGGTATCTCAATTTGTGTAGTTGAAGGCTGCGTATGTTGCGAGCATGTCACTGAGCACACGGATAGGGCCTTCTTTGTGGCCAATGGTCGGCGGTTGGTAAAGGCCGATCCACCCGACGGACCAAATTTTGTTCATTCATCTAGCGTCAGGGAGGGCTCATCGCTCAGTAGGAATGCATGTTTAGAACACGTTAACGTTCAACGCACTTCCTGCGTCAGTGTCCATGACGTGTTCCCTATTGGTTTTGTAATTGTTATAAGCCATGACGCAACCGATGACTCCGAGTTGTCGCAGTATTGTGGAGTCGACACGAATTGACCAAACAGAGTACTGGTTCACACGCATCCTATAATGTACCCCAGCAAGACTGTCACTGATTGAGATTATCGCACTGATAAGAAACATGAGGCAATCGGTGCGCTATCACTTTATTAGTGTACAATTTTTTTTTCTAAAAAGGTTCTGAGGCTCACAGCACACGTTTTATTGTTCGAAAGGTACCCGCGCCAAGATCCTTCCCTTCCACCATTGCTTAAGTCTAGAGCACCCGCTAGTCCCGTCTACACGCTAGCGACACGTCAGGGCTCAGGAAGAAACAAGTCTAATGAGGAAAAATTCCTCTACAGTGCAGCCTTCGCGTCAGTGTTCTTATATAAACATTTTCCTTCATGTGAATGAAAGTGCGCTATGTTGCTTTCCTAATTATAAAAAATATCTGCCGTTACAATACAGCACATTCTTCTCGCACTTGAGCTGCTTTTAGTGGCACTGCCCACCGCCCTCAAATACACAATAGACATTTGATATGTTAAACTCAAGAGAAAAGTATATAATAGCTGTGTCTTACCAGTACTCACCTACGGGGCAGAAACCTGGAGGCTTACGAAAAGGGTTCTACTCAAATTGAGGACGACACAACGAGCTATGGAAAGAAGAATGATAGGTGTAACGTTAAGGGATAAGAAAAGAGCAGATTGGGTGAGGGAACAAACGGGAGTTAATGACATCTTAGTTGAAATTAAGAAAAAGAAATGGGCATGGGCAGGACATGTAATGAGGAGGAAAGATAACCGATGGTCATTAAGGGTTACGGACTGGATCCCAAGGGAAGGGAAGCGTAGCAGGGGGCGACAGAAAGTCAGGTGGGCGGATGAGATTAAGAAGTTTGCAGGGACGGCATGGCCACAATTAGTACATGACCGGGGTTGTTGGAGAAGTATGGGAGAGGCCTTTGCCCTGCAGTGGGCGTAACCAGGCTGATGATGATGATGATGATGATGATGTTAAACTGGATGCTCCCTGTTTTTACACCCACGGAAACACCATTTTAGCACCTATTTCCTTCAAAACACCCCATGAGGAGGATCTATGCCACACATAAGGTGTGAATTTTCTCAAAGAAAAGGTGTTAAATCGACGAATCGAGCGTCGTGAAGGCAGTTCTGCATAAAACTGGGTATCACGTGCACGTCCGCGCATAAAGCAATGTGTTTAGTTATTTCATTTTTATTGCAAAAACATTGTATTTGCTTTCAGACAGAAAAGGCGGCGTTCTTCGCAACAACAATCAATCATCAGCATCTTGTATGACGCCAGTAGTAGTGCAGAAGGTAGTAACTATGACAATGCTAATAATTTGTAATGATGGTAACTAATGTGATCAAAAGTGAATTAAGGTGGAATCAATTGGTTTAAGGTTTGAACAAATTGTAGCAATCTGGATAAAGGTAAAGTTATGTTGGTAAAAATAAGAACAAGGTGGATTAAGGCAGATTAAGGTAGAATTGTGAAGGACACGTAACAATGTATGACCTCACGTATAAAGATCACGTGATAATTCGAAGCGTATATCCGTGAAGTCATTAAGCTTTCCCATTTTTAAGGGACTGTCAGTATGTTTTCTAGGGTTCTGATGTTACTGACAAGAGGGCGACTCCATTACGCACAATCCAAAAAGGGTACACACTTTCACTTACAGTTGAATTGATTATCATTATATTTTGGGCTCACAATAACATTATCATGCAATGAAACACTTCCAAAACAAACTGTATTAGCAGAACGAAATCACGCGAGTAACTTGCGCAATTCTGCAGGAATATCGCGGTGCTCTTAATAACCCAAAGAAAAGTGGTGAAATTAAACAAGCTGTCTGGATTCATTGCTGAACAAACAGAGGCACGCTGATAGACGAGCCTCGGCTGTGCAATGGTATCAACATGCACCTTGCTTCACGAAGCCATAAAGAAGACATTTATAGCGGTAAGGTCATGCTGGTAGTTCTGAAACTCTTCCAAGTTATTCAGAGCTTTAATAAGCTACTGATGTGCTTTCCGAGCGCATCCACAGAAACAGTTTGTAAGGCTCAGCCTATATATTAGGGGCTAGCGCCATCAAAGCTGTAATTCCTTATCCACAGTGTACGCTCTTACAAAGGCAACGTTCGATCTACTCATGAATGCTTACACTTCACCGTTGCACGATCAAGATGTGAGCGTATTTATCGAACCAAGATCTCGCTGAAGCTACGCTGTCCCCTCGCAAGGTTGCTTCGTTCGTACGCAGAGAGTAATCTAATCGCATCAGCAAAAGAGCGCCGATCGCCTTGCTCAGGGTCACGATTTGTAAGCTGTACCCACAGTGATGTCGCACATACTGCGTCCCCCCACAAAAATATGCTCGGCACGATACGTTGTAGCAACTACCAGCTCACCGCTCTAGTAAAATACCACAATGACACAGCAGCAAACAGGTGGCCATGCGAGCAAGCAACCCTGTCAGGATAAACGGGGAGCAGCAGACGTTTTTTTATACATATACGTGGCCGCTTCCTGCCCAATGAAATGCGACCGGAAGGGACACGACGACGCTGTACCGTCACGAAAAACTCGGCGCGCGGCAGGGCGTGAAGGCGCAAGTTATTCTGTTATTGCGTTCACTGCTGTTGACCCAGGCGATGCATTGTCTCTTTTTCGCCTGTGTTCGCGAATAACACTATGCAAAACATTTTTAAACGCGCGATTGGTGTTGTGCGCGTTGTAGAAAAAGATGTGGCCCGATTTTTGTGCATTACCCGTGCCCCACCAGAAAGCAAAGCGTTCGTACGCACTGGAAAATGGATCCACGGAGGCAGAAACGAGCACTTGCAACGTGCCCGGAGTAGGCGGTCGGTAGTAGTGCCGTAATGAAATCTTTCAGGCAAAAGTCCATTTATTTGTTGTTTGTTTGATGGGTTACGTGTTATTGTTGGCTCTAGAAGTATTTTCTTGTGTTCTCGTTGCATAATACACTATTGTGAGCGCAAGAGCAGCTGCGCTCGCACAAGGCATGTTACATACTTCGATCGCATCCCGTGTGATTCTTTGTCTGTCAAACCTACATCGGGAGTGTTGCGCCTGCATAGTTCCGCAATTTGTCTCAGCGCTTGAACATTCCGAAATATTGTTCTCTTGTGAGTTCAGCGCGGCTTGTTGTAATACGGTCGTTCGCATTTAAGTGAAATGCGGTCTAGCACTTTTGTGTCGCGTAGAAAAAGGTCGACTGGCTTTGCTAACTTTAGAAAGAATCGGCGCGATAATGGTTCTGCCTGACGCCGTTGTGTGCTACTGTTGCTGCTTTCCAGAAGCATTCAGCATGTTTTCGGCTCGCTTTATGTGTATGTATGCTTGTGCGTGCGCGCGTGTACATGCCGGTTTGTATGTGCTGGCGTGCTTGCGTGTGTCTAGTGCGTACGTGTTTTCGTGTTTGTTTGTGCGTGCGTATGCGTGCATATTTATGTATGGGCCGCTACTTGTGCGCGCACGTGTTAGCGTGTCGGTGAGCATTATGTGTGCATGTATGTGGGCTTGCTTTATAAACGTGCACCTGCACGCTTTTCTATCGGCGTGTATTTGTGCATGCGTGCGAGTTTGTTTTGTGTGCGTTCGTATGTATTTCATAAGGTGGGTAGAGTTTTACTCACAATAAAACTCTTCAAATTTGGTGCAGCGGGTGTGCCCGCCCTCAAAGGCGAGTCTCGCTTCCAGCCACCCTGGACAACTTCCATATGAGACGCCGTTTCTCGGGAGGACCAGTGGGAAGGCGTCAGCTGTAACCTTCCTCCTTTTTCCCTTCACTGTCCTGACGAATCCATATTCTTGATTGGTATTTGGAAATCAAGGCTACATCAACATCATAATTAAATCCATAAGAAATGTGGTAGTGTGTTTCGCGACTACACTAAATGTGATCTTAAAGGCGTGGATTTCCCATTACCCCACGTTTCCGTTAAGCTAGACAACCGTTGACATTGTGAAAGGCAGGTTATTCAAGATGTTCCACATATATATTTGTATATATATATATATATATGTATATATATATATATATATATATATATATATATATATATATATATATATATATATATATATATTGTTACGAATGATGTTTATTTACAAGGTGAAACGGTGAAACGAGGTCCGAGAGGGAAGCTACAGGCCAGGCCCAGCCGGCGCAGAGTACCGCGAGGTCACGCGCGCATACTCTACTTCGTCTTTCTCTGCCTCAGCCGCAGCCGCGCAGTGCTGCGACATTTTCCCCGGGGGCAGACGAAGCTCGCCGAGCGAGTTAAAGGGACCTGTGATGGCACTGCTTGAGTCTGGCCACGTGAACAACTTGCGTCGCCCGTGAACGCCGATTACTTGCCGTCACTTTGGCGACGACATAGTTCACATCGCTCAAGCGGTTGAGTATAACAAATGGTCCGGCGTAAGTGGCGAGAAACTTGCGGTACAATCCCTTTTTGCGAACAGGTGTCCACAACCAAATATAATCACCGGGAGTAAAACTGACGGGGAGATGCCGCGCATCATAGCGAATCTTGCTGTTGCATTGTGAGGACAACGTCCTAAGATGCGCCAGTCGACGTGCTTCCTCAGCACGACACAGAGTTTGGGCGATGGAAGGATCCTGTTGGCAGGATAAAGGTAGAATAGTGTCCAGAAAGCTCTGGGGTGCACGGGCGTACAGCAAAAAGAACGGCGCATATCCAGTAACTTCGTGCTTGGCACTATTGTACGCGTACGTTACAAAAGGTAAGACGGCGTCCCAATTCTTGTGGTCAGCAGCGACATACATGGATAGCATGTTGGTAAGGGTTCGATTCGTCCGCTCCGTGAGGCCATTGGTTTGCGGGTGGTAAGGAGTGGCATGACGATATGCAGAACCACAAAGCCGCAAAAGTTCTTCAACGACGTCGGCGGTGAATTGCCATCCACGGTCACTAATGACAACACGGGGAGCGCCGTGACGGAGTATGACGTGATGCAACAAAAATGAAGAGACATCTGCTGCAGTGGCAGATGGAAGTGCAGCCGTTTCCGTGTAGCGAGTAAGATAATCTACGCATACTATAATCCAGCGGTAGCCAGCTGACGTCTTTGGGAGCGGGCCAAGCAAGTCGATGCCCACTTTTTCTAAGGGTAACGTCGGTGGCTTAACTGGTTGTAAATAGCCTGCTGGGGCCGTCGTCGTTTGCTTGTGGCGCTGGCAAACAGTACAGCTGGCGACATACTGTTTCGTTGTTTTCCAGAGCTTGGGCCAGAAAAATCTCTGTCTAAGTCGGTGTAGTGTGCGTGTATAGCCAAGGTGCCCGGACGTGATATCGTCATGCATACGACGAAGGACAGCCGAGAGCAGGTTTTCGGGCACAACTAGAAGCAATGGGGGACCATCAGCCGAGTAATTTTTTTTGTACAGCAAACCATTACGAAAAGTAAACGGTGTTGTTCCTGCTGCCTCACGTGCAGCTGCCCGTAGGGATTTCAAGGTAGGGTCGCAACGTTGCTCGCTCTCGAAGGTACGCAGGTCTGTAAAGTCGGAAGAGATGGAAACTAGGTAGTCGTCGAAGTCATCATCCTCAGCTTTAGTGTGCGGCGGAGGGAGACGGGATAGGCAGTCAGCATCCGTGTGACAGCGTCCGCTCTTGTAGTTAACGGAGAAGCTGTACTCTTGAAGGCGCAAAGCCCAGCGGGCCAACCGTCCAGACGGGTCACGCTGCCCAACTAGCCAACAGAGTGAATGATGGTCAGTCACTATTGTGAATGCGCGGCCATGTAGATAGGGACGGAACTTTTGAATGGCGAAGACGACTGCTAGGCACTCGAGTTCAGTAACGGTGTAGTTTGTCTCCGCTTTTGTAAGTGTCCGACTAGCGTAGGAAATGACATGCTCACGGCCATCGCAGAGTTGAACAAGCACAGCACCAACACCCGCACCGCTGGCGTCAGTGTGCAGCTCAGTTGACGCCTCCGGATCAAAATGCCGCAGTACCGGTCCAGAAGTCAACAAAAATTTCAGCTGTTGAAACGCCGACTCGCAGTCAGCAGTCCACAAGTATGGGGTGTCTTTGTGAAGGAGAGACGTGAGGGGAGAGGCAAGCTGTGCGAAATTCTTGATAAAACGTCGGAAATATGAACAAAGGCCCAAAAAGCTTCGCAGATCTTTCACCGTTTGTGGCTGTTGGAAGTCGCGAACCGCTGCTATCTTTTCAGGGTCTGGTCGTATGCTGTCTTTGTCGACCAGAAAGCCTAGTACGAGGGCTTGACGCTCACCGAAATGACATTTCTTCGAGTTTAAAATAAGGCCAGCTTGCTGGATACAGTCAAGAACGATCGACAGGCGCTGATTGTGCTCGTGAAATGTCCGGCCGTAGATAATGACGTCGTCTAAATAGCACATGCAAATTTCCCATTTGAGTCCGCGGAGCACGGTATCCATAAATCGCTCGAATGTCGCTGGAGGGTTGCATAAGCCAAAGGGCATAACGTTGAATTCAAAGGGACCGTCAGGTGTCACGAAGGCTGTCTTCTCCTTGTCTGAGGGGTGCATGGGAATTTGCCAATATCCTGACCGCAAATCAACAGAAGAGAAATACGACGCGGAGTGGAGGCAGTCGACGGCGTCATCTATTCGTGGTAGGGGGCACACGTCTTTCTTTGTGACGGTGTTTAGGCGGCGATAGTCCACACAGAATCTCCATGAGTTGTCTTTTTTCTTGACTAGGATCACAGGAGCAGCCCAAGGGCTAGATGATTCCTGGATCACTCCTTTCTGTAACATTTCTTCGACCTGCTCGGCGATGACTTTTCTCTCTGAAGGTGAAACGCGGTAGGGCTTCTGACGAATTGGCGTTGCTTGCCCTGTATGGATGCGGTGTTGCATACGAGACGCCGGTGGTGTATGGGACGCTCGTTGGCCTTGAGCAAAATCAAACACTGTGGCGTAGCGAGTGAGCACAGCTTCCAGCAGACACTGCTCACTAGAAGACAGCGACTTGTCACTCATGCGCTTAAAGTCAGCAGAATTATCATAGATGGAGTCGGGGTTGGATTTTTTTTCGGCAGTTGACATTTCGACCGTTCCGACGCTGACAATGGCTTGTTCATCAAAACTTGCCAGTTTAAGTCCTAGCGGCAATGTTATAGATTGGGTTGAAACGTTCACTGTCCACAAACGAGTACAACCATCAGTGGTAACCACGAGGGAGCGAGGGACTATCGCATTTTTCTTGAGCGCATTGTTATAATCGGGCTCGGCTAAACCACAACAAGAACCTGTACGAGGGCGAGAAGTAGTGACAGGTACAAACATTGCAGTCTTAGGGGGCAAACACACATCTTGTGACACGGTGAGAATGTCGGCGGCATCACTGGTGCTATCTGTCATTGAAGTTCGCGCGTCGCGGCGAAGAGAAATCGCGCCACTTCCACAATCCAAAGTTGCCCCCCACTCACGCAAGAAATCAATTCCTAAAATAATGTCATGCGTTGTACGTGCAAGCACAGTAAATTCACTTCTAAATGTCTGCTCCCCTATCATAACTGAAACAGAACAGACCCCAAGTGGGCGTAACATTTCCCCGCCAACTCCACGAAAGGTAGCGTTCCGATCCCAAGAAAACATAACTTTTTGTCCAAGACGATTTTTGAAGGACAGGCTCATAACAGAAACAGCCGCCGCAGTGTCAACTAAAGCAAAAGCACTCACATTGTCAACTAAAACGCACACTTTGTTTTTAAACAATTTTACACAAGGGGGTCTTGATGAAGATGAACATATTGCGGCCTCACCCCCGTAGGTCGCACCAGCTAGTTTCCCAGCGGCGGCGGTGATAACGAGCGACGACGAGGTGATGGAGAGCGTCGTTGTCGTGTCGGTGGTGGTGTCAGGCTGCGATCGGAAACGGGGGAGTCACTGCGGTTTGCGCGTCCCTGCTGCAGCCGCTGGAAGGAAGTGGGATATGGCCAGGGCTCATCAGCGGGCACGCGGGGCGTGTAGGAATTAAACCGTGGAGCACGCTGCTGGCGGCGGTGGCAATACCTAGCAATGTGTCCAGCCACACCGCAGTTGTAGCAAGTGCGGGAGTCGCGGCTTGTCGCGGGCGACACCGGTGACATGGGTGTCATGGGTAGAAACGCACTCTCAGGCTGGTTGTAGGAGGGAATAGCCCGCGGAACAAATCGTTGTGGTGCATCTTGTCGGCGTCCCAGACTTGTCGGTTGCGGTGGCAAGTTGCTGCTCTCCGTACGATCAGCATAGGTCCTGCGAGGTTCTCGGAAACTCTGAGGTGCCCAGGTGGACGGTGGCACACGAGAACGATGATCAAATGCACACTGATGGCACCCATGAGCGTCGTCAACAACTTTAAGGCGTTGAAGCTCTTCTTTAACTACTTCCCGAATCACTGAGGACAGGTCGTCGTGGGTTGGGACGGACACACTTGCAATAGTAGTAACATTGTCCAATCGTCCAAACTTTGGCCCAATCCTTCGCATTTTCAGCGCTTCAAACGCCCGGCAGTGTTTCTTCAGATCAGACGGAGTACTAAGATCGTCCTTCGTTATAAGAAAATTATAAACATCTTCAGCGATTCCTTTAAGCAGATGTCCTACTTTGTCTTCGTCTGTCATGGTAGCGCTGATGATTCCGCATAATTTCACAACAGCCTCGATATACGTTGTACACGTTTCGCCAGGTAATTGAGTTCGTCGGGAAAGCGTCTGCTCAGCCTTCTTTTTCTTAGAGATTGGGTCCCCGAAGCACTTGGTGAATTCTTCTACAAAGTTATCCCAGCTTGTTAGAACGCTCTCGTGGTTTTCAAACCAGAGGAGTGCGGTGCCAGCGAGAAAAAAAAACCACGTTATCGAGCTGCTTCGTAGAGTTCCAGTGGTTGTGGCGACTCACTCTGTTGTAGTGTTTAAGCCAGTCGTCGACGTCTTCGTTGGCCTTCCCCGAAAAGGTGGGTGGCTCTCGCAGCGGTGTCCAGTAGCCAGCCTGACCTGCGTGATTGCTGTCTGGTCCGCCGCAGGTGGGGTCGTCATTGCCTTCTCCGGAATCGGCCATGTCCGCTGCTTGTGGTCGTAAACCGGCCAAGCGCCTACTCCGTCGGACAGTTGGTAGAGCTAGGTCGTCCAGGATCGTCCAAGATTTACCCCGCACGTCCACCAAAAATGTTACGAATGATGTTTATTTACAAGGTGAAACGGTGAAACGAGGTCCGAGAGGGAAACTACAGGCCAGGCCCAGCCGGCGCAGAGTACCGCGAGGTCACGCGCGCACACTCTACTTCGTCTTTCTCTGCCTCAGCCGCAGCCGCGCAGTGCTGCGACAATATATATATATATATATATATATATATATATATATATATATATATATATATATATATCCTTTGGCTGAAGAACCTTTCATGAATTTGAAAACAGGAAGTGCTGTGCTTCAGAGGCAAAAATATAAGCTTTATGTCTGTCTGGGTTGTTTACATGCCCTTCGAGTGTTGTCGCCTATGGCCTTATTGGAATTCGTAACTATAGTTTGGAGCACCGTGGAAGCTAGAAGGCATGCCCTGGCTCACGAGAAAATGTTTAAGTAAGCTGGCTTTTTTAGCAAGGCTTTTTATTGCTTTAGCAGTACAAGTGTTAACGCGTCAAAAAGTGCATGTGAGTCAAGCGTGGGAAGCTGCTCATGTTAGAGATTTTGCGTGCGCGCGCACGTGTGTGTGTGTGTGTGTGTGTGTGTGCGTGCGTGTGTGTGTGTGCGTGCGTGTGTGTGTGTGTGTGTGTGTGTGTGTGTGTGTGTGTGTGTGTGTGTGTGTGTGTGTGTGTGTGTGTGTGTGTGTGTGTGTGTGTGTGTGTGTGTGTGTGTGTGTGTGTGTGTGTGTGTGTGTGTGTGTGTGTGTGTGTGTGTGCGTGTGTGTGTGTGTGTGTGTGTGTGTGTGTGTGTGTGTGTGTGTGTGTGTGTGAATTCGCTGCTGAAATGGGAGTACGCGTGTAAGTGAGTGGCTGAACGATACTTTGCAATCTATTGAAAGTAGTTTCACATGAACTAGGGACCCCAAAGTGTTGCAACGTAATGCTAACACATTTCTCTAAAATATTCCGTCATATTGCCGCTAGTAGCTTGAATCATTGTTGCTGTTTGGCATGAATTGGCAAGAAAACTCAATAACCAATTAAATTTAAAATAACTACGCAAAGCTTGCTGGCACAGTGATTACAGCAGCATATGCGCATGAAAAGATGCAGCTGTGTGACAATTTTAATGCATGACTGCAACATCTGGAAGCAGGTTTGTTTCTCTTTCAGTAAGCAGCACAAAGTCCAAACCAAAAGGAGGCTCATCACCAGTAATCTTGTTCTTTCTTCTAATAGACTTTCTTTATTTTCTTTTGTTTGATTGTTTGCCTGACAGGTCATCCAGATGACAGCAGCAGTTTCATGTTACCCAGCCTTGGTGCCCTCCATCAAGAGGATGCCAGTTGCGTTTGCCTTGAAAGAGATGGTTGATTTCTTCTTCGACGTATTTGTGAAAACATTGTAAGTAGATAAGGGCGTCTAGTCTAATATAATGAGTCAAGTTTTACTTTAACCACTTCCTTTTTGTAATGAATAAACTTTATTTTGTTTTATTTTGTTTGAGGCTCCTTGGTGGCCTAAGGTTGAAGCCATGTGCAGTTGTGTGTGGTTTAAAGTATTTGAGATGGGAGTGTAGACTGCAAGTATGATTGAGCGACTGCAACTCATGTGTGTATTGGCAACACAGGATGAGAAATGGTTGTGGCTCTGTGGTCAATTAAATAGGTGAACACTTACATATACAACCCCCCCCCCCAGTGAGGGGGAAATGTACAAGACGTGTTGGGCGCGGTAAAGATAAAGGTTTTAAGAGGCAAGAAATTTCAGGCGCCAGTTGAGAGACTGCTATGTGAAGGATCATGTAAATAGTGGGAGACCAACATAAACTGCGAAGGAGGGGCATCACTGTTTAGAGCGTGAAGTAGAAATTGGGAGCGTGGGGAAGGATCAAAAATTTAAATAAGGGAATACTACTTGTCGGGGTATGTTTTGACAATCGAACCCATTGGAAAAATGGGGTTTGTTCTAATAATAACTCTTAACAACACATACTAAATTTTCCAGGAAAGTGTGCCGAAATCCCAATTCCTACTAAATTACAAATAAGAAATACACAATAATAAATTTTAGGATACAGAAAGGGCCTGATTAAGTGCAGTGCATCGTTGGGTGGATTCATGTGTTGCAGGGCAGGTGAGAATGCCGGTAGGGGTTTCTTCCTTGTCATTTTCTGCGCCCTCTCTCTGTAAAACAGTATTCTTTGTTTCCTAGTGTAATAATGTTGTGTTAAAAGAACTATTTTTTCTTGTCTTGTGCATCTCAGTCTTAATGTACCATATCCCGTTAAGTTAGGTTGTCAGCTGCAGTGTTTAAAAAGAGGAATGCACAAGTATATCGGGGATATGATAGTGTCAGTTTTATAGCAAGGTCACATACACGTTCCTGGGCAAATGTCTGCTGTTGAGAGATGTCGTTAGTAGTGTCTTTAAACGTTGTGCAATCTTATTTTCTATGGTGAAAAGGCTACTCTAAATTTATTTGATTTTGCTGCTGTATGTGCCATTTTGTGTTCACATTGCCAAAGTGGTTTAGTGTTCACGGTAACATGCAATTCCTCAATTTGCTAAGTATAAATTTTCCTACCTTTCATTTACCTTGCCCAGTTACCTAAGCTATGTATTGTGCCCAGTCGCATTAATTAAAATTGTTGTTTTCAGGAGCTAATTGTCTTATCAAATGTGCCGCAGTGTACATGTGTAATTGCACAGCCTGAACTCTCATGACTCTGTTCTTATTTTGCTAGTGCCGGATGCAAGATTCCAGCATAGCCATGGGCTGCATTTATTGGTGAAGATGCTCAGAGAATGCAGTCCCTGTACCTCGTGGTTAACCGTGAAAAGAATTTCTTTCTTTGTGAAGGTTCAGCCCTTTGCTGCATCAATTGCATTTTTGCAGCTCAATTCTGTACCGTATTTTTGTGTAATGGTGAATAAGTTAATATGCACTGCTCAATATATTTATACTGTTTGATACAACAAGTTCTGACAGGCAAATGTTAAAAGTTTGATCGTTCATTTGCATACTCACATGCTACAGCAAACCCTAATATTGCATTACCGCACCTAAGTGAAAATGGTTTAGAAATTTACAATGTATTTTAAAACAGTTCATGCACATTTAGTGCTCAGCAAAATACACTAATGAAAAAAATGGTTTGCTTTATAAGGCCTCCAATGATACTGCACCTCGCACTTAAATACTAGTAAATGTGGAATATTTCAGTCATTCGTTTTACACAAAGAAAAGAATCCATTTTCAAGCGACATATCGTATAAAAGTCTAGTGTCTCCGGGTTACAACAGAAAAATTTAAAGAAACCGGAACTGTAATTATAGAATCTACTGCACAACACTTTTAGCCAAGAGAAGTCTCCTTTCATATAGAAAAAAAAATTTAGGCACTAGAAAATTCTACATATTTATCGTGCTGAAGCAACGCTGTTGGAAAGCAAAAATATGGAAAAATGATCGTGTGTTAAACCTTATTGAAAGCAAGTTTATTCCTGGCAAATATTCTTGCAGTCTCTCAAAAATGTTGGACTGGCATGCCTTACATCGACTTTCCGAATGAACTTTGTATGTACTTTGTATGTAACTTTGTAAGACTTCGAAAGGTTGACCGAATTGACCTTTGCAATATCCCATTTCTTTTCCAAGGCATCAAAACTTGAATTTTGGTATATTGCAGCTTAATACTGAAAATGTATTGCTTTAAGTGGCCCAAAACACTTCGAGGGCAACTGAGGCTTTTTCAGTGCCGATTAGAGATTTGATCAATGCCTATATTTTTGGATGCCTTTGTGGGAAATGTAAATGTTCTCGTACTTACTAATATGATTGGTGATTGCGCACGTGTATGGTTCATATGATTTATGTATATCTTGTACTCTGTATTTTTAGATATTTTATTATTTTTAGATTTTCCTTGAAAATTCAGCATGTCATGCCACTGTGTGCATTTTGTACGGATCTGTAAATCATGATAACAATTCCTCTTGACATACATGGTCAAAAGTGTCGAATTTGCTATGTTGTATTTGTGCAGCGAAGGCAGGTTTTGCAGTATACGGTATGAATTACTGATATTCAATGCGATCCACACGTATGGGTGTTTTGTATGTCCATCGAAGCTTCAAGGCCGGCCGTTGGAAGGTGGGTTGCGTAACCAAACTTCAACCTTTTGACACACACGAGTGTTACGCGTGGATTGAATGCGTTTACTGGCGAACATGGCTTCCATGCACACCAGAAATAAAAAGGTGTACACCCTTTTAACACTCGATCAGGTGGGTGTTAACGTGGACTAGCACCCTCAGACCGTAAGTTTATTTTGCTGGGCACCTTTCCTCTTTGACGCTTTACTTGCACAATGACTGTTCGGTGTAGGCAACAGCACCCTTAGGGTGTCCGTCTGGTGACAGATTGATTTTCACCTTTAAGGCTGTGAAAATGTTTAATGTGTATTCCACGCCAGTATCAATTGCGCGGCACTGGGCTCATAACCAGGCTTGGAACTGGGCACTGGGTACTGGGTATTGCAATAAGGAGGTAGCGCAAACTAACATGAGCAGCTAGCCCAGCGAATGAACAAGGGCCGTTTGGGGAAAAGGTGACCTGATGCAATTCTTAGGAACAAAATGAACCAAATACACTCACTAAAACTTAATCTCACGAATCTGTAACTTAGCTGATTGTTATGCTTGTTTCCGTACGTTGGATGTTACGCGGAAATGAAAGACGATATATATATATTCTACAGAGTAACTATGAGACGCGCCGTGAGTGCGACATTTCTTTGGTTCCCTCACCTTAGTTGCCTTGGACGCACATGATGTCTTACCACCAAACTCAATGGAGTGTCCTAAATATGTCTCAGCATGACCAACTCGAGGGGTTTGTAAACGTTGTCGCTTAGGAGATGAGATAAACTGTAGGCACTACGCGCGCAATGGTTGGTTGCCTTGGTTCCGGGAGATGCGTTTCCACCAGCGCAGTAAACTTTATGACAATATTTACAGTGACTTGCAAGTGGCCGCTTGCACTTCGTGGTGTTATAAATGGATGATGCTTACGAAGCATGATCTTCTTACTCAAGAACTGCTTCTTTAAGTGCTTCATTTTGTATGTCTTCTACTGGTGGTATAAAGAACCTGTTATTTGTTGTTTCGTTCTGCCTTCTTGAGGAGCGCTGTGGGATACAGTTGTGGCAATCACCGTCCATTTCTTTTCATATGAGAACAGTTGGGAGGATGTTTGTTTTCGTTATCGTACTTTTCATCTTTTATTATGAAATCGTGCTCCCAGGCGAACTCCTCTTGTTAGACCTCTTTACATAAAGAAGCAGGAACACTGTACTACAGTGAATTGACACTATGAACAGCTGGGGACTGTCACAGAAATTTTGCCACATGTTAGACGAAGAACATTCTGTTTTTGATACCGAATGTTCATTGTTGTTCAGTTATTCAAGCCCATATCTGACCACTCTGTTTTACGCTCTAATTGAAATATTATTGTTGAAACATTTCTTGCTCTTATAGCTGTATATCATTGTAGCTGCATACTGGTTGTATAATGTATTGTTGTACTTGAATTGTGGTTGTATATAAGGTTAGTGTTTTTGGTTAATGTCTACTGCAGCAGGTAAAATCTACATGTTATTTTCTGCAGTTGTGCCTATATGACCTGTAAGTTAATTTTCGTCTTGCACGAGAATATCTTTTTGTGGAATTAATGCTAGTTTGGCGCTGGAGGGCTAGACAGGTGCCTATACAATGTAACATTTTCCCCCAACCATTGCGAGAATCATGTATGGGTAAGCGGAAAAATAAATATATAAAGAAAAATCTGGCGTCGAGAAATGGGCAACCAGTGGAACTACACATTTTTTACCTAAATTGTTGGCGTGGTAAGTTTTAACAACCTAGAACCTGAGCTCTAGCAAATGAGTGACGAAGTGAACTCTGCTCCTAAACGACGTGATTGCAGGGAACTATAACATTGTGTGGCAATGATAAGTGCAAAGCAAAAGGGGTACGAGAAAACGGAAGATATATTTTTCATAAAGCCTGGACACGTACCCAGATTGTTGTCTTATTGTGAAATACACTCGCTCTTCTCTGTTTATTCTTTCTTCATTGTGTAGCAGCCAGCAAGTAGTGCATACGCAGTGCTGCCAGTAAAGAGAACTTCTATTGCAAATATTATTCGACCGAAATGTATAGTAGGATTAAGTGCTCCAACAGGCTTTCTTTAATTTTAGGCTGTGAATGGACAGTTCTTTCTAATATGCATAGAATTTTGGCACATTTATTGAATGCTTAGTTTGAATATTTGGATCGCGATCAGAGTAAGCGGTTCTCCCTGGCCTTCCTTAAGGTAAAAGATGATAAATTTTTGGCCGTAACGCATGACTAACGCTAGATGACCACTATTTTGACCACCTAATGTGGGCTTTCAAAACTCACCGCTGTAGTGTGCCCACCGGTTAGAAGAGTTGACCGTCACCGAGAAGAATAATAATGGGGCGTGTTACAGTAACGACGGTTACAAAAAATTTAAGGCTGGGTTATAATCAATAAAACTTTTATAACACCCATATCACTCCATATGTCATTGCGAAGGTCGTTGTAACGGCGCAGGCTATTGTTTCGCTACGAAGCCACTGGCAGGAGGAAAGCACAGCTGATGCAACAACACCACGCTCCGACTTTGAAAGGGTAAATAAAGTTTAAAATGTACATTTAATTCTTACACTTTTGTGGCTTCGCTACGCAACACTATTGTGGAAATGAAACCAACGTCAATTTACTGCTAAAGCCCAGAACAGATGCAACAGTAAGCTAAAATGCTGGCCTTGTTGGGCTTGTAATAAGTGTGCCTCGCAAGATGAACTTTCCTCAATTATACTTTGCAACCATGTGAAAACTACATTTCGTCACTGTTAAATAATAATAATAATAATAATAATAATAATAATGTAATCCTAAACTTGCGCATGTTCTTTTTTACTAAAGGACGAGGGCCTCTCCCAGCGATTACTAGTTAGGACTCTCTTGCACCAGTTTATTTTGTCTTATACTAGCGAACTTCATAACTCTATCATACCACCAAATTTCTGTGTCGCCCACGCCTGTCCTACTGTTTCCTCTGATTTCTCTCTCGAACTCACCGACAACGGTTTATCTCTCCTAAGCAATAAGTGGCCAGCCCAGCTACATTTCTTTCTCTTATAGCAACCAGAATATCAGTTACCCCTGTTTGATTTCTAGTGCGCGCTACTGTGTTCTCGCCTCCTGAAGTGGGGATAATAATTTTTAATTTCATCACGCACAGGGTGGTCTAAAATTTTTCCCATGTTTCCTTGCTTTTGCCCAAGTTCCTGCTCCAGGTTAAAGGAGGCGATTGTACGCTTGCCTTTTGCAGGAAAGCAGCAAGCTACGCGCCATGATGTGTGGAGGTCAAACGTAGGTGCTGCGACGCTGTCTCATTCTTCCATAATCTTATCGTTATCATGGTCAGCTGTGAATATATAAACTCGATATGTATACTGTCTCACTAATTCGACAGGCTGACTGCCTATCCCAATTTCACCGCCTTCTTTAAACTTTTGAAAATTACCTTAGTCTTCTGCATAAAAATGTTTAACCCTACGGCACTCTGAGGTCTAATGACCAGAATGAAAAGCTGCAAGTCAATTAAAGCCTTGGTAAAAAGGACAATATCATCTGTGAAGGTAGCTGGCTAAGATATGCGTAACTATAAAATAAATCCTCTGCATTAAAAAGAATGACATTTTAAGCTGTATGTCATTGCCCAGCTTATCTTTGAATTCATAATGGGGGACGAAAGAGGAACTGAAGGAAAATGCGGTACCTACAATGTCCTGTTTGCTACCGTACCCGTTGGTACCACACACGTCTAGGTGATTCACACGCACCATGCAATAGGCCATGTAAGTCAATTAGGGCACAAAAGTGTTCGCCTTCGTGTACTATAGAGGAGCTTATGTCGCTATCTGGTTTCAGGAGCCTCGAGGCCAGGATCCCATTTACTGCATACGTATTCCTCTTTCGTATGCCCAGTTTTCTTCTCACTGATTTCTTGATTCCCCCATTTCCTACTGTTTCGTTAACGTCTCCGGCGTTTCAATATTACTTGTAACTTTTTTTTCTGTTTTTTTTTTTAACTTCTATTAGCAGGCTAATAATCTGGCCGCTTGAGTTTGCCTCCGTAGTTCTGTGTCGATTCTTCTTTCGGTTCACGCTTTTTTTTTCTTCTGAACGATTACTTATTGGTTGCTTGACCTTCCAATTGAATTTCGGTTCTTAGATCATGCAGTCTAGGTTCAGGCGCATTCATAATATCTAGGACATATTCCCCTTTCAAATCCAAACCTACATGCTGTTTGCGAGAACTAGCTTGCTTTTATGTTCTTTCCCCCTGTTTGTTTGCTGGTCGGATCTGATGCCTGATGATGCTTCATTTCGCAGCCACCGCGATGAGTACCAAACCTGCGACGTCGTGCTCTGCATGGCAACTTCAAAGGCATTAAACCACAATGGCGAATATACGCAGACAATATGCATGTATTTTTTTGCAGTACGGTGAATATTACCGAAATTGAGGAAGGCATTATATGACACAAAAAAGAACCTTCGACATGCGTGGTAAAGTTGAGTTGAGGGCGGTTTGCACAGGCTCAAGTTAATTAACAAACATTTTATCCCAGTTCAATTATTTAATGTATAAGGAAACTTGTCTCTCGCAAAAATTTCAATAACCAACAGTAATAACCAATAATTACGTGTTAATAATTAATAAGCACTTGAATGCCCCAAATAAATAAGCGGTTCATGTGAGCGCCCTACTGATGAGGGCTTGAGAGGAGACCACTCGGCTGTGCACATCAGACGAAATATGGGTAATGTTTCCAACATTGTTATAAATAGCGATTGTTGAAATTTCTTTATTAAACAACAAATATTTCTTAGTGCACAGAGTCAGAGTGACAGCTAACCAAGCGTTGAACTTTATTTCGGTGCGAAACGCCATATATTTTACTTGCACGCATAAGAACACTGTCCACAGACACCAATTACCGAAAAGCTATTTTTATTGTTTTCTTGGATGACATCTCTCCTTTCATCATGCAAAAGGCGCATTCGCCACTCTGTAAAGAAAAGAATTAAAATGAGCTTCAGTGAACAAGCTTGAATATAAACCAAAGCAAAATTCAGTGTTGTAGGTTTTCTTTGTGCCAGAACGACCTGCACTTCCTGAATTTATTCCGTATCGTGGCTTTTAGTAACACTGTAGTATCGAATTGGAGATACATTCCCTTCATATTTGTTGTCATCTGGGAACATCTATGTAGTTAATTTGTGATATTACAGTACAGATTCGTGATGTTGGTGTTTATACAGATGTATGCGTTCCGCGTTGGTTACGTGCATAGCATTTCATGACTAATTCTTGTTTCTTCAATTCACTTCCTGTAGAAGACCAGTATTCAGTATCGCCGAGCATTTGCGTACAGACTGCGAAAGAGAACTCGGCACAGAAAAACGAAAAACACCTTGAGCGTGACAGCGAACACAAATGACGGTATACGCATCCGATCGGAGAAGTATGTCAACTCATCCTCGGACGAAGTTCGCTATAAAACACTTACCCACACTCCTGTGCCTGTATCCACAGCTTTAACTCGGAACTATGCAATAAAGTTTCGTGTAAGCTAGAATAAAAGAAGCAGCTTGAATGTGCCCTCACTTGTATTTTGTGGGTCAGCAGTGCATAAATTATGCAGATGACCAGTAATACTTACAGCCCACACAGTTATTCGACCGCCAAGGACACCTGCAACCTACGCACGCGCACCGCACCCGTCATAAAACTCGTACCTGTACGTTAACTTTTAAATGCGTGGTAACCACTCGAATCACCCTAATTTCGTAGTGTAAGCTCTCACACTTTCTTTACAATAACAGCCTACTACTGAATGCACCTGCGTCAGCTTGCATTGCTGGACGTTCGCACAGTTTAAAGAAATATAGCCTCATGGAAAGCATCTAAAACGTAAGCGTTGAAGCTCGATATTCTTGTAGATCGTTCAATAAGTTCGAAATTGTAAAATCATCATGCCAATCTGTTCCTTTACGTTATAATGCTGGAGCAGGCCCTTTTGAAAGAATGTTTAATCTCATGCGGCACCGTCATCGTTGTCGCACTTCTGAGTGCATATCTTTCATGGCGTGGACTATAAACAAGTATGTGTAGCGGTATTGCCAATATAGTATTACACATATCGTGATACATTTCATGTTGTTCACTTAGCCTAAATGCTCCATATAAGAGTGCCTCAACACCCACATCATGGAAGTTTCAACGTATAGGCTAGGATGAAGATATTAGGCACCTCGACGCATTCTTGCCGAGGCAATGATAAGGTTGCTTCGCATATGCCTTTGCGACCTGTCAAGTGTTGCAAGGAGTAAAAAGCAATGTGAAACACCAAAAAATCGTATTTCTTAGCATGTGCAGTGGGATTTTGTGTGCGAACATTCGGAACTGCCACACGACTGGCCGTTCGGTTCACTTTGCATGTATTCATGGGCTTCATTCACGCTCGGAAAATACAATGTATTTAGCACGTATTGAGCAACGGAAAGCTGTATGGGACTTCTTCACGTTGCTCGACAATTTTGTCATTGACACTTGTGTAATTAGAATATTTGAGAAGTTAATTATGTAATTCAACGGAACGCTAAAATAATCTCAGGTACTTCAAGGGATAACAAACAACAATGCCTTTATTCTGTCCAACTACGTGGCACTTGCATATTTTTTAAATCGTGTGAATGGTGGTCGGGACAATATAATATATATATATATATATATATATATATATATATATATATATATATATATAAACCTGTCTCGCTACGTGTTGTTTTCGGTTTATGTTCGTAGATTATGCCTTGTTTATATATTCATTGTCTAGCTATGTTGGTTCGCACACGGTTGTTCTAATTACTGATATTTTTGTACTTGCATGTGCATTTGAGAACATAATTAGCCGTCGTCTTTGATGTTGGAATAATTGCTTCTTATGTGTCGATTAGTATTTTTCCTTAATCGTAAGCCTCAATATTATGATGTCTTATTTATTTATTTTCAATATGCCGACTTGCGTTTTCCAGCTGTTTCTGCCTTAGTTGGTAATCGCATGTTTTACATCCTAAAACGTGTACGTACAATCGTTCGCCCTTACAGTTTCTACTTTGAGGCCCCCTACTGCACAGCACTTTGTGATTGTAATAATGTCTAATATTAAAATTACTGCATGTGTCTTGGAAAAAAGAGACTTGCTGAAATCTCGAAGTGGCGCGGGGCAATTCCTCTCGTGACATAGGCTATAGAACAACTTTTGGCTTCTGAGTTGATTCATTCCCAGCAAGGTTCTTCAACATGACTCGTATAGCTTGCAGAGCATGAAGTAGTTACACAGCAAGTGCCGAATTAACTGTCGCTTAAACATTGCTTTACATAAACATTGAATTTCAAGAATTATGCAAAGAAACTTGAAATCAATTTAATAGCCACGCTGGCGACACTAGTAAACTACAGAATGAAAACAGAAACCAAGAGTATTTCACACAGCTAGTTGAAAGTTACTATATTAAAGACAAAGCAACCTCAGCATGATAGTGCAATAAACAAACGAATAGAAAGACGTTGCAGCAAGGATGCCAGAATGAAATACAATGAAATAGTAATGTGCTCGACTATCTCGAGCACGACAATACCAAAACTCCGCGAACAATAAGTTTCGAACATAAGGTCGTACAAAAATATAGACAGCATATAACAAATACGCCCTTCTTAACCATTAGAAGTTCAAGAAGGCGAAAGTCTGCAAAATTCTTAACAGTTCTACATGGTTTGTTATTGTACTACACACTAAATAAACTGCATACTTCTGAAAAATAAAGTCACAACTTACTTATCTATACGATACTTCTTTCTTTATTACATAATTTATATACTTTTAAACAGGTAGATACATGCATAATTTCTTATTTTGTAATTTATGATTTTCGGCAACCCTCCTCCCCGCCTAAACTAAGAAACCTGTAACAGTTGACATTTTGTCCATTTCACCGAGTGAATGAGCGCAAATATTTGTGGCAAAATCAAGCTAGCGAATTTACCGTGGTTTTTCTGGTTTGGCGCATACTTAAGCTGGTTTTGCAATAAACGAGAATAGAAGCGAAGGAATAACTGAAGTCGCCTTCTTTTTGTTCTTGTTCAGTTGTTAGTGGTAATGGTTAAAAGCAAATTACGTGTCCAATGCATGCTAAGCGTTCCTGTGAGGTAATCTGATAGGCGGTCACAATGCGGAGACAAAAACAGCTAGACTGAAAAAAGAATGTAAAGAAGCAGTGTATTTTGTAGTTACCAACCTGATTGGAAGCAGACAAGTGCCGAACCTTGCACACCACGATTTGTAAAGCTAAACTCAGTCCTTGTGTCAATATGGTAAATATTTTAAATCAAACGCGTGAAGTGAGCCTTGCTTTTATCGAGGCATAGCTTATCCCTTAGTTTCCCGTTAGTTCGTTAGTTAGCAGGTTGAAAATTTTTATGACGAAGTTCTGATACATACAGCAGCGGCACACACATCCATATCTCGTAAGCTGGCATCGAGGCCAAGTTCTGGAGGCCCAGCACTTTCGCATCCAATATGTGCTGCAGAACACCCAGTCAGAGACTGAACACAGAAAGAAAAAGCCACAAAATGTTACTCCAAGATTATATTTATCCGTCAATTTCTACGTTATCGCAGGTTATGATATGTTTCATAATACGCGAATAAAGTAGAGAATTCAACCGTTATTTGAGTCGGCTACTCCCATTTGCAGGGCAAGCAAGAAAAGTCATAAGAACTGGACGGAGTCACATAGCATGGGCTTAGGTTAAGTTCCGTGTACAGAGTAGAGCGAAATGACACTTAGGGAAACACATAACTCAGTAAAGAAGTGAAAATCTCAGAACGCGCACACAGCTTAAGTTTTGTGGATGAGACGGCTAATATGTGACAGTCCCAGTAAGAACACAAAATAAAATCAGGCGCGAGCTACACACATACCAGATCTATGCTATTTGACGCACAAAAATGTTAGAGTCAACCTTGAACGTTTAATATGAGCATAGTTTAGTTTTGATTTTGCAAGCAGATAGTCAGAAGGGCCTTTTCGTGCATGAGTCAAGTTTTTTTTTACACAGACAAAGACCGACGGTCAAACAACATTAAAACAACACTTGGTCGTTACTTCGCGCTATAGCCTCGTGTGCACTGCATAAGGAAGTGGTGGCCGCCTTCGTCAGCGTGACCCCAATAGTACTTCGGCCTAGGAAGGCATACATTTCTGCGCAAGAAGTAGCATGTAAATGTTGTGCGAAGCCACAGGCGGTACGATAGCGTTAAAAATGTTGTCACTGTTCCTTGGCGGAATTCACTATATATTTTAGAGTTTAAAAAGACAGGGAGAATTGTAGTTTGCAGCGAGAAGCCTTCGTTCTTCAGTCGATGTAAACTAGGCTGATGATGACGATGATGAAACCACAGCTCTGAGGATTTCCATTTTTGCCTAAAGCAGCCATTTTGACCAAGTCGACAGTCTCTTTGCTTCAACAACATTCGGTTTGCACTACGGAATAAGGGGATAATTACTGCAATTTAATTTTCTCGTGGACTCCTTGTGAACTTAATGAGTCTTTTCCGTAACTGTAGGGGGGCACATTCGCAGTGGCACATACATATTCACTAATCTTATGTGAAATACGTTCAATAAAAAGCGCCACACATCTACTGCCGCACACCCAGTGACCCAACTTGGCATTAAATAGGTTTATTGGAGACCAGCACAGACCGAGTAACCAATACCCGCACTCTCAGTCCTCACCAAAGAGTTTCTTCGAACACTGGTACTTACCCACTTCAGCGTCTACAGTGACCCATGTCGGCGTGAAAGGGTCTTTGAAGAGAGGCACGTATACACACACTGCTGCATACTAAGTGAACTAAGCTGCATACTAAGTGAACTGTATTTATAAAACGATGTTCAAATTGCGGTATCTTAAATGTTAACAAGTGTCTGTCGTTTCATAGTACCTTATAAAGCGCTCTGTAATAAAAATGCAAATGATGTATTAGCCGCAAACATGTAGTTTATTCGCATGCGCACAACTTCCGTTAGTGCGAATGATCGCTGTACAGCATGTTAAGTGTGACTAAATAAGTGAGCTAAACTGCTCCATTACGCAAGATCTCATATTTTATGCCTACGCTATGCTCACGGGATAAAAATTCATCTCAATTTAGTTCTAACTTTTGTTTTCGACGCAATGGACGTTTTAAGATACTCCTAAGGTATTCAAAAAATGTTATTTATCTGCAGTGGATATTCGGTTCAAACACCAAATTGAATAGGACTCTTTTCGACTCCTTATTCAAATGTTTCGAATATTCCCACATTCCTCTAGATATACATAGCTAGCACCATGAAAGTGCTTGAAGTATCCAAGGAATGCTACCGTTTCAAAAGAGTTTGTCTGCAGTCGGCTGCACACTGTGTTTTCTAGTTTCCAAAACCTTATTTTTAACTGGAATCCTTCTAATATCGTCAAAATAAGCAACATAAATATTGGCTTCCAAGGCCCCTCTGTACTAAACGGTGCTCTACGAGTGGTGAAGTGGCTTCTCCGATAGCACAGAGATACATAGATACCCGTCTGTCTACTTAAGCAAATAGCACCGACAGATGTCCTGCCGAATAAAGGTACAATTGGTGGTCCCGTCCACTATGCAATAGATATGACGTCAATGTTGTTCTGTGACTTCCATCAGCCTACCCGTTTGATACAAGACTTCAATTTGCGTGACGTTCAGGTTTCCTTGTGTGCGACTTAGAACTCACTGTGGACTTGTCCTTCACCTTCCTTGGACTAGCCATGTTGGATCGTATATAGATGCAAAGTTCTTTCCTTTGCAAGTTCTACGTTTCATTCGATGCCGACAATTCCTAGATCGATGTCTCCTCAAGTTATATCAAGAACGCAGGATGTTCCTCTTGCAATTCCTTGAGCTTTATTTTCTGCATGTGACATTGGCACTTTCGCAGGCTCATGGTCTCTTAGTAAATAGAAGAAAACAAGAAGAAAATAGAAAACAAGAAAATAGAAGAAAGCCTACAATTCTGATATTGCGTGTAGCACGCAGGAAGGTGGCGGTGTGGAGCCGAAGATTTGCTCTCCCAGTGACTACAGTTTTTTGTGCGTCTCGCGTTTTACCAGGCTGTTTTCACGAGCCAACGAGTGGACTACTGCCACCATCTGCACCCTAGGATGAGAACTAGCTGTGGTTTCGGTCGTCGGTCGCGAAAGCGACGGCGCTGGAGGAGAACCCAAGCGCGTTCAGCGTGAGGTCACTGCACCCATGCGCCGTGTTCTGCCAGCACCTCCTTTCTTGACGCGCCCATTTGCGTGCTATCGTATTAGCCAGAGCAAGAGAGCCGAACTAGCGTCACTAGTGGTTTGTTCGCTCACAGTAGCAATGGTGTTCGCTTGCGCCGCCCACCCCCTCGCTGTGCCTTGTGCTGTGCGCGTTTTTATTGTCCACAATCGACCGTAACTTCTGTCACCGAATGATTTGAACTAAGGCCACATCTGGTACTTTATTGCTGTCCAGGGGAGCTGTCTTAACACTCTGCAGATTATCGCAGTGGATGGCTATTCTAGTCTCCACCGAACACGCTAAATTGGCACAGGCGCTGCCTTGTTTCATATGCCACCAGCTCCAGTTATATACCATAGGATGCGAAGCAGCCACACTTTTGAATGATCATGTCTGCCGACACATCCTACTTTATCCAGATCCGGCTTTGCGGCTTGGCCGCGACTAGGCGGCGGTGATTAGCATCAATTTTACCGCACTTGCTGCCCAGCAGCAAAGCGACACAGGAGAAATTCTGATTCGCGGAAAACCTGGCGCCTTACATCTGGGTGATTTCCACTTTCCACATTGTGCCATCGCCATTCTTCTGATGTATGCACGTGCATCGCACATACAATCGTACCAGTCAATTTCCGGCACACCATTTTCGATGCCCTTCATAAGGTATCCCACCCTGGTACCCGGGCCAAGCAACATCAGGTGAGATGTTTTGTCTGGCCGAGCATCAAGAAGGACGTCCGTGCCTGGGCGCGTGGTTGTCTAATGTGTCAACAGTCGAAGAGTCACCGACACAGGCACTGTTCAGCTCGTTTACGCCACCATCTGAACGATTCGACAACGTAGACATTGACATTATGGAACTACGGCCACCATCAAACCGGAATAACTACGTTATGACCTGCATAGATCGCTCTACAGGATGACCAGAAACTTTCCCTCTTCCGGACATCAGTACTGAAACCATGGCAAACGCGTTCGTCACAGGATGAGTTTCGCCATACGGCGTGCCTTCTACTATTACAACCGACACAGGACGCCAGTTTGAATCAGCACTATTCAATAACCTGCTGTGTCACCTTGACACTTCTCGCATACACACCAGATGGTCTTGTTGAACGTTTTCACTGTTCCATCAAGACCTCGCTCAGAGCACAGCCTGACGCCACTCACTGGTCCACTGGTTACGCTGAGTCTTCGGGCTACACTGACGCAGGATCTGCTCTATACGCCTATCGAGATGGTTTTCGGAGCGCCACTACGCCTTCTAGGGGAGTTCTTCCATCATACCGCTTCGTCCTCGTGCGCTGATTCCACCGACTACATCTATAGGCTGCGAGCTTCAGTCGGAACACTTCATGCTCTTCAGCCCCGCTGACAGCACCGTACCGTATCGCATATCCTTGAAGAGCTGGCGACGCCATCTTTCGTTTTCGTCTGTTGTGGCTCCGAACGGAAACCCCTGCAACACCCTTACGATGGTCCATAAGGCGTCATTTATCGTACCTACATTTAACCGTGGGCTTAAATGGAACGCAGGACACTATTTCTATCGATCACCTCAAACCCGCCTTTGTTGAGGACCTACTGCCTCAGTCGAAGGATGAACCAATTACTCCAGAGCCAGTTGGACCTCCTCAGTCATCGAACACACTAAGTCCCAACACTCCGACCCAAACGCCTGAAATATCGTTCCGGCTACCTGCACCGCTCCGTCACTAGAGGGGGCCCCCTGTAGCTGGGTCGACGTCGAGGAAGATGAGGAGAACGGGGGCTGGCTAGGGAACGGTCATTGCACAGGAAGAAAAGCCGGCGCGTAGCTCCGATCACGCATGACCCGCATGAGGCCCCTGGGAGATTGATCCACTGAGGCGAATGACAGTCAGCTAATACCTTCTGTTCACTAAAGATTGTATTTCTGTTTATTGTGGCTCATCATCGTCAGTGATTTTCCACGCCACAACACTAGATTCGATCAGCAGCACGAATAACACAAGCCACTTCCTATCTTCGGAGTCTTCTCGAACTGACCACTTCATTATAGCGTAGACTTTTCTTTTTCTTATGACGCGTGTGCCGTGATATATAGCAGCACTTAGGTAGTCCGAGAATCTTATGTATCGGCAGATGCTATAGTCTTTTATAAATGTATTTTGGATGTATATTTCCTCATTTTTTAGTTCTTTTTGGGTTCCTACGACTTCCTATCTTCTCGAGATTTTCCTTGACACACTCCACGTCGGAAAACGTCATAAACCTCAAATATTGACAGCGCACATAGCTTCGACGTTAAAACATTCTATATATCCAAAGTTACGGAATGGTGCATGTCCTAATGAATATATTGAATATAATTTCAATTCGTATTGCAGCGCAGGTACTAAGCCCAAGTGTCTTCTTGTGCTATTTTTTATGCTGCTCAATTCGCACCCGGTGCATCTGTTAGTAATGACTTCGTGGCATTCTTCCACGGCGTAGCATTCTATGAAACGCAGTCCCAGCGCTCAACTTCTGCACTCATTGTGCACACGTTGGCGACGATGTCGTGAGTGTTGCATTGCATTGCTAAGTCATTGTATATTCTGAGACGCATTGTGCTACATGCCTCATGCACGCCCTCAGCACGTGTAGCCTGTGGCCCCCGTAGCGCACACACATCTGCGCCGTGTACTTTCCTTTCGCAGGCCCCGTCGTCTCGAGCCTTGCACAATCGTGCGCTCGACTGTCTCAACCTCTGCACCTGCGCCTCTTTTTTCTATTCTCTCGCTGTTCAGCTCCATACATAATGATGCACTCTCCATCCCTGGAGCGTGCAATATCAACCACGAGAGATAGGGGAATGCGGTAAACAAAGGTGCGGCTATAACACTGTTCCGATTTTATAGCCAGTGTGTTACAGTTGGCATATTCGTTTTGTTGATAGGAAAACAGTTAATTTTTTTACTGACACGACAACGATGCTCCCTCAGTAGGGTGTAGCTTGCGACTAGGAATTGACGTTTATAGGTGACTGCTTGACATATAAAGAATAGTCCACGAATCGGCTAGCCTCTGCATGACAAAATCCAGAAGATAAAGAAGGTGCTGAAATATTGCGCCGTACCAGTGCGCTGTGCCTTTGGGCTGGAATTATATGTGTAGGTTTTATGATGCCATTTATTCTTTCATTACTCACAATTGAGGTGCGTTTACAGGCATTACATTGTGGATGGAAAGACCGTGTTACGTATGCCACACGATTCGTAGAAAGAAATATACAGTAGCAAGAAAGTTGGGTACGCCAAATTTTGAAATACACCCATTTAATTATTGAAATGCGTTATGTCATTCAGTGGCTGCTCTGCTTTAATTATATCTACGAATGAGATGACGTCTGATATATTTATATGGTTTTAACAGTAAACGTCGAACTATAGTGGGCGACTGTATGCCGCGACAATGATAAGAACGCTCATGAATCTAAGGTGGCGATAGGAGAAAAATGGACCGTTCAACAAAACTGGACCGGCTGTTGGCCACAGCCAGACGGAAAGTTGCTTGTTATCAGTGGCCCGCCGTGGTTGCTTAGTGGTTTTGGTGTTGTGCTGATAAGCATGAGGTCACGGGATCAACTCTCGACCGCGGCGGCCGTTCGTCTATGGGATAAATTAAAAAACGCACGTGTACCTTAGACTGAGTGCGTGTTCGAGAACGCAAAGTGGTCGAAGTCATTTCGTAGTCTCCCTACATCGTGCTTCATAATCGCGTCTTGGTTTTGGCGCGCAAAACCGCAGCATTCATTTTTTAGTGCGTGAGCATTCTTTCAGTACACACTTTACGAGGCCTGTGATTGCATCTAAGCATTTTACCACATACCTGCGCCAGTGGACAGTGTGCGGTCAAACGGGTACCGCAGCTGGCTGCTGTGTTGAGAGAACAGGGTTCCACGCCAACCAACGGACCAAGTCGGGTCATTGAGTATGTGGAAGTGTGTGCCACTTTTCAACGTGCTTGTCCCGACGACAGTAGTAGCAAATCTGGGTATTTATCGATGCCCAATGAAACTGATTGACGCTGATTGAGATAACTCGGCATGTGCCACGTTGTTCGTGCTGGTCTTCAATAAGTGTAAGTATGATGCCGACTTCTGTCACTGGGTATCTACCAGTACTTGTTCTGCTCTACATTGACACATACAAATTACACAAGATTCTCCCATGCCGAGCGGAATCGAGCCTACGTCACACTCGTTCCACAAAGACAACAACCTGACGGTTTAGCAGGCTGCACCACAAAGGTACTGCGTATGTGCCGCTTTTCGACGAACGTCTTGGACGCCAACACTTTAGCGTGGTGTGCCATAAATTCGCTTGGAATATGCCACCCGCAACTGAAGAAAATGTGGAATTGTGCGTGCCAAACCACTATCTGAATATGAGGCACGCCTTAGTGGGGTCTCCGAAAATTTGAACCACCTGCGGTTCTTTAACCTCCACTTAAATCTAAGCCGACGGATATCTAAGCCGACGGGGAGGAGGAGGCACAGCCTCCCCCTCCCCCCCTGACAGAACCACGAGAGGGGAGCCCGGTTGCCGCCTTACGCGTTTCTCAGCGTTAAAACGAACGAACGTGGCATGCATTTCGGAGGCTACCAGGAGGCTTCATGGCAGCGGCGCTAGATGGTTCTGAGTGTTCTTAGGGGAGAGAGAAAAAGCAGTTCCGCTGCAGTACAGGCCTCATATGCATAGCTTGTTTCGACAGAGGCAATATGTCCTGTCACAATATTGATGCAATGCCATTGCCTTGATGTAGGGAGTCGTCGTGAGATTGGTTCTGCCGGAATTTTTTAGTTTGCTTTCAGGAACTGAATGAAATGTGGAGTTCGGGGTGACGGTGCCTTTCGCACATGCTGAAACATTGTTTTACCGTTTATTCGATTACCATTGGCCGCTCTTGGGAGCTGGTGATAGAGAACTTTTCGTTGCCGTTGCACTGGCTCAGATTTCCATGGCTGCTCATACCGCGGTAGTTTAGTAGTGATGGCACGCTGGTTTATAGTAACTGCCAGCTCTGCCTTGTAAAGGGCTCTAACAGTGAAAGACGAGAAACGGCTAAAATGTTGCTCCTTTCAGGCGTTCCCCAGGAGGGTGCCAACTGCGCGAACATTGCTTATTATCCCATTAGAGTTCTACCATAGCAATCATCTTTAATACACAAAGCTCTAAGATATAAATACAGCTGAATATTTTGTGCGTTGGAGTGCCATGGTGCATATTACAACAAGATAGTCTTTACGTTTAATGTTTTCTTTGGTTCAACGCAATATCTTTAATACCACTGAAGAAATGCACAAATAATAAATAAATTACCACGAAGTGGCACAACTAGATGTGGTGATATTCTCAATGTGGGACGCTTTCATTAAAAATTGTCAGAAACGTTCGTCATATATGTCGATATATAAAATAAGATATGCTCATTAATGCATATGTGCTATATTCTGAATCTACCAGCACGGCGGTATTACTACATTATTGCTATGCATTTCTTGTTACACATTTTCAGACCTGGGAAACTGTGCGAGTTTGTGTCACGTCACATTTCTCCACAGTAAGTATGTTAGATCTTGCCATTTCTTTAGGAGCAAATTTATGGCCGTATAAATACATATTCAAGGAAAATTTGCCGCCTGCATATGGCATTTATCTGCGTTACGGCCATTATTTTTCAGTTAATCTCTGCACCTATCGCGAACAGCCTAGGCGCATGTCGACAGCCGTCGTCATACATCCGAAGGAATGCATATACCGAAGGACGGACTAATATTCTTCCATTCTCACGCAAGAATGAATAATCGCATTACACCAAATAGTTATTCCTTAAAACGTTGGTTTACTTACACCAACAGTGTAAGACTTAGTTTTAGAAAGTAATTCCTCGTTGAGGTTTCTGGACATGCAATCTCTCAACAAGATTCCCTAATCCCCTATACTCATTTCTTTACATATATATGGTGCCTATCAATTTTGTTGAAATTTCAAAATCGAAAAACTTACTGCACGCTGTATACGCTTGTCCTTTCTGTACCAAGCAGGCGAGCTTGTTTCCGAGTGGACAGTATGTATTTCCACATAATGGTTCAACTGAAAAGAAAATGCGCATGAAAGACCCTAACAGGCATGAATGATCCCTTGGCAGCGCTATTCCTTTTAAATATTTTCAGAGATTTCACTTACGAAAGCTTGAGAACCCCACATAGCTCGTTACCACAACCTGTTAGCAAAAAAACTCCCCGCCCTTCCACTCTGCGAAGAATCATGACCAGCGAAGCTGTGTATGTGGGCCCCTTAATGGCGAACTTAACTTCCGCCGATGGTCGGCCCGTCATTCCGCAAATTTCGGTATCGGCCTAGTTATGGAGTGCTTGACGCTTGCATCACCTCCTTCGCGATCGGATCGGTATTGCATTATCTTGGAAATCGGCCCACGTATCGCCCTTAACGTCGGCTTCACTTCCGGCGCGGGTCGGCCCAGTATTGTACTATCTTCGCCATTTTTTTCTACAGACTGACACGGTAGTCGGAAAAGTAGCACTTAACAGCTTCCCTGTAAAAGTAGCTTGAAAAAACGTTATTCCTTTTACTTGAACCAAGTATTCAGCTTTAAAGCGAAGTGCTCTTGTATGTTACCCCCATTTCGTTTGTGGTGGTTGCGGCTTCCCGCTGTCTACTACCATTCATCATCAGTGGTTAAGTAAGGGAACCATGCTTCTGGCTGGTCATGAAATTAGCGCGCAACCATCTGTGAGAAAGCGCAAAGTGAGCTCTCTCTCTCTCTCTCACACACACACACACACACACACACACACACGCAGCAGTCAGAATAAACAATTCTTTTTTAGTGACTCAGTACTGGCCGCGCTTCATGACGTACAGTTGGAGATCAAGCCCTTGCATAGTCGGCTCGTAGCCCACATGGGCGATGTTGTATGTATAGGCGACGGTGCACTTTTCGAATGCTCCTGATTTTTACTACAGCATCTACGATTTAGATAGTGCTTTTATCTATTTTTTGCACTTGCGCCTTCAAATTGTGTAGGAACCTTGCCCAGGTCAGTCAAGGCCTGTGGAAATTACCCCTTATGCAAAAAAAGGCGTTTTCAAAACACTGTGCTTTGTATAAAGTGGAAATTGAGCTTGAGTGATACAAACATGGACTTCACTTGAAGCCGGCTAAGATTACAAATACTACTATCATCATTTATAGTCAAGTAATTGTCAGGATAGATTTGTCATCTGAAGTATTGCTGCAGATTTGCAGGCTACTTTCCTGATGGTGGAACACTGTGATCCGCAACATGTGACAGTTGTCACGGCACAATCTCAAACGATTTATGTGCTATAAAGTTTCTAAACAGGGATGAGGTCCCTAGAAAGGCTGGTCAACGTTTCGATAGCAGGACATATCTTCGTCAAAGCACCTATCTTGGATAGGTCCTCCTATCGAAACGTTGGCCAGCCTTTATGATGCACCTTACCCCTGTTTACAAACTTTAGACCACAGTGTGCTATTCGATCTGTCAGCCCCTTTCGTGATTTTGGAATACGATTTATGTAGGTTTTTATTCTTAGATATTACCGTTATGAGCGGCCCCATATATAGATAATCCTTCAGCCCATTGTGGTGTTTTTTCGAGGCAACAGTAGACTCGGATGCTTTATATATCGAGTGCTGTGACATTCCATCGCATTCTACTCACCTTCATTCTTTGGCCGGAATGGACTCCACCATACCCCTGCATGAAGAAATTTGAGAATTTAATTGTAAAAAGGACCTTCCTTACCTAGTGGTTTGATTAAAACTTTCTTGGTTACAACTAATTAAGGTCTCTGGAAGAAGGTTTAATTTCTTCGCTGATAACTAGAGACAGCGCGTCGAAGTGGCGAATGTTTTTTATTAGACGTAAATATTATACGCACGGCCATCTCAGAGCATTCAGTTTGATTAGCGTACACACTGATATCGTTGATACGTACAAACCGACACTAAAACAGCACCACTGCTTTTATAAAGCGTCGTGTAATACGCGAGCAAAAAAAAAGAATGAAATTATAACAAAAATGCTTCAAGTAATGCATCCCACCCCGAAAAGAGACCATGCAACAACAAAACAAATGCCTATTCCTAACAAAAATGTGAACTTGGAGCTCCTAATATTTAAGTTGGCCTTTTAGCATCGCCATCTTTACGCACATAGGCTTGCTGCCAACGATAAGTGTGCGCGCTATCACATATGCCGAGCCTTAGCAACACTTCGGCTGAATGAGAGAAGGAAGGATGAGCAGCACAATTAGCAACGTGGCTTCTATTGCGGTGGTATAGGACAGCGGAATGAAATGATAGGCACTTGTTTCTTCCCTGTGAATTATCGGTGTCTTCTTCCTAGTTTGCGGAGCAAACAAACTTCCCTCTTACACAAAAAAAACTCTAGTTCTGATTTCAGTTTCAAGTCGAATGAAAAAAGTACCGTTATTTATACTTGAGGACGTATTTCAGGTGTATGATGACACCTTAAGCATCAATAATCGGTTTCTATGTCATGTAATGAGCCAATCGGATACCAGAAAATTTAGAGGCTTCCGTGCTTTTTTTACAAGACCCCACGTCAGTGATCGTTTGACTTGAAGAAAATGAAAATGAGAACCTCAAGGGGCTTGTTTTCTGTCGCAAAGAAAAAGTGCTGTAAACAGTCTAGATCTATCAATCAAAATAAAGATGATATATATATATATATATATATATATATACATATATATATATATATATATATATATATATATATATATATATATATATATATATATATATATATATATATATATATATATATATATATATATATATATATATCTCACTGCATACATGTGCGCCTAGCTGTGCTTACGCAGAGCCAGACAAGCTTTTATTTTATACCAGTTTTCCCTGGTCCCCGCATATATATATATATATATATAATGTGTGTATGGGTGTGTTCAAGTAAGATGGCGTGCTCCGGTCGTCGGAATGACAAGGCGACATAAAGCTATTATAGGAATCCCAATTGAAGCTTTCGTCAGATCACTTAGTAGCAAATCAACCAACCCTATGTCACTCAATATGCAGACACTTGCAGAACGTAAGTCGGCAAACCTTGCCGTAAAAAGATGATTACCTGAGGTCATCGCAGTGAGGAAGCTGAGAAGCAGGTAGCTAATGAAGAGTTGCCTTAATGTCATGACTGAGTAAAAAAAAGAAAATAGAAGAGCGAGTGTGAATATATTCGCAGTAAACAATAACAGTGATAACACATTTGTATTCAAAATATTAAAGCGTACCAACATAGCAATAATAACCAGTTAGGCATAAAAGAGTCTCCGTTAAACTATCGTCTCATCTCTCACCAGTGTGCCTCGCAAAGTGATGACCCATGACATTTATTCACATATCACCACCTTTCTAGATTCCAACAGTTTCACTCATCCGGCTTAGCACGGGTTTCGGAGAGGACTATCCTGTGAAACGCAGTTGGAAATCTTCACCTTCGACCTACATTCTAACATTGACCGTAACCTGCAGAGCGATGCATTGATTTTAGATTCCGCGAAATAATTTGACAAGGTACGACACCAGCGCCTGTTGCTAAAACTCGTCGTTTTGAATCTGCACCCTGATATTCTAGCTTCGAATAAAGAATTCCTAGCTAACCGCTATTAAGAACATGCGCTGATTGAATCTTTTACATCCAAGGCGCCTTCAAGACGTATCGCTTTTATCTTGTGCGCGGTTATCGGGTGTGGTAGTTTCGTCCTTTTGTTTTCAAGATATGCAGACCACTATACTCCTCTTAACCTCTTTTATGGTTAACCGTTGAGTGAGCCCCGTTAACAATAACAGGGCTCACCGAACGAGACACGTGAAGAGGCTTCATGTAAGTGCACAAGCTGTGCTTTTCCTTAGGATTTCTGTTGACGATGAGTGTGATGAGGATGAGGATTTATTGGCATCCGCTTTGAAATGCGACGCTGACAAATAGTCACCTAACCTGCTTCAGTTATTCAAGTATGCTAAGCATTTTTTTCGCTCTAGCATCGTTGCGTACAACTCCTTATTATTTTTTAACTTCAAAATTTACTTACCCAACATCTACCGCTACCCATGTCTGTAGCCCAGCTGGTCCTAGCAATGCGCTCCCTGCTATTTATCTACCAATACTCCAAAAGTCTCTTGCTTATCTCGACTGCTGACCAAATAAATTAGGGGGTTTTACTTGCCAAAACCACTTTCTGATTATGAGGCACGACTTCTGACCAGTTGATATGCTACTTAGGTTCATATATTTTGTAGCACCTCTTTCGCATTGACAAGCCGCTTATTTTATTGCTTTGTTCAGCATCACTTTTCACTAGAAGTTGCTCTTACAATGTTAGAGCTGAAGCTTACATGTTTTATTGGAGAAGGAGCTGATTAGCTTTACAAGTGAAGGCAATGCGCACAATTTGGTCACTTTAACTCTAAACGATGAAAATGGCACGAGATTGTAATGAGGCAAACACATGCATATGAAGGAAGAGTGAGATCTTAAACATGGAAAATTTTCTGCAAACTCTTAATCCACAGAAACCACCACAGCTTCTTCCTTTTCAAGAATCATTGTCAAATATAATTAGCTTAGAGCAATAACTAAAGTAATAAATATAACGTCTATTATGCATGAAGCAATTCGGCGCCATGTGTAGCAGATGAGACCACGGCTTATGCCAAAGCTGGTCGAGGAATGCAGTGGAAATCAGTGTTTGAACTCAACCCAATTGCGACATTTCGAGCGAGCAATGCCGCCATGTAATCTGCTGTTCCCATTCTCAACCCTACCTAGAATCAAGAGAGACAATGAGCCAGAAAGTTTTTGCCTTAGCAACGATGAAAATTTCATATCGCTATCGTCGTGCTGTAACCTTTCTGTAACAGTGTCTTCACAGGGCTGAAACAGGGTTGTTCTGTGCTTTTTTTAGGAAATACTTACTGTTATCTTATGCAAACAATAGGCACTTCAATTCTTCATATTTTGTTGATTGCTTCTAAAGCTGCGGTTGTTTCGTGTTTTGAAAGATTGAGCTACACAAAACCGCTTTAGGTGACTAGGAGTAAGAGAGTTAGGCCGGATACAAAAATCTATACAAATTCAAGCGGCAACACTCGTCGTCTTGAGCTGTCACATATACTCTATTAGTGATTTATTGGCACTGACCTGGTTTTAACCAAGAAAAGCGGCTACAAACGAGAGAACTGCTTCTTCGTCCTGCAATTTTTTCCTTCTCATGCAGCGGTACACTATAACTCTTTTACTGTACTTTTAGCTTTTTTTCCAGGAAAATTGCCATTGTATATGGAGATGCCAACGCTGTAGCGTCCTTTCCCTCAGTGCTTTGTTAATTGTATTGTTCTTGTCTGCAGTTGTCACAGGGGAGGGCCAGTGGACGGCTGGCACCTGTGCGGCTAAAATAAATTTACCAAGTGCGCATTTTCCGCAGCTGCACAAGTGTATTTCCGACGTTCAAATGGGTTTATAATATGCCGGCGCCTTATCTTTGTAAACCCGGAGGACTTATTAAAATGTCCTAACTATCCGAGGTCTACTATATTACGCAAAGGAAAAGTGTGGGATTCGCCTGTTAAAGTTAGAAAAAAGTGCACAGGCTGCTGCTACACCTGAAGTTGACCCTGCAGTGGTTGACAAAAGGCATTGTGTACATTTCGTACTTTATGAATTTTTTTCAATGTTTCAAGTTTGTATGACGTAAACGTAGCTGGTCTTCCTTGCCGGCAAGGGGGCTGCACCTGAGTTCTGTCCCATGTGCTTCATTTTTTACGTGCGTACTGCACAAGATGAACGTATAATATGAAGAACCATGAAAACACCTGCGTTCCGTGCTTTCAGCCCGCAACACACAATCATCGTTCAGCAGTAGAAAGCTGCCCTCTTGACTTCTTATCACAGATTACGTAATACATTTGAGTTTACAGGAATTACCGGGCGTTGAAGAAAGCCAATAAATCTCGCATGTTATTACTAACGTAAGGCTGATTGCAAAACACGTGCATCGCTCTAGCTGCGATAATTTTTAGTTCTTTAGAAATCGTGCAGCCGGTAGAATGCATTGATTGCACACCTTTCGTTTTAGTGATAATGGTAAGCTCCATTAAGGATCCGAATATGTCTGCCGTATCAGCTCCAACCCAATTTTATTCATCTGTAAGTTTCCCTCTCATGATCACGGTCCGCGGTCAGTAGTTGTCCAAGGTAAACGTATTCCTTCACACACTATAGAGGCTGACTGGCGATTCTGAACTGTTGTTCCCTCACCACGCTATTGATTATGAGCTTTGTACTCTCCACAGTAATGTTCAACTCCACTCTTAGACTCTCTCTGTTAAACTCCTTAATCATTCCAACTCGTCCCCAGTTTTGCTTAACAGGACACTGTCATCTGCAAACCGAACGTCGCTGCGATATTCGCCGTTTATGCTTACCCCTAAGCCGGCCTAATTTAATAGTGGAATAGTTCTTCTAAGCAGGCAGTGAATAACATTGGAGACATTGTGTCCTGTGATCTTTGTAGGTATTTTCCAAGACATTTAAGTACGCCTCCTCTACTCCTTGATTACGTAGTGTCTCTATGATTGCTGGTGTCTCTACTGAATCAAATGCATTTTCGTAGCCTAAGAAAGCCATGTAGATAAGTTGATTCTACTCTGAAGATTTGTCGATTACCTGATTGATTACATGGATGTGCTCCATTGCACAGTATTCCTTCCTGAAGCCAGCCAGTTCTCTTGGTTGACTGAAGTCAAGTGTTGCTCTTATTCTATTGGAAATTATCTTCAAGAATATCTTATACAATACTGGAAGTAAGCTAATGGGTCTATAATTTATCAACTCTAGTATCTCTCTTTTCGTTGATAAGTATAATGTTGACATTCTTCCAGTTCTCTGGGACCCTTGAAGTCGTGAAACATTCGAATAAAGGGCCGCAAGCTTGTTAAGCATGATGTCTCCTCCATCTTTTATTAAATGTACTCTTATTCCATGTCCACCTGCTGCCTTGCCACCTTTCATGTCTTCTAAGGCCCTTATAACGTAATCGCAAGTTATAGAAGGAGCCCCTGTAACCTGTTCATTACTACTGTCAAAGCAGGAGTCCTGGCTACTCTGGGTATTGTACAGGTCAGTATATAATTACACAAAAGGGCCTACAAGGCCTACACAAGGGCCTCACAAGGGCCAACACGTTTAGTTTTAATAAAACGGCACTGATTTACTCATACGTAATATTGACTCGCCATCCCTGCCCTGCTAAAGTGGATGCCCAGTGAAGCTGTTGAAAGCCACCCCTACAATTACTGAAGGGGGTCTGTAATGCCTTATGGCTTTAGAGTAATGGTAGTAACGGTATTTTATATCAAATGCGGCAATGGGAGCAACGGTGATTTGGACAGTTCGCCGTCACCCAGTGCGGGACTGCAAATACATTGAAATGCGTTGCTAGGATGGTTCCTTCATACTATATGAAAGACTAGGGGGGTCATTTCCCATGTCGAAATGCCGCGGGAGCACGCCCAACAGTAATCTTTCCAGAGAAACGTAGGCGGAGAGCGCTACGTGCTTCGCATTGTTATAAGAAGCGATTTATCATCAACTATGCGGTTCGGATGCTTGTTTTGTGCTTGTATATTATTGAAACGTGTGCTGTTCTATATGTTGTAGGCGCGATTGCAAAGACTCTACGCACTGTCCACCTCACTTTTGCGAGTGTTCGAAGAAACTGCCTTACTGGGATACGAGCCACTGTTCTTCGCCTGCACAGCTGCCGGGACGAAAAAGGAAAACTAAAACTGCCGACCACCGAGACGCTAACAACTTCTATGTAAAAGTACTTACGACAACCTATCCGAGTTTCAACTATGACTTTCGCATAATTATAAGTACGCGCGAAGACAGAATAGATAGGTAGATTGCAACGGCTTTTTAACCTAACCTTAGAATTGGGTCTACAAGAGCCACGTTACTATAGCCCCATGTGATCACTCAGGTCATGTAGCCCACGTAAAGAATGTTTTGTTTTCCAGTATTTTATCTATTTAGAATAAGAAAACTAACTCTAGACTCATTCCTCATATGTACAATGGCTTGTTCTACCTATATGTACCAGTTACATAATAAAACATTGGCTAACCGTTTCGAGCTTACTTAAATAGGTATAAACACGCTTATGCAAGTTCATGCCATACGTGAAAAATTATTTACTAATGGTGACTTAAGAGTCAAATTTTTGCTTTGTTTGTCTCTTTAACTAGTTTTTCAAGTTGGTAAATATTCTTAATTTACTAAGTTATCCAACATTTCTTTATTGTACGACGTTGCTTGTTTTGTAGAGGAGGCTCGGCTCATGAAGCTGCTGCTGCATATCATATTTTACACCACGCCGGCACTTATGTTCAAAAGTGAACTTCTGTGGCGAAGCCAAGCCATACTCCACCTTGAAGTCCCACGGTTAATAAACAATAGCTAACAATTTTTTGCGGCAGCAAATCCACGATACACTCGGAGCGCATATGCATCATCGTTTGCACGAGCGCTGTCACCCTGTCCTGCTATCGACGACGTATGTGTGGCCGGCAATCTTAGGAGAAGGCACTTTACTGAGACGTAGAATGCGAATGGTATAAAAAAAAAACTAAGTGAAGACGATGCATGGAATGGCCGAATGGTGGAGCCTTCTGCAGCTGTCTTGAGCGTGGTGCGCGGGCATGATGTAAGAATTCTAGTGCCTTCCCTGAATTTATGTGTGGATGCACTGATATGAGTTGAGCAAACCATAAACGTAAACCTAACATTTTTGAGGACCCCATCCCACGCTGAGTAGCATCGACGGTTTGCAGTTCTTGTCATCCCGTAAATCGTGCAGCACAGCCAGGCTAAACAGTTGACCTAAATTAGGGGAGTCACAAAGAGAAGATCCAGGTTACGAATCAACTGAATGTAGGCTCCATACATAATGTAGCAGGCCAGAACTGTCTCCAAACTAGAAATTTTCTACAATACATTTTTTTATGTGAAATTTATGTGAAGTTTTGAATGCTGCCTCTATCAGCATTCAAAACTTCACATAAATTTTCCTCCAGCATTCTATTCAATGCTGGAATGCAAATTGCATTCCCCTGCTAGCAATGTAGTAGGGTGAAACACTTCAAAGTCGTTACCCCGCAATGTAACCAAAAATGCTCAAATGTGAGATCCGTGGTTGGTAGAAAGCTAAAATAAACCATTGTTAACCAGTGTAAATGCGAAACTAAACCTGCTTACTGCAAATCAGTTCTGCGGAATCCTGCAAGGTAGAGGAAATATCGGGAAACGGAAAAAAAATGGTGATCCACCTGAATATAGCAGAAAGCTACAAAGGAAACCCCTACGGGTTTTCCAAAAAGAAAGCTTTGCTGTTGAAGAAAAATGTCTCATTGGCCTCGTCCTCGCCACCTCAGAATAAACCAGCTTGACGGCGCCGTGAGTTATGTTCAGCAGTGAGTAAATAACAAAAGGTATTCTTGAATTGAAGCAAACCCCTACACATATGGCCAATTGATGCGGCCTAATTCTCGCGGACAGCTTTAAGTGGCTAAAAAGGGAAAGCTGCGGGGGCGGAGCTTCTCCACATGCGTTACCGCACCTTGTAATCCGGAAGCGTTTGACAGTGCTTTTGCTTGCTCGAGACGGACGCTGAAACGATGCCGCTTCAACGTGCAACGATTTCGCGTTTGCCCAGGCGCGGAAGGGAAAAGCTCCATAATAAGTAAGCTTTTACATTCAACAATGTCTTTTGTCTTATTTAAATGTGGCTAATGACGTGTTACGAGACTTTTCTTTCCTGCCTTCCTCTCCGCCCTTAAACTGGCTCTCTTAACTACAACACGCAGAGACAAAGCAACAGCGCGCGCATGCGATCCCATAGATGAGATGCATATATATATATATATATATATATATATATATATATATATATATATATATATATATATATATATATATAGAAAATTATCAGTCATAGCTCTCGTAGTATAGCCCTCTGGGCCATTTACTTTTTTTTCTTTCGAAACTAGTCCTATTAGGGTTATTATAATTACACGAAGGTATTTCGCAGCAGTCCTTGAGATAGTTATTCTTGCGGCTAGCTTCCCACGCAATGCGTGCCGCCCTCACACCTGTTTCAGCTTTTCCTAGACGCTAGAGTTATACTATGTCCGCGCAAGCTTGAGCGATCGGAAAGCGCGTTCTCCCCTCTTGGCCGGAGGAGAAGGGAGGCGAAGGGAGAAGGGAGAATCAGGTAACAGCAGATTTGTTGAAGGATGGTGGGAACACTGTCCTAGAAAGATTGGCCGCCCCATATACACAATGCCTCATAACCTCTAACGTACCGGAATCTTGGAAGAACGCTAACATAATCCTAATCCATAAGAAAGGGGACGCCAAAGACTTGCAAAATTATAGACCGATCAGCTTACTGTCCGTTGCCTACAAAGTATTTACTAAGGTAATCGCAAATAGAATCAGGAATACCTTAGACTTCTGTCAACCAAAGGACCAGGCAGGATTCCGTGAAGGCTACTCAACAATAGACCATATTCACACTATCAATCAGGTGATAGAGAAATGTGCGGAATGTAACCAGCCCTTATATATAGCCTTCATTGATTACGAAAAAGCATTTGATTCATTCGAAACCTCAGCAGTCATGAAGGCCCTACAGAATCAGGGTGTGGATGAGCCATATGTAAAGATACTGGAAGATATCTATAGCGGTTCAACAGCCACCGTAATCCTCCACAAAGAAAGCAACAAAATCCCAAAAAAGAAAGGCGTCAGACAGGGAGATACGATCTCTCCGATGCTATTCTCAGCATGTTTACTGGAGGTATTTAGAGACCTACAGCGGGAAGAATTGGGGATAAAAGTTGATGGAGAATACCTTAGCAACTTGCGATTCGCTGATGATATTGCCTTGCTTAGTAACTCAGGAGACCAACTGCAATGCATGCTCAGTGACCTGGAGAGGCAAAGCAGAAGGGTGGGTCTGAAAATTAATTTACAGAAAACTAAAGTAATGTTTAACAGTCTCGGAAGAGAACAGCAGTTTACGATAGGTAGTGAGGCACTCGAAGTGGTAAGGGAATACATCTACTGAGGACAGGTGGTGACTGCGGATCCGGATCATGAGACTGAAATAATCAGAAGAATAAGAATGGGCTGGGGTGCGTTTGGCAGGCATTCTCAGATCATGAACAGCAGGTTGCCATTACCTTCAAGATAAAGCTTATTACAGCTGTGTCTTACCAGTGCTCACGTACGGGGCAGAAACTGGATGCTTGCGAAAAGGGTTCAACTTAAATTGAGGACGATACAACGAGCTATGGAAAGAAGAATGGAAGGTGTAACGTTAACGGATAAGAAAAGAGCAGATTGGGTGAGGGAACAAACGCGGGTAAATGACATCTTAGTTGAAATCAAGAAAAAAGAAATGGGCATGGGCCGGACATGTTATGAGGAGGGAAGATAACCGATGGTCATTAAGGGTTACGGACTGGATTCCAAAGGAAGGGAAGCGTAGTAGGGGGCGGCAGAAAGTTAGGTGGGTGGATGACATTAAGACGTTTGCAGGGACAACATGGCCGCAATTAGTACTTGACCGGGGTAGTTGGAGAAGTATGGGAGAGGCCTTTGCCCTGCAGTGGGCGTAACTAGGATGATGATGATGATGATGATGATGATGATGATGATGATGATGATGATGATGAAGAAGAAGTTTTCCTAGTCTCGAAAGCCCCTCGAGTTCGCTCTTCTCCTCGGGCGGCCATTTTTCCAAGAAAGTATGCCTTCCAACCACTCGGAAAAAGTGACTATCGCGGACATGATGAATGACGTGCTAACATTTTTTTCTTCCCCAGCCCAAAGTATCGTGGTTGAAAACATGGGTCGCTATTCAAACGCGATCTTGTGCGCGCTTTGCCTCCATGGGTTTCCCTTTATAGCCACAGAAAGTTGTCCACGAGTATAGTGGCACTGCTCGAGCGTTTGTTGTCGTCGTCTTCTTCCACAGCTGCGTCCTTTGTGCAAAAACTACCATCACCACAAATGCCTGAAGCGTCGTCGTCCTCCAGCTGGCTCCCTTGCACTCATCATTCCAGCGTGGATTTTCTCTTTTGTGATAATAATAGGGAGACCGCGTCTACGCAGTTAAGCGCCATTGCTTTAGGAGGAATGAGCTTAACAGGAAGCTCTAGTTCGGGCCACACTCCGACGCGGCCTATTCAAATGCATGTAAAACTCAAAAAACGTTCTTCTGAGACAGCCCCTGGACCAATTTTAATGAAGTTTGTTGCATTTGAGAGAGAAAGCTAAATTATGGTGACTGTCGGAAGCGGAATTCCGATTTAGGGCCTGAATCATCTTAGAAAAAATTTCAAAAAATTTGAATGTTTGAAAAAAAATAGAAGGATGAAGTTTACAAATAAATAGCTCTGCATGAAGAACAGATACCGAGGTTTGGTGAACGGCATCCATTAAAGAATTCAGAACGGAGGAATTCCACGTGCCATGTTATCATATTTATCATCATCATCAGCAGCAGCAGCAGCAGCCTGGTTACGCCCACTGCAGGGCAAAGGCCTCTCCCATACTTCTCCAACTAACCCGGTCCTGTACTAATTGTGGTCATGTCGTCCCTGCAAACTGAATCTCATCCGCCCACCCAACTTTCTGCCGCCCTCTGCGACGCTTCCCTTCCCTTGGAATCCATTCCGTAACTCTTAATGACCATCCGTTATCGTCCCTCCTCATTACGTGTCCTGCCCATGCCCATTTCTTTTTCTTGATTTCAACTAAGATATCATTAACTGGCGTTTGTTCCCTCACCAAATCTGCTCTTTTCTTATCCCTTAATGTTACACCTAGCATTCTTCTTTCCATAGATCGTTGCGTCGTGCTCTATTTAAGTAGAACCCTTTTCGTAAGCCTCCAGGTTTCTGCCCCGTACGTGAGTACTGGCAAGACACAGCTGTTATAAACTTTTCTCTTAAGGGATAATGGCAACCTGCTGTTCACGATCTGAGAATGCCTGCCAAATGCACCCCAGCCCATTCTTAGTCTTCTGATTATTTCAGTCTTATTATCCGGATCCGCAGTCACTATCTGTCCTGAGTAGATGTATTCCCTTACCACTTCCAGTGCCACACAACCTATCATAAACTGCTGTTCTCTTCCGAGACTGTTAAACATTACTTTAGTTTTCTGCAGATTAATTTTTAGACCCACCCTTCGGCTTTTCCTCCAGGTAAGTGAGCAAGCGTTGCAGCTGCTCCCCTGAGTTACTAAGCAAGGCAATATCATCAGCGAATCGCAAGTTACTAAGGTAGTCTCCATTAACTCTTATCCCGAATTCTTCCCAATCCAGGTCTCTCAATACCTCCTGTAAACACGCTGTGAATAGCATTGGAGAGATCGTATCTCCCTGCCTGACGCTTTTCTTTATTGGGATTTTATTGTCATGTTATATATTAAATGAATTTGTTTGTTTACAAGGGCTCTGCAAAAGCTGCATTTCCATATTACTCATTTTGTTAGATTCATTTAGAATATCAATTTTGTCCGCTTTAGATTTACGCTTAGGTGCGATTCACAGAATTGTGGCATTATTTTTCTTTGCCTGGTGACAGAATTGTAAACTTGACAGTTTTGTTTTCTGAAAATTTTCAATTTTTGCCACATTTTATTAAAACATTTACGGCCTAAATGAAAAATTCGAAATAAACGTTCACTACGTTTTAAGTTTTCTTTCAAATGCAACAAACCTCGTCAAATTTGGTGCAGTGTTTGCCGAGAAAAACGAATTCTCCTTTTACATGTACTTAGGTAGGCGCACCAGAGCTAAAGCTTCCACTTAAGGGGGTTTCTGTGGTCAGACCACGAACGTTTAGCCTAGGCATAAAAGCTTCACTCTAAAAGAAGGATGATACATGGAAACGCACAGACCCAGAACAACAGCAGAAGCAGGAGAACTCGAGGACACTGGGTCTCACTTCTAACACTACATCGATGCAATTAGCTTGTTCGGTGAAGGTGATCTAACGTGTCATCAGCGCAGCTGGCAGCACGAAGCCGTGTTTATAAATGAAGTGTTCAAAAGATATTTTTATTCAGCATCTATTCCTATACAAAAGTGATGGTGTTACTCATGATTGCGGATGTTGGGGGTGATTATAATTTATTGGGATCTCCATTAAAACGTGGCGATTAAATATAGTCACTACCGCTGCATTTTTGAATCAGTTTGCTGTGGATATTTTTCTTTCTAGCATTTCTATACACATTTATATAACTTATGTGCACCCTCTCCAATGACGTCCATTTACAAAATCATGTGGAACGTTGAGAAAAGCTGTTGGTGACGAATGCGTTCTTTTTTATGATGTTTAAATGAAAACTCAGGTATCTTCAATAATTACATGTAATTTGATTCCAAAGCGCGCGTCCACCACAATTGCTTCGTAACCCTCCTTACAAGCCCACTTTTATATTGTAAATAGAATGCACGGCCACAGTTTGAATTGCATGTTGTTGATATATTGATGCCTGCCTCGCCAGAGATGCACAAGAAATCATTGTTTTTTAGAAGAAGGAAATCATAATATTTATTTAATTGGTGTAAACATGCCACGTAAATATTCATATGGAGAGAGCTTCTAAACTGTTACAAAGTGCTAGTAGAAATGTCCTAAGGCGGTAATGTCAAATCACATATAACTCAAACCTACGAGACATTTCATAACAATATGACAAAGAACCAAACTTTGAAGTGTATTTCACAAAGACCGCACTTGAACAGCAGGATAAACAAAAAATTGTTGCACGAATCATTATTATATCGGAGCAACCCTAGCACTTTAAATACTGATTTTTATACTATTGGAGACGCCGTATTGTTCTATATCTTTCCTTTCTTGAATTTCCTTCTTTATTTCAGGCGAAAACACAGGAATTCTTGGAAGCATTCGGACATCAGGATAGTGTGCGCCATCATTCGCAATTTAGAAGTCATTGAAGAGGACTTTCTATGACATTAAAATTTATTAGGAAGAACAATTCGCAGCTGGTTCGCGACAATCTTTTTCGTAAATAACAATATTATTAACCAGAAAGATTTGCAACATAGGCGATGTTGCAGTTCTCATTGCTTGATATTTCTTTAAATGAACGCATTATTGTACGCTGTTACGATTTTCACCGCTGCCACCGCTATTCCGACTTTGTGGCGATCGCGTAGCGCTCGTCACCCGTTTCGTGACAGAGCGTTGGTAGCGAAGACTCCGAGTCAGGCGTCGGTGAGAATAACGAACGGGATTTTATACACTATATACAGGTCATTATACAGGACAAGATCGGATCGGCACTGGGGTCGAGAGCTCACAGCAAACGCGACTGCTCCCGCACAGCGACGTCCGGCGAGACTGCAACGCGTGGCACATCTCACTCCAGTCGAGAGCGGCACTCAGCTCCCGGTGGGTCGGCCGATCCGGTTTCTCAGGCGGCGGCGTCGGCTTATAATGCCCCGAGAAACCATTGTCACTCAAACGGCCCAATACAAAGCCAGCACTCGACGGTCGTCCGAGAGGTCCAACCAGTGACCGCGCTGGCCACCCGGTTCAAAGTTGGCGCGGGCGGTGACCTCCAGGCAAAAGGAGGTACGGCGCCGGGCTGTCTGGCACTTGGTCGCACGTTTGAACATGTCGCTCGCCGATGCTTCTCCGCAGGATACCGCTGCCTGACGGCTCAGCATCTTGACTTGTCAAGGGAGAATTAGGGCGCTGTGCCTTTCGGCGCAGCCCCGGGTTTGTCCTAAGGGCGCTCGCAGGATAAATTCTGCATCTTGTAGATTCGGAATCCGGGCTGGTGGTAATGGCACAACAACGCCAACAAGTAAAAGACCCATGTTGTTTGAAGCCGTATTGAAGAATCACTGGTATTTTGGTTGCCCCTGAGGTTTTCTGCATAAATAAAAGGCACTGCCGGTTTTATTTGTTGCGCCAATATTAGAAAAATCATTCCGTAAACGCATTTAAGTGACGCGTTTCCACATCGCCTGTTTCTTTTTAGGGCAAATAATTAACGTCAACGAAGTATGGGAAAAACTCATGCACATCTCAAGCATATGTTTGAATCAGTGCAAAGCGATGCAGAAAACATGACTATCAGGTTTCAGCTGGGTAGTCATGTTTTCGCGGCACAGAAAAGAGCTGCAAATGCGTGATATTAGCATGCAAAGGTTATTTGCATCGATGTATAGGTACCTTCAAATATCCTTCTCCCTTATATATATATATATATATATAGATATATGATATATATATATATATAATTTGAATCTGCTACCTTTACACTCGCTCACCAGATTCTTGTGGCAAGGGCCGTTTCTGGAAGTATATTGGAAACTCAAGCAAAGGTTCTTCTGGAACACAGTCAAGCAGGATAGATTGGAGTATATCCGTATTTGTAACTAATGCTTAATAAGCAAAGTGAAATGCATGCTTCGCGGGAGCGCAGTGATCCTAACAGTGTATTCAAGCAAACATTTTGAAACTGTGCACCTTGGTTCAGCGGAGCTCAACAAAAGGGAGGGTGTCAAAACTATGCAGGCATTTGTTTTGACCATCGTCGAATGCACATGAATGGTTCCATGCAAGGCCGGAAAGAAAATTCCAACAGCGTCATATCCCTATTCAGTGGTGAAATGTTCAGTAATGTCGAAGTGATTGCGATTGACGATGTCCCTGCTTTGAGAAACGAGCGCGGCAAACAATGAACTTAACCCTGCGTTTTGCTGCGTCCTATCGTTTGAGAGCCGAAGCTGGCCGAGACAGCTATAACAGACACAAGGCTATTTACCACCCAATATCGGCAACATTGAGGTGGTTGGAAGTGTGCTCTTGAAGCGGCTGCTAATCACCACAACCACTTTCATATAACTTTTTACTAGCTTCGAGTTGATCCCCTCATTGTCCTCAGAAACAGTTTAACCCTTCAAGAAGGCAAGTAATCGGAAGAAGTGTGCGATAAGTATGGAGCCGCCACGCAGCAGAACTAAGAAGTACGCCAAATTGAAGACTTGTTTCAATGATCCTTAGATCGTGCTGAAGACAGCCAGCCAGTATTGAATTTATTTCAGTACAGTAGACAGCAAATCATGCATGAGATCCAGGAGAACATAGGAGAGCGGACAACCAAGGATAAGCCTGTGTAACGACCAGTAAAGCAGGAAGACCGACTACGTGAACGACACAAAACAGAGTGGGGAAGGGCAGAGAACAAGACGAACTATTATTCGTACTACTGGCAGAGATGGTGGAATAAATGAACCATTATAAAATGGGGCCGGAAAGCAGCCAGGGTCGGGAAAGTCTAGGTTGGTCTTGGGGGAAAATTGAACACGCAGCGTCCAACATAATAGAAAATGAACGTCAGCAATGCAACAAATGGGGCTAATTGGTACGTTGATTCCTTTCAGCAGACACACGCTCATTCTAACGTGTTTTGCGATTTTCATCAACCACTATTTACAATATTAACAATATATATACCATTCTAAAATTACATAATCCTACGTGAATAACTAACTAAATAAATAACTACGCAAACGACTGGTAGCCTCTATATAAAGATAACGCACTTGGTCTTATTCACGTGGAAAAATTCAAATTTGTCTAAAGCTTGTGGGAGAACAGCTTCGTATCCGGTATATTTGCAGATAGGACGCCGTTCCATGCAAGTGTTGACATCAATTTCCAACTTTACTATGTGGGAAGCTTGGGTCGGTTACATTGAATACATTCATGGAGTGTGATTATTAGGATACCTAACAAATTAATTACGTTATTGCAGATTGAAGCAATGAAACTTGAGTCTTCGGGACACATTTCAAAATAATGTGACGTTAAATAGAATTATATTGCTGATTTCCGATCAAGACACGTGGATGGAGGGTGCGAGACTAAAGATTGGTAAACATTAGACCTCAGTCTCGTAGATGTGTATTCAAATCGGAAATACACTTTTGAGAAGGTCTTGAGACTGCGTCAATTGTATTCTCGAAGAAAGGAAGTGGACATAGCACAAGACCTCGGTTGTCAATTGTTTCAACTAGACATGGCCGCATATGCCTAGAAGACCGCGATGCAACGAGTAAATTTTGAAGTGCGCAATATTTTTTCTTGGCTTAGTTTTCTTTAACGTGTGTACCTAACATGTATACGCCGGGGCATGTCGACGGGGCATGTGTTCGAATTCATCGTTATCGTGCTCTACCGCAGACAATGACTCATTATACGTACAGAAGACAAGTTCATAGGAGCATTTAAACTTCAAGCGATGAGGAATGGTTGAACAAGGAAGCAACATTCCTTGTTTTATCGCTCCTCATCCTTTCATGTGTAGTTGAGGTTAGTTTTTGAAAAGCCCTAATCATCTGCCACCCTCATTCCGGTTTTGGGCCGAACTGTTAGAAATAAATAGACAGCGACCGCGCATACAGGCAGCTTCTTTTGTGGTTTTTACCCCCTATATATTCTTTGAAGTACCGGCAGCAGCACCCTTGTTTCCCCGCGGTCACAACCACATGCCTTCGTTCCACATTTTTGTTAACACTTTCGTTTCCGTTAGTCTATTTTACGCGTCAGCTTATTGATTTCCTTCGTCCACTTAGAGTGAATCATAGTGGATTACCCTTATAAAAATGCTGCTAACGGCAGAAGCTGCTAAGGAATGCCATTGTAGAAGCATTCAGTCCTTTGCTTTATTTTTTCAGCGAACTTGTCAATGCGCACTAGAACCACTCAAATGACAAATAGCCAATGCTTATGGTACAGAATAGAGAAAACAGCATAAAAGAAATAAACAAAGCAGATTTATACTGTGAGGAATTGTGGGATATTCTAGGAGCAAAATACTGGCAGTTTTTGAAAAATTTGTTTCTAATAAGGGTTCATTGAGAAGTGTTAAAATTAACACTGCGTTTTGCTGCGTCCTATCGTTTGAGAGCCGAAGCTGGCCGAGACAGCTATTGTAGAAGCTGTTGTAGAAGCCATTGTAGAAGCATTCCGTCCTTTGCTTTATTTTTTCAGTGAACTTGTCAATGCGCACTAGGACCGCTCAAATCGCAAATAGCGAATGCTTATGGTACAGAACAGACAAAATAGCATAAAAGAAATAAACAAAGCAGATTTATACTGTAAGGAATCGTGGGACATTCTAGGAGCAATGTACTGGCAGTTTGTGAAAAAAATTGTTTCTAATAAGGGTTAATGGAGAAGTGCTAAACGATCGCTTGGGCGCCTGTAAAGGCGCCTGCCTAACGAAACGCTTTAGAAACTTCCCAAATTTCTTTTTAAATCTGAAAGTGGCAAAATACTTCAGATTTACTGGAAAGCGGGTCTATTCTACACACGACGTTGACTGAAAATTCTGAATATTTGACTACATCCAATCTTTTCGCTAACAAGGCTCTTTGTTAACTGTTAATAAAGGTTAACTTTTCATTGTTCCCAGGTCTCCTCGGTTAACTATGCGAAAAAACTGGTCCAGTTATAAGGGTAGTGGGGATGCTGCGGAGGGTACTTTGTTGGAGGTTTGCATGGGTTTATATGCTGCAGTCGATGGTGGTGGTGGCGCTCACACTTGGGTCAGCACCACGCGAACCAGGGATGAGAATATTCACCAGCGCATGTGGGCATTAATGACGCATTTGAGGTCAAAGTATTCGACTTCGCCACTGGCTTATACCGAGCAGCTTAGACAAGGCACGAAAGAGCGCGGAGCCACACAGATGGCGCTGGTCGAGGAGATCCATCGATTGAACTCCGTAGCAACTGTTCTACACCGTCATTAGTGGGCGGGAGACTATGTACATTGTATGCTATCTTTAAAAAGAACGACAATACAAAAGAAATCACTCTCTTGAGTCATCATGCACGTGTGAAATTCACCATGAAGTAAATATTTTTACCGTACCGGCTCTGAAGGTTAATAATTTCAAAAGCTCCCAGCTTTCTACTAGACTACTTCTACAGTAATTGAGGAAGCAGGACATCGATCCTAAACGTGCTTAGGCGATCATCTTAGCCTAAATAAAGTATTTTTCCTGAAAGAAGTTAACGCGCGTGCAATTATACTAAACATACCTTGCTTTTAACAATATCTATTTGAAGCGTCTGGCTTTCTTGCAAATGTTCACTTGTCAGAAGACGAATATTCGTTAGACATTAAATGTGTGATTTTTTTTGTTCTATATATTAGAGAATTGTTGTATGGAGCACTGGCTACCTATTATCTTCTAGATAATTCTCGGCGCTACGCTCAATATAGAAGGCTTCGCTGTTTCCGTACTAGAAGCCGATGGTCTTTTCTCCCCCAGTTAAATTGCACGCCGGAATTTCCAATCATTCGTCTGATTTGCGGATGATATCCGCAGATCGCTCAATGCAAGAAATAATAATACAAGCCATTCTTATTTTGATGAAGGCATTGTTCACTGCCAAGGCTTAGTGCAACAATGCATCGTAGTTTTTCTGGAGCATCTCATCCCACTCAGACGCATGCGCCTATTCGAGTTTGTCACGTCAAAGAAATAAGTTCAACCCCCCCCCATTAAAAACAAAAAAAAAAAAGATCTGCTGCGCGAAAGAAAGTGGTTTGCCTAAAAAATTTTTTCAAAGGAAGATGTAAGGCGTACAAGTTATTTAGCTCAAATCAGAGGTCCGAATTGTATTCACGCAGGTATGTACTTTGACGTCTTGGCGAAATATCAACCAGAAGCAATAAATACAGCAGAATGTAACAATTTCTACAGCCGTAAACACATTTAATTCGACAGCAGTATTCTCCGACAACAAATTGGTTAGTTCGCCTTTCTTTTTCCTATTTGCCTGTCTTCAAATTGTTCATTTTGCCTGCAACGGAGAACTTATCAAGTGTACTACGTTCCTGGGGCGGTTTGGTTTGGGGATGAATTGCCCCAAGGGGGGGGGGGGAGGTAGCAGGGGCTGCGGCTGCTTCAAAATGTATTATTTATGTATTTATTCAAGTATTTATTAAGAAGTTAATTGTAGTTATTTGAAAGCACAAAAATAGTCGTGCGTAATAAAGAAGTTATTGTTTGCTTTGAATTTTAGTGAAGCACCAAATTTTTTTTCTCTTTTAAATTGTGCATGGTGTGGAATTACAAACACGTACATGGACCGGCATAGCAGTTTCAGATTTCCCATTTCTAAGTTGGCAATATTTATTCAGTGAGAATGCAGATCTCAATGAAACCTGTAATTCGAAGGTGTATGACAAACGGCTGAACAGTTACGAATAATAGGTTTCTTCATGCTTCGCATTTGCTGTCAAGAACGCAGTTTAGGCTGCCTTTGCGGTCTAAACGGCTGCTTACGCGGACAATTTTCTTTGAAGAATTTCTTAATTAACCAAACACACTCCTTGCGATTAAGTTCAAAACCATTTCTTAATGAATAGAAAAGAAAGCACGAAAATTTCGTTTACATAATTTGCTGGATTTTGTAAAAGTTGTGCTCTTTTCCGATGTGTTAAGATATGATGTCAGTTAATGTTGGATGAAGTCATTGTGCAACTAATTTGCTCACAGGCGATAGGCTGACGTCCTTGTATGAACAAACGTATTAATCAGCGCGAAAACAATTAAACGAACTAAATTAGCGCCGAACGGGCTAACAGCCAGTGGTTGAAAGCAGCATAACATGCTAACTCATATCATCGCCGCCATCTGGAGAAGGCGGCGACGGCGTCTATTCATGTCGAGAGGAGGTGCTTAGGCATGGCGCATCCCCGTACGGATCCATTATAGAGGCGAGTCTTTCTAGACGTGGGCGCAATACGGGGTCCATAGCTGCACACTTCGCAGGAGTACGGGCCGGCACGGAAGCAACAGCGGGTAGCGTAGAGTAACGGTAACCGGAAGTGGGCTATGTTTTAAAGAGAGGTTTGGCAATGACTTAAGCCATTTGAGGAGCGTTCGGCAAGGCGGAGGGCAGCCGTGAACGGTAACTAGCGAAGGAAAGAAAAAAAAAAGCAAGCGAGGGCGGCATTTCGATGATCAAACACGTGCAACTCTGCTATTACGGCACCATTTCAATAAGTTTTCCCAGATGCGTGTTTGTCGCACATTCGTGCACAACTACAATGCCACAACTAATCTACCACTACGTGGTTTAATGGCGCGTTAAGGGCGTGTCCCAATGAAATGACCCCAGTCGAAGGCTGAGCTATATTATTTCCATCTTTCACAGCGGATACTGTTATGGGTACATTCGAAAAGGCGTTTCAGTTGGCGATGCTGTCCGCCGCAACCGCCTTGGCCACAGGTCCCAGAAGCAGCACTGTCAGGAATGAGAAAACAAAATATCTAGTTCCTGCTGGGCTAGAACCCAAGCACGCAGCGTGAAAGCCAGCTGCTCTGCCATTGGGCCACGCCGGCGCTTGCCAGCTTGCAGCAGAAAAAGTATCTCTAAACGTGTGCAAACGCAACAGGAGACACGCGATGGGGCGTGCGCGCTTCATAGCGTCGATACGTGCAAATACTACATTGCTGTTGCATGTTATTGCATCAGGTAGAACGCCATGTAACAGATGCACAGTTGCCGATACGAGGCTGAAAGAGAAGGTTTGAGGAAGAAAAAGAAGTTTAATGAGACCTATATTAGAACGCTACAAAAAGAAGTATTGTTTACCTACTAAAACCAAGCTTGCTGGTAAGCGCGTCACCACAGTGTTTCAGATTGGATGCGAAGAATTCATCATCATCACCGTCACCAGCATCGCATCGTGTCACTCGCCAAATCAAGCTGGCTAAGTGATTAGGACACGGCCGCGTTTCAAGAAAGGTGCCTATAAATCATCATAACTATCGCAACTACCGTATTGGGTCATTTTCCTTACGATGTGAGACACGCACCGCGCAGCGTCTACACCCGCGCCCTTTGCATTGCAGTTGCAGCTTACTACACGAGGTGCCACGGCATGTAGCATTTGCATAAACAGCGGTACATATTATATGTCTTGAAGAAAAGGAAGATTATCGAGATGTATAAATATTGATGCAATGACAAAGAAGTATGAGATACCTGAATAATTAAAGCAGGCTAGGTCACTGTTTGACACCGTCCCATTCTCAAAGTAATACCAGCGATCATCATCATCATTGGCGTCGTATGGTGCATTTGGCATTAGAGGTGACATGTGTGCCGCGTAAGGTCATTACACAAAAACTTTGCATTTCTGTTCCATTGCATTGCACCAGGTGTCCCGGCATGTAACAGCTGAATATGGCTGTTTCGTGCTGCATGTAGCTGGACCGGGTAAACTCACACAGGTTAGGTGTCTGTTTTCCACCACCCCGTTTCAACAGCGATGCCAATAAAACATGATCATTATCAATTTAGTGTGTCAAGGGCCAAGAGATGTGACATGTGCCCCACGTAACATGAATACTTCTGAGTACTCTTCGGTACACGTTACGGCGTTTCATCGCAAGATACAAACCGCTGCTGGAGAACCGAATCGTAGATCTATGCGCGCGACTCCAACTAGGCAACATAGGCATCCGCAGGTCGTTGTGCAAAGGGAAGCACTCACTCGTCACATATTCTACAAGCGTGAGTGCAGAAACAAGGTATATGTTGTAGGGACATAGAAAGGCATCACAAAGTTGTCTTACTAAGGCTCAGTACACATCAAATTACCTGGCACCACGACCGGCTGACTTTTTGCAAACTGCGTTACAACCATAGGCGTGGCGACCGCGCTTCAAAGGTATCCCGCAAAGTAACGAAATTATTTCAGAGTATTTTAGGGGGTCAGAGAAGGCGTCACAATCTTGTCCAAGCAAGCTTCAGTACGCGCAAAGCTAACTGTGGCACACGGCCGAGCTACATTTCGCTAACTGCGTCACAACGGCGGACGCCGCCACTGTGCATGAAAAGTACCCCAAAATGTTACGAAATTAGTTGCAATAATGTTGTGGGTCAAGGAAGGTGCCAAAACGTGTCCCGGTAACATTCAGAACACGCGAAAGTGCGTTACACGGCCGAGGTGCTTTTTGTTAATGGCGTCACAAAGCCGGGTGCGGCGAGCCCGCCCAAAAACTACCCAAATAAAATATAATAATGTAGGGGCTCATAAGAAGTGCAGCAAACGTCTACCACTACGAGTCGTTAACTCAAATAACTAAGCGAGGCAGGCCGAACTGTTTTTCGCTAACTGCGTCACAAGTCTCGTTCCGTGCGGTAACAGCCAAAATTGCTTGAACTGGGTCGCAGACTGTCAAACAAGATTGCCTCCCTTGGCCTCGTCCAGTACTGCAGTGGTGCCACGTCTAAGTGCAGAAGGAACGCGGGAATAAACCGGGAGGCCAAGAAACACACTGCATCCAAAAGAAACGGGTTGCCGAACAGGCTAACTACACATGCGCAACCGGCCTCGCTGACTTCGGTGGCCTGTCTAGCGCATGACGCACGCATCTGTCGCACCTGAGGCGCCGTTAGCTTGTTGCTAGGTAACGCAAGAAAAATAAGTCGCCGAGTACAAATACAGTTATATGTAAAGCTTTTTTAGTTCTAGCGGGAAAGAATAAAAAATAAATAAAACTTTGTCTGTATGTTCATTTCGCATTCCTTTTTTTTTCAGATGATCGCGTCAAATAGCAAATTGGATTAACACTAGGCGCGACGTATTTGCTGTTGCAAGTTTTCGCCGCGTGTCCACTTTTGTTGAATTTATTTTTCTGTGGTTCTGCATAGTGCGTGCGCAATTGCACACGTCACGTTACTGCCTCCGTCAATCACTTCCACGCGTCACCTGCTCTTCCAATTTTACTAATGCTGTGTCTAGTGCCATGCACTCTCCACGCGAATCATGAGAGCATAGAATGAGGTGTGCCTATAGTGCATACGTCATTGGACACGTGACGTCGCTGTCTCCTGCGCATGACTTTCTCTTCGGATTCCATCGGTGCTGTATCTACTGGGATGCGTACCGAAGTGCCGACTAAGGGCCTTCGATGAAACGTGGTCACCCACGGAAGCACGCTGCAGAAGACGAAGCAGGGGAACACAAAAGCAATGCCATGCAACTTTACAACGTGTACCACGACATACAGATGAATACCTAAGCGAAAACATTTCCCCAAGCCACTAAACATAAACAGTCTGAAATTTCTCTGCCGATCTCTATTTCGCATTAAAATATTCCTTACGGCTCAAAAGGAACCAAGCATATAAATTTGCACTATTATATAGCCACTAAATGTCTTAACTTACAAATTAGGCACCTCCATGCAAATAAAAGACAATACACTCTTCATTTGACATGGCTGTAGCCCGCCAAAAATTGTTAGGCATTAAAATGACACTAACTTATGTGCTAGGGAACGCAAAACTGTAAACAACAAATACATTTCCAGATTCTAAAGCAGATGGCTCACGTGGCGTTCAAAAATTGTTACTTAGTATATTCAATCTTTGTGTACTTGGAATGACGCACGAAAAGTGCTATAAATGCGCTGTCTAAAGCTGGGGAAGAACGCAGTCACCTTTTGGAGTACACACATGACTCATTATACGAAAACTTTAGTAGTGTTTGCGCTGAGTCTCGTCGGTCTGTCTATGGGAGGCAGCAGTAGTAGCAAGCCGACTACGAGAACGGTAAGGCCATCACAAATTTACGGAATCCCGAATCCTTGCGAAGGATCAGCAACATGTTAAAAACAATCGCATCTTTAGTATGCTGAATACCAATCTGCATATTTTGGTTGCAATTACAGTTATAATATTATAAGTCAGTTCTGAGCGAACGGCCGTGTGTGTGTGTGTGTGTGTGTGTGTGTGCGTGCGTGCGTGCGTGCGCCGCGCGCGCGCGCGCGTGTTTGTGTGTGCGTGCGTGTGCGCGCGCGCGCGCGTGTGTGTGTGTGCGTGCGTGTGTGTGTGTGTGTGTAATAATAATATTTGGGGTTTTGCGTGCCAAAACCACTTTCTGATTATGAGGCACGCCGTAGTGGAGGACTCCGGAAATTTTGACCACCTGGGGTTCTTTAACGTGCACCTAAATCTAAGCACACGGGTGTTTTCGCATTTCGCCCCCATCGAAATGCGGCCGCCGTGGCCGGGATTCGATCCCGCGACCTCGTGCTCAGCAGCCCAACACCATAGCCACTGAGCAACCAGCGGCGGGTGTGTGTGTGTGTGTGTGTGTGTGTGTGCGTGTGTGTGTGTGTGTGGAAATTCAGTCGCCCACTGAGCTACGGCAATGTTTGGTTTTATAGCTGTACCCAGTAGGACTTTGAACAGACCGCACTCTTGTGATGGCATGTATGTTGTCATTCGTCAGACTCCCGTGATTGAGATCTGCGAATACATTTCGGTTTAGCACCCGTTGCGCCTGATGTCGGTGGCTTTGAGACAACATAGAAGCAATATCTGCTGTGAAGGTACATCACCGCCGAGCATAATCTAACTCATCAGAGACCCTTGAGGTTGCTTACGTGTGGGAAAGCGGAAACATTATCATCGCATAGGTGAAATGTTTTCAATGAATGTTTTCGTTATGCATTATAGTTGTTCCTGCCTAATTGGAGTGTGTGTGTGCTTGCGCATACGTTGGCCGCGTGCTGGAAACATTCGGGCCATTTTAAAGCACAAGGATGAACTTTATTTTATGCCTGATATTAGGTCGGCCGCGTATATGTCGTCTTCTCTTGTGTTCCCTCGCTTCGTATTCTCAGCCGTGCTTCCATGGGCGATCAGCTTTCACAGCTGCCGCTTAGGTACACGCTTCGGAGTGCATCGCTGTCGACACAGCACCGGCGAAATCGGAGGAGCAAGTGACGCGTGGCAGGCAGTGTCGAGATGAGTGCAATGACGCACGCACTATGAACACATCGTTCTATACAATCATGACTTCGCGTGGTAGGTGCATGGAATAAGACACAGCAGCGATGGAATCGGAAGAGCAAATGACATGTGGGAAGCAGGGACGGAGGCAGTGACGTGACGCGTGCAATTACCCACGCACAAGGCACAAATTTAGACTGTCACAACCACGCAGCCACCGTAATGTAGGGGAAGCCTACTCGTCTCACACCCCGGAGCCCGCGTTCGATTCCCACGCAGACCGAAATTGACGTAATTTTCTTTTCGAAGGAAATAATTTACTTTGTTTGCAGAAACCTGCGTTACAAACGTGACGTCATTCCGAGCCCTATTTGACGTGTTTTCACTTTTGGCACCGGCGGCTATATTTGCTGCTAGTAACAGCGCAAAATGTAGACAAGGGACAAGACAAGAAGACACCACAAGCGCTGACTTTCAGGTTCTTGAAAGTCAGCGCTTGTGGTGTCTTCTTGTCTCGTCCCTTGTCTACATTTTGCGCTGTTACTAGCAGGATGGAAAACCAACAAGCCCAAGCTGCTATTCTGGCTATATTTGGTACCATCTTTCGGTCACGCCGCCGCCGACAACACCGGATTTTCGTGTACAGCGCTTTCGCATTAAAAAGCGAAGTGGCTGAGGTGAGCTCAGCAAATATGTGAGAAAATAGCGATTCCATCTATGCGCATAGACTAGAATAAATAAAACAAAATAAAATAAAGAACAATGCTACAGGATAAGGCACTACTTTCATCATAGAGTTCCTATATTGCGTCAGAAACCCAAGGGAACTTCCGGCGCTTTCCAGGGGGGCAAAGTATCTATTTATCTATCTTTCTATGTTGGTATCTGCTTGTCCGCCGACCTCGGCTCCTGCACTGAGGGAAGCGGAATCGAAACCAGCCGTCCAAGATATACATTAGGGAACAACTGGGGAGAATGCATACATATGTGCCTTTCTTCGACGACACTCTTTAGCGCCGACATGGGACACTGGCTGTGACCGCCGGGTATGTCCCACCACTCGATCTGTGGTGGTCTTAAGAGGGAAGCTTTAGCTCGGGTGCTCCTATCTAAATACATGTAAAAGCAAAATTCGTTTTTCTTGGCAACCACTGCGCCAAATTTGACGAGGTTTGTTGCATTTAAAAGAAAAACATAAAATCCAGTGAATATTAGTTTCGAATATTTGAGTTAGGTCGCCAATTTTTCATTAAAAATTGGCAGAAATCGAAAATTTTCAAAATACAAAACTATCAAATTAACAACTCTGTAACTCAACAACAAGAAATGATAATACAATTCTGTGAATTGCATGTAACAGCAAATCTCAAGCGGACAAAATTGATATGTCACACATGATTATAAAAAAATTTGTTAATGGGAAAATACAACTTTTCCAAAACACTTGTAACAAACGTAACAAATTCACGTAAGATGTAAAATGACGTAATGTATTTGTCCGCTTTGAATGATCTAATTGATGCCGCTTACAGAACTGCGATATCAATTCTCGATGCAGAGCTATGGATTTGTAAATTTCGTTTTTCCATTTTTTTCAAACGGTGAAATATTTGAAAATCATTTTAGGAAAATTGAAGCCATAAATCGAAATGCCGTTGCAACAGTCACTAGAATTTAACTTTTTCTTTTAAATGCAACAAATTTCATTAAAATCGGTCCAGGGGTTATCTCATAAAAACGTTTTTGCGTTTTACATGTATTTGAATAGGCTGCGTCGGAGCTAAAGCTTCCTCTTAAGTGAACATCTTTTATGCTAACTGGAGTCGCCAGTAGGTGTGCGCTACTATCAATGGACGTCTTTATCCCAACTTCGGTAACTAGATTTGTGCCACTAGGAAGGTGCCTCCCTAAAATTACAAAAGAGACCCCACAAATTTCTGCGATGCTGATGGAATTGAGCCCAAGAAATATGGGCACCTCAAGTACAGCAACCTGATGCTTTAGCAGACTGCGCCACCAGACATGCACTGGGTATGTGCCACTTCTCGATGAACATCTTTTACACCAACGCATTAACGAGCTGCGCCATAAATCCACTGAGTGTGTGCTGCCCTACTATGAAGCTATCGCCAACGTGGGCCGGTGAGTGTGTCCCACAAAGTGTGCGGCTAGTGAGGTAGCAATGCCCATCGTTGGTAGGCACCGGTCCTCCACGCTTCTTGTTTAGAAGGCCGCGCGCGGGCTGCTCGACAATGCTACTAGATGTCGCAGCGTATCCAAAATATTCCTCCGACGTTACACTTTTGTAACACAGGGTGAAAACCAGCTCCACATTCGGTAATACAAGTAGCTCTACAATAGGGGTCAGACTTCATTGCAAAAAATTCTGGCAGCGCATAAAGCTATACAGTCGGGGCTAGACTTCTTGCAAGACCAAACGAGCCACATTGAAAATTAAACGTGTGGCACTAAGGCGACGTCCCCACAAAGCCGCAGCAGCACGCGCTTCGTACACAGCTTCGTGCTTGCGCAGCCATCTTCGCGAGTCGCAAGAGAGTGGGCGCTCCTTTATCGCTAACTGGAGACAACCGCCGAAACCGCCGCAACCGACACAGCCCCGATTGTGACGTCGTTGGCCTGATCCCAAGCGCCTGCTTTGCGGCGCAACAACGCCTGGCGCAAAATCAATAACAAAACTTAAAATTCGACAGGCACGTAAAACTGCCTACGTGAGGGAACGCGAAAGCATTATACTGTTTGATGACGTCGGAACGCCACACAGGCGCTCAATTCATACATTCATGACGTGGCGCCATTTCCTCCGCACCGTCATGTGCACTGCTAATGACGCACGCAGTAGTCAGCGAGACAGCTGCGACTTGACGGGGTGCAATCAGGCCAACACAAGGCTTACATTTAGTGCGCCAGAACTGTGGAGCAGCCGTGGCTTCAGGCAAGCGTTCCGGTCACGCTCCCCGGACTGTAGGGTTCGGCTTCCACTCAGACCTAAATGTACTAAATTTCCTTTCCGAAGCAATTATACTCCATTCCATGCATGGCAGTCAACGCTGTGGAGGCTAGGGAAACTTGTTGCAGTGGCTTCGTTCGCTCTTGGATATAGCTGGATGTTTTTGAGCCGCAATTGCGAGCGCTTTTTCTTTTTGTATAGGCTGAGCATTGAATGGAACATCTTTAATTCTGAGAAACAAACAAAATGTGGTACACGACGCTAATGCCTTGTTTTAGAACACTTGTTGAACAAAGATGTTCTAGAACATCTTTGTTGTTCTTTTGAGTTTTTTTTTTATTTACAGCCCATCGGCACCGGCAACGCGTGCATGCTCGCGCGAGCGAACCCTGTTGGCACGCAGCGAATCATGGACGGAATGCTCGGAATGACAGCCTTTCTTTATCAAACTTCTTGCGTACATTCCACAACGTTCACTGCTATGTACGGAACGGAGTAATTTGCTTTTTTGACAGGAACCGCGCTGAGAAATGTCACGTCAATCCGAGCATTTCTTGACGTGTTGTTACCCTCCGCGACGTCCGCCATTTTTCGTCGCGGCACAGTTTCGCCAACGTTACCGCCCAGGGCATCGCCAAGGGGACCGCCAGCATGGACACCTATGTATCGCCTTTAATCGAAAGGCTTGCGCGGCACACGCAGCAAAGGCAACATGTAAGCTGGAGGAGCTATTGATGTTGATGATAATGGTTGTTGCTTAGCCTCTCTTGGAGACGGGGTGGTGTCAAATAGTCACTTAGCCTGCTGTAGTTAAGCAAGTCCAGCTACATGCAGCATGCAAGTGATATATGCAACTCCTGCATGTCGGGACATCCCGTCGAATATAACGGAGCTGCAATGCACAGTTTCTATGTATCGACATTACGCGCGGCGCAAATCACATAGCGTGTCAAATGGCACGATACGATGGATGTGAATAATTTAATGGCGCTCCCTTAGAAACAGAACAGGAAGAGTCCCCTAGCCTTGAATTATTTATGTATGCCATACTTGTTTTTCATTACAACAATAATTATACATCTCCTTAATCTCGTTTATCCTCAACACTTCTCTATCTATATTCTAGGGCTACCCATAGAATTGCTACATGGTGTTCCACCTCGCGTATTATTATGCAACTTAAATGTAAAGGCGCACGCATAGACGCTGCGTGGCGCGCATGTTATTTTGCAAGTGTCACGATACGGTGCTAATGATGATCATGATTTATTGGCATTCCCTTTGAAACGCGGTGCTGATACAGTCACCTGGCCAGCTTTATTTGACAAGCGGCGCGATACCATGCTGATCATGGTGATGACTCATGGGCATCAGCTTTGAAACGTGGGGGTGACATAGTCACCTAGCCAGTTTGATTTAATCAGTTACAGAATATATGTGTATACGCAGCAGCCGCCACGCTGTGGCTGCCCTGAAGAAGGAAAAAAACGACATGTTCCGGATTGTTATAGGGTGGCCATCTTGGCCACAGTTGGCTTGCCTATAAATATTTTGAGAATGGTTTTGTGCCTCAGCTACGCGAAACATTATTTACTGGTGGTCGACGTTCCTCGTATATACCCGCCATAGAGCTTCGCAGCGGTCGCAACGCCGACAACGTAACCTAGACTCTAGCTTGCTGTACTTAATCTACACGTGCCTGTATGCCTGAAGCCACAATCTACGTCACCATTTTACCCTCTCGGTATTCTGGCGTTCCATTCTGGGGATCCAGAGCGAGGCTGAAGACGATCAGCGTCAAGCAACCCGCCTGGCCGTTGAGGCCGCTAAGACTCACCTTCCTCAACGCGTGGGGCCTGCTTCGTCCTCCCCCCTACCTGCGTGCAGCGTAAGAGGGGGGTAGTCCAGCTCAGTGAAATAATAAAATTATCTATCAACCAATGCATCTGGCATTTTCACCAGGAGCCGGAAGTCTTGATGCTGCGACGGGCTTCACAAACGTGTCACCACCAGTCACAAGTGGGATCCGACTATTATACCCGCTAACCTTCTTTTTTATTTTCACGGCACTCCACGCGCACGAAGACTCACGAAGAGAAAACCTCGAGGTGAGATTTCTTCAATGGGAAAGACCGCGACCTTTTCGGCAATGGGTTTGGTTGCCAACTCATAGCGAAGAATTCCCTGGCAACACGCGCAAGGACGTCGACTAAGTCCTACGTGACGTACATTCTCGACGTTTTGGCCTTTTCTAGCAAGGCCGACCCGACCATGTCGGAGAACGATAAAGTTAGTCACCTACTCAGGGGCATTGCTGGCGACATCTACAATCTACTGGTGTTTAACCTCGCCACCAGCATCGATTCAATCCTCAGTGCCGCCGTCTCGAGCATGCTGAAAGTCGCCGCGTATCCCAACACATCACGCGCCTTCCCAACATAGCACCTACGTCATCTTGTGAAGATCTCTTCCCCCAGCCTTCAGGATCTGACAACTTAACCCGCAACATTTGTCGTGAGGTCGAAGCTGCCCAATAGGTGGTCGCTTCATTTCCGTCATGTAATCCTTCTCCGGCGACAATCTTCTTGGTACAGGCCCTCGTCCGCCAGAAGTTGTCAAACGTCCGCCTTCACTCCTTTCGTCCCGTGCTCTCTGACCCTCTTTATCCACCCACGTTGCCACCCCGCTTTTCTTACTACTATTCCGGAAAACGGAACCCGTCCGGATGGCGCACCCTTGACGATAAGACGAAAAGTTTTAGCTGCCGATGCATCAGGCATATTGCTCGCAACCGCTACAGCCGCTGAACTTCTCCAGCATGGTATTCTCCTGCACCCACCCTCGTCCTTCTAGTTCATCCCTTTCGATCATTCGCTTCATCTATGTCCGACGCATCATCTGACCCTTCGACACCTATGACGACACCCCGCAACGCCAGCTCACCTTCTCCCTCCCGCTGTCAATCTCGTTCGCCTCCGTGACGACGTCTCCTTCTGCGACCTATTTGCAGTACCTCCGACTGGAAAACTAGACAGGGCTGCATCTGGAGGCGGAGCTACATTGACGACATTTGCACAATATCTTCGCTTGACCATACCCATGAATCAGAATATTAAGCGGTCTTGTAGACAATGTTCCTGTGTGCGCCTTGAATGACACCGCGGCACATGTGTTCATTATGAGTGCTACTTTTCGCCCTCGGTTCAAGAAAGCTCTAAGGCTTGCCCCGCACTCAGCTGTACGAGTCGCCGACGGCGGGATCGTCACTATTGGCATGTGCTCTGCCCTAATCACCATCGTAGCGGGGAACACTACCATTATCTTCAACGTCATCAAGCATTACCCTGAAGAACCCATTCTTGGTCTTGATTTTCTCGCCATTTATTCTGCTCTCATTGACTGCTCAACCGGCTGACTTTGCCTTGACTTGACTCTTCTTGCCTACCCTGTGGAGCTGCCTCAAATCCGTTTAAGCTGCATGGATTTTATTCGCCTCCCGCATAAATATGTGACACACGTCAACTCCATTTCTACACCTCCTGTACTCGGCGGCAATTACATAGTCGCACGATTTCCGGTGCTTATGCTTAAACGTGATGTTACCACTCCGCACACTCTGCTCACACTTACTGGCAAAGACGCCTGACTTCGCCTTGTCAATTTCGTGCTAACCCCGCAAGTCGTTTTACAAAGGATCTCATTGGTTGACATTAGCGCTCTGCAGGATGATCAACGCGAGCCCTTCCCAGTCGACGATTCTTGCACCTCTGCCCAGACGAAGACGCCATCCCACGGTAGTGGCGTCGATTTTGAAATGGTTTCCTCTTGCCTTACGCATGCTCATGCTCAAGCCCCCTGCCGCGTTTTTTATGGCTATCACAACACATTTTACAGCGAAGCTGTATATGGCTAGATAACTCGTCCGTCCGTATATCGCCCACACGCCGAAAACCCCATTGGCGTAACTCCATGCGCTTGCGCGAAAGAAAGAGAAGTCGCGGCGGTCGCTCTGAATGTTATCATCTTTCGTCTTTGTATAAAGTACATTATCATTTCCGCGTGATGCTATGAGTCGCGTCGGTCGCTCTGAACATTATCATCTTATCGACCATGTCATGACGCATGGCAATAATGGCCATCTAGGAAACGTGGATGACGGCGCTCCTTCGCTGCCATTGAAGCGACGAAAAGCATAGTAAAACGCAATAGTTTACCCAGCAGTCGTCGATTTTAATTTCGACGTAGAGCGCCCTGACGGCAAGTGGCTAGTATTCTTCCTATTTGAACGATTGGGAATTAAATGCTACACGGACGTCAATATGACAACCACGCGTCAGCGGTCGTATACAGATTTAACCATTGCAAGAACTTCTCTAGCATAGCAGTATAACCGATCGCGGTGTGCCACAGCGATCACAAACCTATGGTCACTGTGGTAACAAATGAGACAAAATAAAAACGATAAACAATAGGGAGTTATGTGTGTGTGTCTAATCAATATGCCATTAGAGCGATCCTATAGCAGTCAATGTAAATCAGTATAGTTGTCAATATAGTCATCACAATACAGCTTTGCTGGTTATACTTCTTCGCAGGGTGGAAGGGCACAATTTTTTTTTACTTTGGCAGCCGAATTTTAGACCAAATGTTCATCATGACCCACCGCATAAATACGAATGATGCGAAACCTATTCACAGATATCCATATCGTGTTTCCGCGTTAGAACGAGCAGTTATCTAAAAAAAGATGCTTGAAAAAGACATTATCATGCCTTCCTGTAGTCCCTGAGCTTCTCTCTTCGTTCTTCTGAAAAAGATGAATGGAGGGTGGAATGTTTGTGTTGATTATCGCCACCAGAACAAAATCACTAATAGTGATGCCCTAGACCGCCTGTATGGTGCCACCTATTTTCATTCTATCGACATATGGTCCGGCCACTGGCAGATTGCCGTCGACGACATGGACCGAGGGAAGACAGCATTTGTTATTCCTTATGATCTGTATCAGTTCAAGGCGTTGCCTTTGGGTCTCTGTGACGCGCCGGCCACCTTCGAGTAAATGAAGGACTCCACTTCAGGTTTTCGAGTTGTCCACCTGTTTGTGCTATTTTGACGACGTCATCATTTTCTCGCCCATATTCGACGCGGATCTCGATCATCTCTCAGTGATTATTGAAGGTGTTCCACCGCGCCAGGCTCCTGTTAATCTTCAACATGTTACTTTGCTCGCCTCTGAAACACTGTCCTTGGATACCTGGTGGACCCAAGAGGCGCGCTAGCTGACTTGAGCAAAATTTGTGCCGTTACGAACTTTCCTGTCGCGAAGTCTACAATTCACATTCGTAGCTTCGTAGCGCTGCGCTCCTATTTCCGGCACTTTGTGAACGCTCTCGAGACGACAACACGTCCCCTTAAAGAGCAATTGAAGAAAGGCATTCCGTTTTCCCGTTGTCCTGATCATCCCACATCTTTTTCTCATCTCACTAGTCTCCTTACCAGGCCTCCGATCCTGGCCGACATTGACCCATCTGCCTGAACGAAGGTTCGAAATGGTGCCAGTTGTCATGGCCTAGGAACGGTGTTAATGCTTCGCCAGCATGGACATGATCGTGGTATATCTTATACCAGCCAACTTCTATCACCCGCCAAGCGCAACTATTTAATTATTATTCGAGTCCTGACAAAGAGCAAGGAAGGTCAATCCACTTGTAAACAGCAAGCAAATAGTAACGTGCGACATCTGGCAATATGAACGTTCTTCACGTCAGCAACTTGCCGCACCAAGCTCTCTAATTACCAGTGGAAGAAGTTCGACTGTACAGAAAAATCCGAACACTTACCTACACCTGGGACGACGGCGAGCCATGTGGCCAACCAGATATGCCAACCAATGTCCCTGGTGTCGCGGGAGGCCATCCTTTCCCTATGTGACATACGCGTGCAAAGCACTCCACCAATATTCATATTCGCACTAATTAGCACATAACGCTTTTAGGGAGCTTTGAGCAGCCTTCCCCGCCCTTTATTGGTCTGGAGACTTAATCAAGCTTCCTTGACCCCAGGCCCGGTGTGTGGCGGTGGTCTGGTGTGCTGAACTGAGGACCCACCCTCCCACCCCAGAACCGCATTTTTTTCCTGAATGAAGATCTTCCTATCTCACTCTCTGTCTCCATCTCTCGCATTTCCTCTAGAAAGATTATTCACTTTATGGGCTCAGATTATAGCTGCCCCTGAAGTACTAGACCAAAACTCAATGAAGCCGCAAGTACCTGACGCAAGAGGCCCTGAACACAATTTTCAAAAGGCATAAAAACGCCTTGAAACGAGCACGGTACCTCCCGCGAGCATATTACCGGAATAATTTTTCAAACAGACATGCAATGGGCACCGCTAGTTCTAGTGGGATATTTGCATTTTCCCATTCGCCCTCAGCGTCCTCTGTTACGAAAGCGCGTGGCTGCTGGTAGAGTCATGCCCCGCCTACAGCGCTTCCCTCTTACAGAATACTGGCCTTTTCTAGCTTAATTAAATTGACGGCGATATGGTAACGGTTTCACAAACACCACAGGCAGACTTAACCAGAAGGCACGGTAAACTGTGTATCTGCAAAAAAAATAATAATAATGGTTGCGGAATAACATCTTCCAGTCTTCTATTTCACAATCAGTATTATTTTTTTTTCAGTATTACCTAACCGCGAAGTAGAGGAGGAACGCAAAGTCGTCGTTCTCGCCCTTACCCCCGCCGAGTCTCAAGGAATTCCCGCGGACGGGCTGGGGGATGAATGGAGGTTGAGGCTAAAGCCTTCTCTCCCGTCATTTCTCAACAGGTGAAAATAAAAGGTATTTCTCGCTCTCTCTGGTTGTTAAATGAGGCTTCTTCTTAATTGTGCTCAAAATTCCATAACGTATCTCCAATGGAATGTATTGAAACAAATCTTTGTGCCATGCTCAGTGACTTGTGCACATGCTCAAAGAAGTTGCCATGGTGTACCACTATTTCTAGAATATCCTATTGACGTAGTCACACACGCGTGGAGAACTGACAAATAGTGAAATATTTTAAAGTTACCTACATAACAAGAGAACGCATTTGAAGTTGTACGCTCGGAGATAGAAATTATGTATTCTAAATTCACAACCTCTCGTGGAAGGGCGCGTGTGAACCTGTAATATATGTAGGGAATATGAGCAGGAAAGCTGTCGCTCGGTTTAGTGGTAGGGCAAAGACTGGAGCACCTATATTTATTTACCTTTGGCGAATTGCCGAAAACATGTTAGAACAAACGAAAAAGAAGCGAAAACTTTATTAGAGTTACACAAAGAAAAAATTCCGACAAATATCGTGTCTCTCCACGCCCATTGGCGTTTCAGAAATTCCCAGAATTGTCTAGTAATGCGTAAACATTGTTTAGCTCGGCCGTGACTTCGTTCTTGCTTAGTTTTGTTTCCTTACTTTTCCTACCTGATGGGCGTCCATCCATAGACTTGCTGGCGGCAAACAATGCTTATGCTGTGGTAGTGAATTGTCCGATTTTCTCGCCGTATTCAGCCTCTTCAGTGCAATCGTATTAATTGAGCGAGAACCCCGAGAACGAGCGGACCTCGACGGATCAAAACGGTCGCCAGGGAACACCGGCTGCCATAGCACGTGAGGCCTTCCGTGAGGGGAGAGTGCATCGTCGCGTTGATCATGCTAGGGGCCATGTCATGCTAATGAGCTCGCCAAAGAATGCTGACGCATTAAAATGACAGTAATAGATTTACTAGTAAAAGCAAAACTATAAACAAGAAATGCATCCCGAAGCGATAACGCAGATGGCTCCCATGACGTTGAAACGTTGTTTCTTAGAGAATGTAATATTTGTGTGCTAGTAGTGACGCACAATAAGTACTTTATATGCGCTGTCTAAAGCTCGGGATCAACGCAGTCACGTTTTGGAGTACACCAATGACTCACTATATCATAATTTCAGTAACGTTTGTGCTGAGCCTCATCGGTCTGTCTATGGGAGGCAGCAGTGGCAGCACGCCGAGTACGACAACGGTAAGGCCACCACAAATTGAAGAACCCGAGAATGCATGTGAAGAATAAGCAACAGGTTCCAAATCATTGAATTTTTTTATGATACTTAGTGTCAATGTGCATATTCTTAGTAGCAATGACAGTTATAATAGGAATGACTAACATCGGTTACCCCAGACCCTCCATTTAACTTGTGAATACGTGGCTAGTATCTCTTGCTTCTTTTCTGGCTACCTCCGTGAGTGATAGAAAAGGTTTATCTACATTGCATACTATATGCCGATTGCCTTCAGCAGTAATTATCAAAGATTTATTTTGATGACTTCGAGATACCCAGAAAATGCTATTTCACTCACTAATGTCACTGCTTCACTCTTCGTTGAAAATATTACTGCAAGCGTCTGAACTATTTTATTCACATGTGGGTAATCTGCGGCATTTTGAAATGGCCGCATTGATGTATAAATGAAGACAAACTTAAGCTATGGCTTATTAGTCATCATATGTCTGTAGAGAAACATGGCAATCTCTGTGGAAATTATATGTATTCCCATATAACTGTAAATACGCATACGTGTTTTGCTGACCTTCGATAAATGACTATTTAGCCTACTCGATTTAAAAACACAAGAGATGCGCCAATGTACGCAAGGAATCTACACTGTTATTATTCATCTTATCCGGGTGGATAGTTATTGGAAAATTTAGTACGCATAAAAGTAGGTTTTGTGCTTCTGAGTTGACCATTCCTTACATGCCATCTTTAACAGAACGCATTCGGTGATCATAAAAGCAGGGAATGGTAAAAGTGCGCCGGGGATCTTAACGTATCAACAGAACGTTTGTTTATGTCTTGTACGAATCATTCCTAGGTACATTCACATGTACGCAAAAGCCACATACAAAAGCTACCAGCACTTTGTGATGCTTTAAATAGGTCATGCAGCATTTTGTTTAAGAGGCCATCAGCTAAAATGCTAATAACAAAATAACCATTTTACTTATATGCCTCGGGAACGGAGGCCTACTATTGCACAACTTGTCAATTATGCCATCAACGCCTTCGAAACATTTGTATTATTTAAAAAAAAACTATTTGCACAGCGGAACTGTGCAAATATGTCTGGCTGCTGTGTGGCTTTATTTAAGCAAAACACATCTCTATGTATATTTATGGAGGAAATTTAGTCGGCCATTCAGCTATGCAAACATTTGGTTTTTATGACTTCAAGCATAAGAATTCCGAGCAGACTGCACCGCTGTGTACACTGAGTCTATGCCATTAGTCAGACTAGCGCGTTTGGGAAGTGCGAACATATCTTGTTATGGCGCCCGCTGCGCCTCATATCTGTGGTACAAAGAAAACCGATGCTATATCTGCCCTGAAGGTACACCCGTGAGCAAAAGTATACGGACCCAAGGGTCACCGAAAAAAGAGAATTTCCCTGTAATTAACAAGCATGAACTGAAACTGATGGGTGCATCAGAAAATTTGTAGTGGCAAATTTTGAACGCACTTTTTAGTATCAAGTTCCATTAACTGAGAGCAGAAAGGAGTTTTATTGAGTCATCCCTGAACCGTATACTTTCGCTCACGGATGTACATCACCGATGAGCATAATAAAAGTGAAGTGTCTAAGCCGACGTCAGAAAAACTGCGAGGAAGGGACAATTTTTACCTATCTGCATAAACTTCTGCGACGTTCTGGACTGTGAATTCGCGCAATATAGTGTCACCAAGTAATACCGGTGAAGAAGCCAACAAAACTGTGATTAACGAAACTAGCGTGTTATAGCTGGAACCATCTATAACATTCCAGAAACTTCCGATACATTCAGGTGCGTCCTGCGCTCTGCGATAGCCTTTGTTAGGAGGTGAAACATGGTCGCCCGATAAACAACTACACGTGTCAATATGTAATGTTTTCACCAATGCATAATTTAAGCAAAAAAAAATGATTACCACCTTTTGGATAAACTCTTTAGTAGTGCGAGAGCTTAAGGCTGCTAGGGAAAAAACTAAATTCAGTTGTTTAACAGTTCCGTATATACCGAAGTATGTCCACCCTAATGGGGATTTCTTTAGGAGTGAAAAGTACTGCTCTAGATACATGAACTCGTGATCCAGGTGAATTATGAAATTAGCATTGTGGGAGTTCTGACAAATCAGTAATGTAATTTAGTATGATAACAGTGCATATGCTTGTTTGGACATGCTGGCAGCATAAATATACAATAAATTTCTTGTGGAAGATGCTGCGACCTCATCCACTGATTGCAGCAATGAAGAAGGTGTGAAAACAATCTAAGCTCCTCTCAATGAAAAATGTATGAACGCGAAGCTCTCCCCCACTACAAACTGAATCAAAGTCCAAAGGCAACGGCGCCGCACCGAACCCAAGAAATGCCGAGCGACTCGAAGCTATGCATGCATGATTTGGTTGCTTGTTTAGGACTGTATATATTGAACGTTGAAGTTGAAGGAAGGCACATTTAGTTAAGTTGCATAGCCTTCTTTTTTAGATCATGCAGCCGTTGATTACACGCACACACTCTCACTTTCACGGACGACTCTCCACTTGCACAGTAATGCCTTGTGATCGCGGCTGTATACGGTCAGAGGCGTGAAGCGCGTAATGCAATGCAGATATGCACAGTTCGTCTGGGTAGCTTGGCGTTCAACCGTCTTTAAGAAAACGACTTTGATTTCTTTTTTCCAGGTACTGAGACGAGCCCGTTTTCACGCCCATTTGCTGTCTCGCATAAGCAGGCAAACTTAGTTAATCGCGACAGGGGTGGTAGCATGCTTAGCAGACGCAACTTGGGCTTACAGCGAACTTGTGCGCATGTGCTACTCTTGCTGAGCTCGTCACATTGCGCCGGTATCAAGCACAGACCGGCCGGCCAGTCGACGCTGGCGCGACACTGCGAATGTAAACTGTAGCGTTCTATACAGATGTGTCTTGGCTTTCCTGCAGTGTCTTTTTCGGCGCTTAAGGACAAGTCAGGGAGACATAGCAAGCTTCGCTTTAAAAACTAGGGAATGGTATCCCGGGCAACGTTTTACCAGCAGGCTACAAAGCAGCACATGCCGCGACTTTACCACTGAAAGAGTGCCACACCACATCGACCGTGATCCTATCCAAAATGTTGGTTTGCTTTGTGTAAATACTTTAATACTTAGGAAATAAGAGATCGAGGCTTCAAGCTAAAACAATAACTTCGTCAACTAATTGCTAGACTGCGTTAGAAACATCAGCGTACTCCCTGCACTTTCCAGGAGCCAAGTGTCTATCTGTGTTGGTATCCGTTTCCCGCCGATTTGGGTTACTGGATTCTTCGTAATTAAGTTGATACTACATCGGACTGCTGGTCCGAGGGAAGGGAATTCGAAGCCAACTGACCGAGGTGTACAGTTGTGAACAATTGTGGAAAATGTGTACGTACTTGCGCTGTTCAACAAGCCTCTTTGCAGCCGACATGAGTCACTGCAGATGCGGGACTGCGTAGGTACCGCTCTTGGAAGCAACACTTAAACGCCGACTTGGAGCACTGGCTATGTGCCACCACTTGGTCGGTAGTGGTCTTCAGTGAGCCTCTTTCATGCTAACTGGCGTCGCCGGACATGCGCCAATGACGGTGCGCAACTCTCAACGGACGTCTGTATGCCGACTTGGGTAACTAGATGTATGCCACTCTATTTTCTAGTTAGTCCGGGCGTGAGCAGAAGCAGAAGCGAGGGAGGTACCCCCTACACTATAGCTTATATTTCTGCTCGCGTATGTGTTTCGATATGATTTGATTTCTTGACTAATTTTATTATAAATATGAAGAGCAGCAGGATATACTTATGGCACAGTGTGATAAAAAGGACATGAAAGGCCTGAAATAAGCGGTCCCCCTACCAAAGGATTTGGAGAACAAGCGCGCGAAGCTCTTTTTTGTAATGAAAATAACCTGGCTGAATCAGTTTTGTTCCATGTGCCCCAGATTAAATTGGATTAGAGCAAAAGACAACCGCTTTTCTAATCTGCATCGGCGACAAGTGCCTGATGCAATGAATTACACCAATAGATCGAGCTATATGTAAGGGGCCGCGAATTATGTGGTCACCCCAACCTATCTCATTATGTAAAAATGCAACTAAGAATTTAGTACAAGAGTTTAGGACATACGGTATTCGGACGCTGCCGTGTGCAAAGGCATAGACGCCCACACCGTCTGCTTCGTGGACTACGCCCTCCTTGAGATTGTCGCTGCAACGCACGGCACCTTGACGCTACATGGGGGGAAGTGGCGGCCATAGCCATAGCAATTTTGCCGGGCCCCCTAAAAACACACGCCACGATAGGCACGGCTCGTGCGAAGCTTTCGGTAACTGCTCTGCTGCCAACTACGCTGCCAGTAAAATGGCGATCTCTGTATTTAAGAGCACGGCGCTTCCTCATACAGCCACAATTTTATCGACACCCGGGCACGACTCTGTCGCTGGCAACCTGAGGGCAAACTCCTCTGCTCGAGCTCGCAATGAGCTACCCTCGTAGCAAGACAACCGTAACAGGGAAAGAGAGCAACCGATTCCAAAACAATTTCGCGCCATGATACAAAACTACAAACTACACCACAGGAAGTATCCCCTACCCCTCAAATTTCTCGCGTGCGCCAGAGCAGTTAATGAAGGTAGCCGCAGACAAACACCTTTCCCCGCTGCATCATATACCACTTCGCGCACCCCACGATACCCGCTACAGTGCCCAGATTGCCATGCTCTGGCCATGCTGTACCACGCCAGTAGGGGCGTGCCAGCTCATGAACGCCAACTCCACAATCCCACGCCCCATCACACGACAGCGGAAAGGCTCTCTGTCTAGCGCCAACACCTTGGACCAGTTCGATTGTGTCGTGAGAGCGCAACGGGAAGCCATGGCTCAAGGGGTCCTGGACTAAGGACTCCACCCACACTCAGGGATCGTCGAAAGATCCTGCAGTTTCTCTTTAATTTAATAAATGTTTTCTCTCGCTCACCTTCACCGATTTTTCTCAAATAATCTTGCCTAATATGCGGCTCTTAGAATGGAAGATATTGAAGCCTACTTAAGAACAAATTACCGGGATGTTTGAATGTTGGGGACAGCGCATAGAGATAGTCAAGCTAATTTCTATGAATAATAAGATATCGGACTTCTTTGCAACCAAGCATGCAGATGTGATGAATTACTTAGTAAAAGTGGCACGTATGCAGGAACTTTAAATAAGTCCTACACGATACACTGAAAGAAAATATCCACTAGCTAAAGAAGAAACCTACGTACAACATACAACTCATTACTGCGTAAATTAGAAAAACGTTTATTCCACAATACATATAAATGTGAACCTTCATTTCATTTTACGGAAGACTAATAGGCGTGAGTTGAAGGGGGGAGGCGTACTCGATAGTATGTACTGCAGATGCAAAAAAAAAACATTAAAAAGGCAGTGCTACTGGAATTTTCTTCTTCAGGCTATGTTAAGCCAACAAACACCGACAAAGAAGAATGCGGAGAGAGGTCCAAATAATGTTACCAAGTTTTGGGTATATATGGCTTTTAAAATGTGTACTTCAAGCCACGTTGTCAATTGTCCAGCCAAGTTGTTCGCAAATATAGTCACTAAATTTCCTCTAATAGGTTTGGTGGATGAATGTATTATTTTCTAAGTCTTGTCTCTTGTGATTCTTCTTGACTGCAGAAAAAACCGATACCAGAGCTCCCTGATATCAAGCTGGTGAGTCAATGGCAAGCAACACATTTTGAGTTGTCAGCTGATAGGTTCAGCGGAAGTAGAGATGATTTTGCATTATGTGCTCGCTTACAGCCCAATGACAGACAACCTGGAAATCAACAGAAAGCAGCAAGTAATGTATACTACCACTAATGCCGCTCAACTATTTCGTTTCCTTAATCGGCTCAAACACGCGTGTTCTTGGCGTTCTTTCTTCCTAATACCATCTGTCAAGCCCGTATGGACTGCATGTAAGGTGTTTATTAACTGATATTATTATCCCTTCACTGCATATGAACATTCTGATGGGTGAAGTAGAAAATTTGGTACCACAGAAATGCAGCTGGATGAAGCGTTGTAATTCGTTCATAGGATGTCTGCGATGAAATTTTTACAGCTCTATATCGCAAAGGCAGTCTTCAAATTATGATGGCAATCAGCGCTGTGGCTTTCTTTCGCGTTAGTGAGCTATCTTGTTCGAGTGCTTATGTTGTCTAGAACATTACCTACTGTTACGATGAAAGTAATGTCGTGTTGATAAAAAAGCCTTTGTGTCACAATTTATACTATTGAGAAGTTTCAGCGCTTGTCTTGCCAACCTATGTTAAACACAACACTAGAAATTTCATATTTCATGGACAAAATGCTAGAAAGCAAGGATAGATTATAACGCAGTTTATTTACGTGTGTGTTAATAAAACTTGCGACATGCTTCCCACGAATTGTAAGGCCACTAAATAATGCAATTTAAGGCCACTAAATAATGCAAATAGATGACCTATTGCATAAAAGACTGCTATTTTCGAATAATTCCGTGTAGCAGGTCATAATTGAAACGCCATTAACAAGAACAGCGATGTTAATGTAATGTTCTAACACACATAATATGCTTTCGTCATTGCATAGTGGCGAATAGGAGCCAACTACGGGGCTTTGTTCTAAGTCTTCTGTTCAATGAAGGTTGATAAATATTGCAAGATCAAAACTGCATTAAGATAAAAACTTGCATGCAAGCTTGCGTATCTAATATTTTGAAGGTGCAGAGGCATGACCAGGTAAGTTCATAGAATACACAGTGTTCTCAATTCCCGGTATTTAGGATCCCCTGCTATGACACGCTTTGATAACTTTATACTGCTTGCTCATTATGATTACCACACTCAGAGCAACTCTTCATTTGTCTAGGAGGGCAGCAGGGTAAGGGGACTTTCTCCCTAACATAAGATAGCAACGCCACCTCGAGTTCCTTTTCTGACATGCGTTGCGTTGTGAATAAATATTTCCTTTAGGGGGATATCATTAAGATATGCTGGGATAAAATGTATTGCAATGATGGCTTCTATTCATCAACAGCTATGAGAATGCAAGCAACATATGCTTTCTTGGCCACTGTTATAGACACTGTTTTTTAGCCGACATTTCAGTTACTTGTTAGTGCCTGTGCATGCCTTCCTAAATGGGTCAATTTTTAGGCTATCCCCGCCATGTTTAGTAGTTCGGCGGGATAAGGCGCACAATACAATAAGGTTCGCTTTTCTGTCATATACTAATTTAAATGCACATATGTGTAAAATTATATAGCAAAAAAAGGCCTGGAAAATGTAGGTAAATTGTGTTTACATTTTTGGGAGGTTTACACCATGTGCCGATTAAATCGAATAGCAATATCACGGGGGCTCTATTGAAGTGAGTGTTATTTCGTCCTTTGGAACATCGTATCATCTACGCCTCCTTTTGTTTACAGTTGTACGAGGAGCACATAACGGTATATACTTTAGAAACTACGTCTACTGATACGGAAGAAAGGTGTTATTTTGACTCCGGTACAGAAATTAAAGAAGGCAATTGTACCTTTCAGAGAGGGTAAGCCTTTTTCACATTGTAAAGTTATGTTTTGGGTATTAACAAATCACGTTTTTCTTATTTCAGGCAAAAATACAACTGCAATGCAACGTTTATCCGCGAGGACGGTAAAAAATATGACGCAATGAATGTCACTTGCAGAGGTAAGTGGTCGGTGGCAAATATTATTACTGCATGGCAACAAACGCTGTATATGAATAGGAGAGAAAATAATAATTTTAATTATATAACCAACGTAACTAAAAGATGCTCATGGCGTCGCTAAGGTTGCAAAAGGAGGTTGCATGTTCTAATTCATGTAGACACTGTGGGGACCTATAATGCACCTTGCATGTTCGCCTTACATTCTAGTGAAAGTACATCATTTGAATAATTGCGGGACTAAGAAAATAAGCCTGAAATCTCTTGTGCTAATTACAGTTTAGAAAGACGGCGTCGTGCAAATGAAGAGTATAATACACAACCTGTAAATGTTTTTGCGTAATTGCTCAAAACAGGACACCCCTGCGATAAACTTCAACTGAAATGTTTATGTTTGTGATGATATGCCGTCGTCGTGTACATTGACTGCTATTTGTCGTGATACGTTACGCATCTTCCCATTTTATTAAAAAATGTTACATACTACTGAGCTACACTAAACAATTTCGAATCGGTGTATTAAAAGCATTATGAAATATTAAAACTGAAACATTTAAAATACGCATAAGCACAGTGCTTAATGAAAGCAAAAATGTTCAATTTGAATGCCTCTGATGCGTAAACTATGTTACATAGGGGACCTACATTTCGTGCATATACAGTTTGCTTGGTGCTATCATTAATGACAGGTATATTTTTTCTAAATGTTGTATATAAGTGCGTATTGTTCTCGAATATGAACTCAAGAAACAAGCATGCCGCACTGCATAGTTACTACAATGTATACGTACTTTTCTAAACTTAGCTCGCTGTGGAATTGCTTGCCGGCACGTGTATCGCCATTTTGCCTAATGGCGTCATTTGAGTCTACGTTGAAAAAAATGCAATGCACACATAATTGTGAGACTTGAGGCGGAATGAAGAAAAGCGCCATCACGAGGCTTGTTGCGGTGTTTGATCTTGCGTGTAAGAGCCTCTGTGCTCGTTTATTGTATTTGAATAAAAAATAAATGCATACCACGCTGTTCTTCAACTGGGCTGTAAGCGATCGCTCATTCACCACTCCGCGTTACACCAGTCGTTCCCAGTTGTGTCTAATCCTGAGCGCGCCGGCGTAAAATCTCATCACATTGCAAATGTTTCTCCGGGTCCCTGTTTCATTTATTTTTTTCAAAAATTGGTAAATGTTCAACTTTGTAGTTTTACTTGTGACGTCAATACCGGTATTGATAGCTGCTTTGGTTTCTCTGCGTGTAATGGTTTTTACGCTCTTAACGGTCAGGTCTCTTTAGTTTTGTTGTCTGAAAAGAGCGGAAATGTTTATTTTCGTAGTGTGAGTTTTCATATGCTATACATATTTATATATGTTATCTTCGGTGTATACCCTCAACATTCCAGAACTTCAGATTTGTGCCAATCGAACACAATGGAATTTCTTATAGCCCTGTGAATATATATATATATATATATATATATATATATATATATATATATATATATATATATATATATATATATATATATTATTCCGGCTCGAAGTGGCGTTTGTGCCAGGAATCCGCCAAGCGAATGGGTGATACGCTTGGTTGAGGGACTGAAGAAAAAGGGTTTATTTTCAATTAGCTCACTGGCTACACGCATGGAAGCCTTCTCCATGCAGTAGCATGTTACACGTCTGTGTTCGCAATAGGACACATCCGCCTCTCTGCACGACATGTCTCCGTTTTTTTACGTCGCCTTCCCTAGGCAACTAGATTAGGGAATCGCACAACTTTGTCACGGGCAATTACAATCGTCGAATCGGTCGGAATATGCTGCCCAGGATTTAACACCTTTCCACCGAACTTCGTCTCCGACGGTATGAAATATGTGGCCAAATCGCAGCTTGGAAATCCAAGACCGGCGCTGTTATTTGGTAGCCGTCGACTTAGGCTTCTTTCATTCATCAATTAAGCTTGTGAGTATCAGCTAGAGGGGCTTTTCTGAACACGTCAGTGGTCGGTGTCAACAGGGCGTTGGCTTCTCGATAGGCGCTGATCGACGCGCGGGATTGGCTCGTTGCAAACGTCTAATGAATGCCCTCGGCCGTGTTGAGACATAACCCCACACGCACACACACACACGCACACGCACACAAACACACACACAGACACACAAACACACACACACACACACACACACAAACGCGCGCGCGCGCATATATCTATATATATATATATAGTTACATCATTATCGTAATTAGATATTGTCAAAACCACAATTATGAGACACCGCAGTGGCGGACTCCGGATCACTTTGACCACTTGCAGGAATCTTTAAATCAACATCGGCGTATAATTTCACTAGTTTTCAGCTACTCAATCATGTTGGCGCTTTCTATCCAAATAGCTCGGGTTTTTTGGGGGCACTGGCTGACATTTCTTAATTTATTCTTTTTCTCTTCACTCCTTGTGCAATTTCAATATTTTCACCATTAGGAACAAGTCTACCTGCGACAACTAGGTACACGCTTGAGGAAATCCTCTTTCAAGCCTACAATGCTAACAGTCATCTTAGTACGTGTGCTGTGCTCCTCGTTACCAACTTGAATGGTAAGTGTATTGGAGCTTTCACATTGTAGATTTGTGAAGTTAGATAACTATAGTAAATTAGTAAATTGGACTAAGATGAATATTCGTTAAGGTGGAATACTAGCAAGGCATATAATACAGACATGTTCCTTGAATAGCTCTAACGAGCTTGGGAAGCGAGGCAGCTGAGAACTTAGCGCGAATATAATTCTTTGGGAATTTCACCCAGTTCTTCATATGTCTGCCTGTCGTTATCTACTTTCGTGCTAGCCTCGGTGAATAGGTACTAAAATGTTTTACAGGGAATAGTATCTGGCTGCGGCATTGAGAGATCCCAGTTTTATACCAAACATCTGACCAACATGCGTACCATGTTAGTGACCAACATGGTACGCATGTACCTTGTTGGGGTATGTTAACCAACAAGGGTATGTTACACTGGATGTCTGCGGCTCCTCAATGGCATTCTATCAAGCCGCATGTGGTGAGAGGTATATATGCTACTGCCTATGTGCCGCTGGGCTAGTTGTACTGGGAACATGTCACTGTTCACAGAACCTTTTTACCACCAACATCGGTAAATGTGCACGTGCCGTTGGACATGTGGCGGCTCTTCAATGAAAAACAGAAACCACCTAATTTCTTTTCCTTTACATGGCTGAACCTAACCATATTTATTCGGACAACCTTGTGGAAAAGGCGGTATGTGAAGACTCGGTGGTGGCGCCCCTACATGCTACAGCTTGTCAACAGATAGGCGCAGTAGAGGAACTTCAATCTTCTTTTTCTAGGAAAATGATTTTGGCTCCAGATTTTGTGGCTACGAGAATCCCGGGACTATGATGCAATAACCGACCTGGTAAGAACGCCATTTCGCGAACAACGAAGATTCATCAAATTCATCACGAGAGACGGGCGCAGCTAGTGCTACACGTGCATCGGCGGAAGGATGCGAGCCAACCTATGGAACCGAAGCAGTGCAAACCACCGGTGCTTCGAGTAGTGCATGACGGACTGAAGAATTCCAACGATGGACTGCGGGTGCTAAGTGAACCGATGGAAGAATACCTCACGGATCAGCGTTCATGCGAACACTGCATCTCGGTGGCGGATCTTTAATACAACGGTTTGTTGTTTCCTGTCACCACAGTAGAAGCGTTCCAGCCTAAAGCTATCTCGGACTGATACCTTATGACACGCAAAGACACCTCAGCTTCAGGCACTGTATTAAATCGGCGTGCCGTCGGCGAGACCTTAAGGTAAGTTCCTATAGCCTCCAGGCTTCGAAACCTTGCATTAGTTCATTCCACTGAACGCGAGCAACAATCAATCGCAGTCATGCGGGACAATTTCAAGCATGCCATCCTCGTAAACACCACTTCCACAAACATTGAGTTGTTCCACTATTAGAAAACACTTTTGGCTGTACCAGGGGCCACAGAAACGAGGAAATTCAAGTTTCGGATACCTCGTATAACAATTCCTTATACATTTTAAGGAACGTAATACATACCGTACACCAAATGTGCACGGTCGTGGTAAAGGACACTTGGCTGCATGATTAGGCTAGAGGAATGCTTCAGTCCCCACTAAGATTGGCTGAGCCTTTCGAGGATTTGTACCAGCTTTAGTGCCTGTGGTGTCATGGCTTATACGAGACTTGAGGATCAATGCGTTAAATTGGCCTTCAGCTGTTGATTTCGAAGATTAGATTAGGTCCGGCCAAGGCCGACCACGTCACCACACCAGGGATTGGTAGCCGGGCTTCTAGCTTCTAGAGTAACGAAGTTATTCAAGGAAGCTGAAGCATCTTAACACTTGCAAACAGAAGCGCTGAACCATTATGCCTTTCTGTAAGAAAGCTCTACCGAGAAATAGAAGTAGTTGGTTTCCAACAGAAGTGTGAAATGCCCCTTGTATCACGTTCATAAAACTGGCGTCACCACATAGGAACACAAAACCTGGCAAATCTGTCGACCCGTGGAATTTCGATTAAAAATGAGCGGTAGTGTCCGCCTAAGCGGAAATAACCCGAGTGGGTTCTTCTTTATTGGTATTGGTAGCCACATGAGGCTAACATTTCAAGCTATGGAGCGACAGACGAACAACTTCCGTCCAAACTAGAGACAAGCGCATGCTTTACAGCACAGAAAATTTAGTTCCCGGCTAGGCATCGCAAAAGTGACCTCATAATTCAAACAATTTTTAAACAACGGTCGATTGCCAACCTCACATGGGAACGCGCACTAAAAGTTATTCAACTTCAACAAGCTGACAACGTGTTTTTCAAGCAAATACACACGTATACCTACGACAAAGACATAGCCCAACTTAAAATTGGACCATCCGTCAACAAGATGTCATCACTAAGGAAACTGCACTTCTCGTTCAACGAAAAGGGTGACATGGGAATAGGACCTTACTTTCAGAATTCTAACATCACATACAATGAGAAAATGCCTGTTTTACTGTCACGTGTCAGCCCGGTTGCGTGCCCCATCATTCTAATAGCGCGTCGAGTGATTCTCCACGGCGGTGTCGGGGACATCTTAACCGAACTTCGTGCCATGTTTTGAGTACCAAGGGCACAGCAAGCAGTGCATTAGTGCTAAGAAATTGTGTGGTTGTGCATGGTTCAGCCTGGTGGCTGCTGCTACGCAGGCAGCGGTAGATCTCAGGAATCCTGAGGGCAAGTCCGATTCTTTGGAAGTTGCGGGCAGTCACTTTGCCCGGTCAGTTTCTTACTAAACACTGCAGTATTATAAACTGTAGGCTGTTGTGTGCAGTGGTTAGAGCTATTCTCCTAAAAGGTGTGGCTGGCATTACATTCAATGATTTCCATTGTGGTCTTTAGGCGATTCTGTGGAAGACGTGGAACACCAGAATTCGTACAGTCACGATACGCTATAAAATTTAAGGAAGCTGCACGTGAGCTAGCTTCCATGCTTCAGTGCTTAAGAATGACCGAGTGAGCCAGTATTACTCGAGACACGGCAAAATTTCGAAAGTTATTGCCGAGGGAGCTTCTTGTTGTGGTGCTTTTGGCAGCCGCTATATAAGATTGTGAAGACGTATTTTTGCAAATAATTGGAAAAACCGTCTTAAACTTTCAGCATCTGAGCGCCTTTCTTACTTAAAGGGGAGCGCAATACTGGCGGACAACATTCTGTGGCTATGAAGGGAAAGTTACGGAGGCAAATCGCGTACAATTTAGAGCACTATTGAAAAGAGTCCCGTGTTTTCAACTCGTTAGTTTAAGCTGGAAAAGAGAAAAGATAAGCACCTTACTACCAATAATTTAGTGGGACAAAGCACGCCACTTAATGTAAGTTTACGTATATAGCGGCTTTTTCCTTCCGCGTCTGGACAAACTCGAAACCGTTGCACGGGGAAGCTGCGTCGATTCACCGTCTGTTCCGAGCAACCCAACCCAACTATCTTTCTAAAGATCCCGGCATTCTCACACCGTCTTAATTTTTGTGGGGCTGTCGTATCCTCTCTGCTACAGAAGTGGTAGGTCTGGTAGGTGGTGGTTCGTATATTAACACAGCAGAATATACACGGAACTGCTCAGTTTGTGGGTACAAAGGTAGCTTATAACCTAATTATTGCGGAAACGATGGCGTGGTGAATATCTTCCGAAAATTATAAGCATTCACTCACGAGAAGTATACAAAATCTTAGATTAAGCAAACGTGGCGTTGCGGTTATTGTAGAGGACAACGCTGCAAAAGTGATGTGGGAAACTGGTCTTATGAGCAAGCGCATCGAATGTAAAGATGGCATCGCACGTGCAGGTAAAGTTAGCCTACCTACCGGCTTAGAGCTATTCCGCCCTTTGGCGTGATTGTACCCTTTGAAAGGGTCCATCTCTGACCTCGGAGCATCAAAGCATACAAATGAGTAGTGCGACCAAAGCATAAAATAAATAATGAAAGAATGGGTCAGGAAAATTCAACTACGTATTTTTCTTTTGCCGGTGGGTCCAGCAGCGCTTATTTCAACTACTTCATTGAAGTAAGGCCAGCTGCTGCCTGCTATTCACGAAATTTGTTAAAACAACCGAGTGGAGAATCAAAGAAAGGGGCATATGAAAATTGCCTTTCTTGTTTTCATTCAGATAATGCAATGCCCGGCAAGCAATACTTTATGGATAAATAAATTGTGCATAAAATTTACGCCGCTACGCGTGTCTCCGCTTATCGTATAAAACAAAATTGTTTGCAAAGTAAGAAAAGGGACTAAATACAGCACTCAGATCTTTCACACCTCTAGAGCACACATGTATCTTTACATACAAACTTCGAGTTTTTCCCGCTCTTCGTACAAAGTACTCAAACACTTGGGCGATATCCAACTAATCGCTCACGCGTTAGAAGATATTCACTATTACAAGATTACATGAGTGCAAATGCTCTGTAAATGTACAGAAACTGCAATGGCTTACAAAAATTGCAGTCCACACTTTTTACACTTTATGTAGTGCCAATCGATCAGTAGTTTAAAGCTCTTATAGTAAACTTGTAATAGCTTTTGCTATATTCAAACACAAACCATGGCTCCTCAAAACAACTTAATTCCCACCTTGAGGTGCGAATTTCCTTAAGGTATTTCAGCTTTGGGCTCACGCTGACCAAGTATGCCAAACGAACACTTGAGCATTCTGGAAAATAATATGGCGTAATGTGAATTGTTTAAATTACAATACTGACTCACAAATATAATTTGTCACGTGTACTGACAAGCAATATCTAGTTTAGTTTTTAATATGTATATACTTAATTTTTAAACTTTTCTTGATCGGATACAAATTATACAGTGTTTTAAATAAAAGCAGATTGCCACTATCAACTCGTAGCATTTAGAGCCCTGTTTTCGCTAAACCGGTAATGTGCGTAATTTTGTTTCCAGGTACATCCAGGAATTACCAAAAGATTTCGTTCCGCTTAGCGTATTCAGTTATGGACGAGACCACTTCGCTTTGCTTGAATAAAATAGAAACGTGGAGCAAGGTTGCAAAGATGACAATAACAAAATGTTTGCAGTGGGACTCGACATAACCAATTCATAAATCAACATTTCTCAACAGTTGAAAACCGCAATCTCTTGCATGGTTGGATAAAATAAACAGAACTCCAATGACTATTATGCTATAGGCTCCTCTCTCTGCAAAGCTTTTTGCCGTGCTTGTCCTTGCCGGTTTCATTAAATATTGAAAATTACTTACCCACGATTGATGACTCCGAAAGATATATGTCACTAATTTCGGAACATGTTAATCAGCAAGAAAAAAGTTTGCATGCTCTTTTGTTGAAATGAAAGCGTCTTTAAATTCAGCAAAGAAGTCATTTCGGCTCACATGTACTCAAATAGTATCATTCACGCAGAAAAAAAACACAATCGCTTCAGAACCTATCACTCCCAGGGAAATACCCCATTGTTATTCCAAATCTTCTATAGACAACCTTCTAATATATACTTAACATTCTAGGGCATCATTTAGGTTTTTATACCGGCAGTTCGAAGCAAAAATGTTGCGCTTACAGTACACAACGGTAGTTGAAATTGGCACTTTGTCCGATTGTGTTCATCGCTTCTTTGATTTTAAGGTTACAGTCATTAGCAGAAGAGGTCACGCTGTAATCCAATCAATTACACTCGTCGCATGTTTTATCCTCCTCTCGTTTAGTTTTTCTCTTCCCCAGTAGGGAGGGAACGTGGAAGTCATAACTCTTCACCATACGTGGAACTCTTGCCGGGCGTTCTTTGGATGTCTATACAGATATATCTTCGTTATTTAGGAGTTAAAACATTAAACTCCTTCTATGAACAGAGTGCACTGTTGATGTAGAAAAAAAAGAATATACTTGCACAGGCCATGGCTGCACGATGAGAAGAAGAATTAGGAAATGCAAGAGAGAATTACTCGCTGCCCGGCTTCTCGCGTCGGCTCATTGGTTTTTATATTTAAGTTGGGCAATACCCCGTGCGGAACGGTTCATGTTTTCGTGGTTATCTTAGAAACATCTACTCTAGACCACTTCGCCTTGCGGATGGCGACTATCTTCGACACACGGACGAGCGCTTCGCCGGGCCTTTGGCCTGGAAGCCGTACATCAGCTTGCTCGCTGCAGAAGAGTTCCACTGATGGACCGCCTGAAGAGCAAGCGGGCAGCTCGACGTGCCCAGAACACCAAGCTGCCGCAGGAGGCGTGGGCGCTGCTGAACGACTCAAACCCCGATATCGCGAGGCTCACAGGTACTATCGGCCATCTGAGTTCCAGGAATCTCCAACTTTCAAGTTTTAATGTCACGATTGATCATCACTTTCCCAATAACGAGCCTGAAGCAGAACATAGCACTGAAGTAGGCTACGACGATGACGCGATAGGTATGCTGGCCGATTGGCATTGTCAGATCTTCGCTATGCAACAACCTAAATACGATCAGCAACCCACAGTTTCGGCTCAATCCAATCCAGTGGGAACTAACACGGTAATGTCGCATTCAGGATTACGATTTCCTAAGCTCAACACTTGCACTTTTAAAGAAGACATTCGCTCCACGACGGTATCGGCTCCACGACGGTATCTGGCTGGATCCATGAGCTACACAGCACGCTAGACCAATTTGCCAAGAAAGAGAGTAACAGTACTCACAGGCCCGGAGACGTGACGTCAATGTCCAGGTGATCGCAATACATCCGACTTATTGACTCGGGGAATATCTGCAAGAGTCTTGCGGAAGAGCATCAACTGGTGGAATGATCCTAGATCATTTGAGCAGCAGGGGTCTGCATGGCCGTAAAAACCAAACGCTATTCCTAAACTTGGCAAATCATTCGAGCCAACATATAACACGCCAAGCGCTTTCGTTCAGGCACAATGTCACGCAGACACGCTAATTGATATTACAAAGCTCAGCGGTCGGCAAAAACTTGTGCGTGTCACAGCTTGCAGTTTGTGACCTGAAGTCGAAGAATACTAGCAGCGACTGCAAAAGCAAAGAAATCGCAATTTTGTGCAAAAGGCAAAGCATCCATTTCGACAGTAATATAGTAGACAGCTATATGAAGTCACGATAGTAGATTGATTCGCCATGTAAACTTCGAATCGTTTGCATACTGACTGAATTAACAACCACGGTGTCAGTGCAAACAAGCAGACATGGACATATAGCATTCGATGATGACGGACACTCGCTGCGAAAAGGTTGGCGTGATCAAGTGCGCCAGCAGGAGCCAGCGAAGTGACCTTCGTGATGTTTATCACTTCAATGCAAGCGCAGCGGCGAGAACAAAACGCGCACAAAGGTATGAGCCGTGCCCATATCGCTTTCAAGTTACCCTGCGGGAGAAAGCGCGCGGCCGCGCAAAGTACGCAGTTGCTGGCTGAGTAGAAGCCGCACCCTTAACTTTCGCGCTGCCTCCTCGCTTTGCTCCCTTTGGCGTGCGAGATCGAACAGCGTTCGTCAGTTAACCTTCCGCCCCTTCCAAAGCGGGAGGACAACGCCAACCCCTCCCTCCCATCCCACCACCGACTTCACGCGACGGAAGACGGCGCGTTTGCGCTCAACTTTCCTCCATGGCGCGCGCCAGATTGACCTGCGCTCGTCGGCTCCCCTCGTGTAGTATCACTCCCAAATGCAGCTCACGGCGCGCGGCGACTGTGTTATCACCCTTGGGCCTAATATGGAATATCACGGTGACTGCGACGCCGAGGGAGAAACTGCGCCTGAAGGAGCAGGTGGAACAAATTTTTATTGAAACGAGCAGTGTAGCTGGCTGGGTATGGGCCTACTACGTGGGGACGTCGATGTCTTCCCTCATACAGTGAAGGCAACTGTGCCCGAAAAAAAAACCTAGACAGCTTCTCTGACAAAGAAAAATAACTCAAGTGTAGCCGCCTCCCAGGCTTACTGGGTAGCCGAGAGTTGGTCGTCGAGGTGGGAGCTGCGCAGGGCGGAATGCAGCTCAAGGAGAGAAATAATTACTATAGCAATACTATCAGCTGAAGATCTCATCAACGACAAAACGTTTTGGATTGGTCGTGTTCAACGAGAAACTTTTGTTGGGATCATACAACGGCTTCTGCACGAAAATGTAGCTCATAAATACTCCATCTGAAGAAGTGTGCGCGCTTCTATCGACCATAGTCAGCAGCTTTGGTTCGGAAGACCATTGAACGAACGGTCACAACGTACGAGAAGAAGCATACCATTGTGTTACCGGGGCACTACCATATAGCGCTGCCCCTTCAAGATTTTAAACGATATGACATTTGCTATACTTTTCCGTAATCGTCCATCTGTAAGGAAGCCTTTCTCGCTGCGTGTGAAGGAGCTTAGCGATGAAATGCATGTCCCACTCCTCGAGCTTCGCCAAATGCATCCAACCAAGCTGTCACCACCTTGGGAGTGGCAGATGGTAGAGCGTGACATATCATTTCTAGAAGTTACAAAGTATGCACCAGAGATTGTAATCCGAATGCATTTCCTAGAACTCCAGCACAAGCACTCCTGTACAGAGTTCTACACAGACGCTTCGAAGTCAAATACCGTCGTGTCCTATGCAGCTGTCGGCCCGTCCTTCTCGGAATTCGATCTAATACATCCGGAAACAAGTATCTTTACGGGCGAGGTCTAAGCACTCTTGTCGGCTGTGAAGCATATAAGAATATCAAAGCTTCAAAAAGCGACTATATATGCACACTCCCTAAGCGTCGTGAATGCCTTGATGTCACTCTATGCGCACAAAAATAGAGTGTTTAATGAACTCTATTCCGTCTTGTTTAAAGCGTACATATCTAACCAGCATATCATTATATGCTGGGTGCCTGGCCATAGGGACATCGAGGTAACGTTCTGGCGGACGAGATGGCCTGTCAGAGGTGATGTGCCTGTCAGAGGCCTTTCTTACGAAAGAAACTTCGAAACCACTGGCAACGCTGTGGGATGCGGTAAAAAATAATAAGCTCCACGTGATAAAGCCGCTGTTAGCATTCTGGCCCTCTGCAACAAAATTACGCCGAATAGATGTCCTATTCTTTCGGCTCAGAACACGACACACATTTGGCACCGATAATTTTCCACTCATCGGAAATGACTCTCTAAGCTACTGTAGATGCGGGGAGAAGCTGACCGTCCTGCACATCCTCCTGGAGTATCGGGAAGCCGAATCTGAGAGCAAGAGACATTTTTCCTTGGCATACCGGCAGCACATTCCTCTTCGTCCTGCAAGGTTTCTCGGTCCAGAAGCGCTTTTTAATACAGACACAGTCCTAGGTTTTCTCAGAGATGTGGTCTTACATGTTATTAGTGCCATACATTCTTAGCGTTTCCTCTCTACAGAGGATGCCGCTGTGATAGTCGTACTGTATAGCACACGCCTCCAGGCCCTTTTGTTTCATGGACTCTGGTGAGGCAGCTGTGCTGCAGCTAATTTTGGCATGTCACACGTTCTGTATATCGCATTATTTTTCCGCAATGCACTGTAAGGCTTATAGTACTCGTCATTAGTCGTCGCCATAACCTTACTGCACGTAGATTTTACGCATTTTACTGCTGCTATTTTAGGCCCCTTTACAACTACGTCACATCAACTTCACATAACTCATCATTCCAACGCGCAATCACTAAAACAGTCATGGTGCTGTTTGGCTATACCTGGCCCTTGCGCCGCTAAACAACAGGCATACATTCATTAGAATGCTCCGATTACGATTTATGATCGGGTTATTTTTTCGTCCAATTTCATCACCGTTCTCTGTAAGCTAGAGGAAGTGTTGTAAGCCTAGCTGACGTCGGCCTTCAGATGAATCCGAAGAAGTGGCACTTTGGCGCAAGTCACCTCACCATTCTTGTTCAGTTTTAAAGTTCTAAAGTGATAAGTTTCAGTTTTAAGTTCTTTAGGCCAAGTATTAAAGTTTTAAAGGTCTGCTTTTATAAAATGATCAAATGGCGTGCCTGAAGACAGTATCCTTGATCCGTTACTTTTTAAATATTTATGTAACTGACTTGGTTAACATCGATAATAGCACAACTTTGATTATTTATGCAAATGATACAAGCTTATCTTTTAAGGACTGCGATAGATAGATAGATAGATAGATAGATATATAGATAGATAGATAGATAGATAGATAGATAGATAGATAGATAGATAGATAGATAGATAGATAGATAGATAGATAGATAGATAGATAGATAGATAGATAGATAGATAGATAGATAGATAGATAGATAGATAATCTTTAAGCAAGGAATACTATTTGCATTATTACGATGACTGATGCTCCCGCTTGCCTCTGAAAAGTTTTAGACTATGTCTAGTGTGCCGCAGTCATGCTAGAAATTACCTAAGTTACCTGTAGGTAATTACCTACAGGGTGATCATTTAATTTATTTTATTTCTGAATTAGTGCCAGCCCTCACAGGAGACCGTAGGAAGGAGTGATACGTACATAGTAAAATGCCAAGAATGCATATTCAAAAAGAAAGAACCAGCTTAACACTACGTCAATCCAGAAAAAAACAACATAATAGAAGAAAGAAGGACGACCCTAACAAGACCTGAATTAAGCAAATCATAAAATAAGACGTGATCGGTCTCCTGTTTCTTAGTTTTGTGGAAGTTTTAAAAATTGCATGTGGCACACAGCATAATCCGTGTCTTTGAGCTCATTTATTAGCAGAGTTGGAGAGTATATCAACATGAAAAATCAAAACGCATATTTAGCTAAAGAATAAAGAAGTCACCAATAAACATTTTATAATTATTACTTTATGGAATATGCTGCATTATGCCATTCGTAGGTGGTAAGCTTATAAGACGTATCCAGATCAATGAATTTCAAAGACGACACCAGTTTCAAGAAATTATTTCCCAAATTGTGGAACAAAGCAGATGGGCGTTCAAGTTACTCCTGTGCCTCAGGGGATAAAAAAAAAGTTTTGTATAAGAAGTTAGTGAGACAACAGTGCATGAAGGGAAATTTCGATGTGGCATAGCTCCAAAGTGGAACCATTCTGAAAATTCATTCCAAGTATATAGGCCTTGCAAACTGTCCGGCTACACTTCGCTAATTGAAGTATGCGCCGTAAAGTATTTTTTCAGAAGGCAATTAGTGAATTTTGGGTGATTAGTTGAATATGTGTCTCCATTTTTCGTGCAACTATTATCTGCCTCTGAATAAACCTGCTGAAGGTCTAGAATTGTGTTGTCTGCAAAAGGCTATTTTTAGAAATCACAAAAAACTTAAACATGATCTCCCTGTATTTTCCGTGAAGTACTGCGTGTTTTCTTGGCATTTATTATGTACGTTACGTTGTGAATTAAACACACTCTCTACAGAAACCTTTCAAATTGGTTTAATAATAAGGTTTTCAGGGCTCATGTGATAATGAAAATTTCTTATACGTGTGCAATGACGCAGTTAGTTGTTGGGACCTGCATATTTTGTAACCATAACTCTACAAATTTGCATTTGACTGTTGACGGATTTATTGCAGTTTTATTGCATAGATTATACCGGGTGTTTAAGGAAACACTTTAAAACTCTTTGAATATTGCCTGCGGCAGCTAGCGTAATTGTAGTCAAAAGTTGGTCTACTCCAAGAGGCGGACATGCAGAAAGAAGTTGAAATGCAGCATTTACTAACTAACAGAAATTCGTCAATGTAAATGCTTAACTGAGTACTCTGACGTTCCTGTTACAACTTACAAATTTTTCACAAGGAGTGTTCGCAAGGTGGATCCAGTTAAATAATGTTCTCAGCATGGCACCAGTTTCGAGAGAAAATTCCACAACTTTCTGGAAAAATCGACTCGCGTTTCAGTTGATTTTGTGCTCCATTGCACAAAACGACGTTTTTAATCAAGTAAGTGGAAAGATAGCATTTAACCGCAAGTTTAGCGGCGCATATCTCGTAAATTGTCTAATCCACACAATTATTTTCTAGTGAATATGCCTCGCAGTCTCAGATGCTCGAATTGATAAATTGCTATATATGCCTTAAGCTTTTTAGTAGAAAAACTGAATTATTAAGTTTTCAGTAATTATTGGATTATGCGTTTAAATTTCTTTGTCCAAGAAGTGTCAGCCTCTTTGAGTAGACCAGCTCGAGGCCTAGAATTGTGGTATCTCCTACAGGCAATATAAACATAAATTGAAGATATTCGTTGGAACACTGTATATGTGCATGCTGACCTGGTGGATAAATGCAATGTTTAACCGGGCATACAGCTATTTCAAGACACCTTCCCCCCCCCCCTCCCCGCAAATGCACGAAGCGTCGTTATTCAACTTTCGGAATGTTTAATCAATATCCGACGGGGTCTTTGTCTGTTTCACAAGTATACTTTTCCCCATCATTTTCTGAAGTACCAGCAAATCAAAATATGTGTCGAGTTTACAAATAATTGATACATTTTGTTCTTTCTTTTTATAAGTTTGCGAAGCAAGAAATTGTTTTTTTTTATTTCGGTAAGCGTTCATCACCAAACGCAATAGCAGCCTTGAAAACGGTGTGTGGGCTGGTTATAGCGAACGCATAGCAAGTTAGATCATTATTGTAGTTGAGCTTTGGGAATCTGTATATTGGTTATTTTTTAAGTGGCAAGCCCACGCAGAAAACAATAGAAGAGAGTTGACGCCGCCCTGCTCATGCCCCCCCCCCCATTTATTATTCTTCATTTCAACAAAGATGTCATTAACTAGCGTTTCTTCCCTCAAATAATCTGTTCTCTTACCGATGGTCAATAAAGGTTATGGACAGAATTCCAACAGAAGAGAAGCATAGTTGGGGATGGCATTAGGTTAGATGGACGGATGAGATTAAGAAGTTTGCAGAGACATCATGGTCACAATTAGCACGTGACAGAGGTAGTTGAAAAAGTATGGGAGAGGCCTCTTCCCTGCAGTGGGCGTAGCCAGGCTGATGGTGATCATGATGACTTATAGATTTCATATTATTCCTTTGCACTAAATTTGCCACACCAGCTCAAAACAGTCTAACGTATTTTTGGCGATGTCAATTCATATCTTAGGTGAATGTGTTACATTTTGCACGATGGTTCTGCAAAGCTGCAATTCCATATTACAGATTTTTTTTTAAATTCATGTTGTGTAACATATCAATTTTGTCCGCTGCAGATGTAGTATAAGACGCAATTCGCAGAATTTTGATAACATTTTTCCTTGCTGAGTTATAGAGTTGTAAACTTGATAGTTTCGTTACTGAAAATTATTGGTATTCGCCAATTTTTAATAAAAAATGACAACCTAAATAAAAATTTCGAAACCAACACTCACTACATTTAAAATTTTTCTTTTAAAGGCCACATACCCCGTCAAATGTGGTGCAGTGGTTGCTGAGAAAACCGAGTTATCTTCTCACATTTATTTAAATAGAAGCACTCGAGCCAAAGCATCCTATTAAGAGCTTTAAAATACTCTGGCTGCGCCAACAGTTACGCGTAGTGACTTAGCACAACTTTTAATGCAGTCAGGCAGCTGTCATCGCTTATATCCTACGACGGAAGGTGTGCGTGGAACCCCTTCCTACCCCAAAAGGTCGCAATATGTAAACTTCATGCGTCTGTTGTTTTCGTACTTTCGAATTTTGAAAATTTGTTTAACGAAGCTCAGGCCCTAAATTGAAATTACGCTTCTAACAGACACTAAGTAATAACATTGTGAAATGCTAAAAATTTAATCAAACTGGGTCCACGGGTTATCTCAGAAAAGCGGTTTTGCGTATTACATGTATTTGAATAGGCCGCGTCGCAGTTGGACCTGACCTAAAGCTTCCTCTTAGGCGCCTGTTCCTACGGCTAGCGTCGGTGTCGTATCTCGGCGTAACCGAGCGAACGCACAGCGAAATATGAAAGCAAACGCGGAGTGCAGTAGGGGATGAAGGACGCGACGAGGAAAGTGGAGAGGTGGAGCTGTGGAACCATGAAGCTGAAGGCAGATGAGGGTATGGCAAAAGCGTGAGAAGAAAAGCATAGCGCGGCTACAATGGCTGCTAGATGGCGCCAGAGTAATGCGCGTTGTCTAGGAGGTCCTTCGGCGGCGGCTGCTGTGAATCGCGTCCACGCGTCACGTACGCGCTGGCTCTAGCGATCTCCAGATTAGTGAGGCCGTCACGCCGCGCGAGAGAGATTGTCGGCGCCAGGCAATATACCGCGAAATGAAAATACGTATAGCGCTGTGGTAAAATTTTACTTTAAGGTGTATCGGAATTGTCGCTGAACTTCTAGGGCGGAAGCCTTAAGTGTCTATGTTGGTGGTGCCCTTGCCGAAACCGCGTGTGACGCAAAATGGCCGACGCCGAAAAGAGTAAAACACGCCCAAAAATGGTAGGACTGACGCCACATTTTCCAGGGAGGTTCCTGGAATCGAGCCTGGCACTCCCGCATGCGAGACGAGCACGGATCCCTGAAGCCACGGCTGCTCCACGATTCTCCCTTATTGAAGGAGCGTCTACTGCGTGCCTGATTGGACACGTCACGTCACAGCCATCTTGTTCAATAGTGCTTGTGTCCTTGTGCGCCGCACATGACACTGCAGATGAGGTGGTGCCGCGTCATGAGTGTATCAAATGGGCGTGTTCATGAAGTTCCGAAGTATACAAACGGTATAACGCTTTCAACAATGCTTATAATAATACTTATTATAACGCTTGTAATAATGTCACACGTAAGAACTCTTAAAGTGTCTGCCGAATTCGAAGTATAGTAATTGCTGTCGCGCCAGCTGTTGTGGCGCAGAAACGCGGGCGCGAGCTCTCCGTCCGTTGGCGTCACAGTCGTAATGGCGGCCGCGGCTAGTGTCGGCGGCGAGCGACGGAGGTGCATGCACGCTATTGCGGATCGCGAGGACGGCCGTGCAAGTAGGCCACGGCGCAAGAAGCACGTGGCGCTGAGCCTTAGTGAGGAGGTCGCCTTAATGCCACCCGTGTTCTTCCCATGGCGGCTCGTTATGACTTGCAAGACTACTAGTCGCGACTGTATAACCTAATGCATTACAAAGATGTTTTGCAAAGGTATAACCACGATTGTACAACATCATGTGTTACCAAATGTGCAGCATGCTTTCGCCTTCTTGTGTTACAAGGTTTTAACACGTGCTGAAATTTTTTTTTATTTTAAGGGCACAAAAATTTCCCTTTCAGTTCTGCCTTGCGTTTTATAATTGCGACGTTACCGGCTTTAGACGAATGAATAATGTTGACTGAGCAATAAGTATGCATGCTCCGTATGTTATAAGTTGGGGGATGTGCAATAATGTGCAATAATGTGCAATAATGTCCAGTACAGTTGCTTGGAGAACTATTTTTTTAATTCCCTTTTTATATATTGACTTAGCGCGTGTAGTATATTTGCGGTGAAAAGTCAGTCACTGCGGATAGGATTAACCACTATACGAAATTTACTGCTCATCGGTTTTAGGACACATGTTGGAAATTGATGTGTTTTATTGCTGCACCCAATTAACCCCTTTTACTTATGATAAAAAGTTCATTTCATTCATATTTATGTCTAAACATGAGCCTTAGTTGCTTTTTCTCCTTCCCACTTTTTCTTAGTCCTGATCCTAGTTCTCTGAGCAAAATAACTTGTCTTTAATATAGCCGCCCGCTTACGTAGTAAGAGAGTAAGTTTTATTTCACTGCTGGACTAATATTTATTCGAACTATGAGCACACTTCCAGCCCCTCTCCAACCACAGTACTCTTTTCTGATTTCCTGTAATCCATCGAGTACTGTCGGCCCTATATCGCAACAGCCTATTTGGTGGTTGTTTTTATGCTTAGAAATTCCCAGTTATTGCTTAATTGCAAAACAAGCGACGCAAAACCTAATTGCAAAGCTGCATTAAAGTCTTCAGCGCTTGAGTGTGCTGTCTGGAATTATCGACCTTCTCTCAAACTGCAGATTTCAAAAGTTGAAAGACGGGAGTTATAGAAAGGAGAGAGTAAATAAAATACCGGAAAGCTGGGTGAATCAGCTTATCACCAAAGGGTAGCGTACTGAGGCAACATCTGAATGGAACTGTAACATATATTTTTTAAATGTAAATTGTATCACAACTAAAATCTGGTGCTTCGCACAACCACTCGAGTACCAATCTGCTGCACGTGAAACGCTGTCTGCTCGGCTATGCCGTTTTGTATCTGAATGGCAATAATAAATTAAAATTTTTATGCAATCGAAAAACTGTTTTAGTCAATCATATGTGTGTGTCTAAAGTTATGTTCTTAGCATAGCTTCTCATAATATTGCTCTTGTTGCCTCTTCTGCAAATGTCCTTTTTTGTACTACAAGATTATGAGCATGTCTTGCTAGCAATGTCACGTCGGAGGCAGAGAATAGTTAACGGCGTCGAAAAGACAACTCATGTGGGTCTGTTAGTAGAAAGTGAAAACCTATTACGATTCTTGCTATACAGTGAGCCAACACTGGCATCATCTTCGTCATGCACCTCTTGCTACTTTCTGCAATACAATTGCGTCGCAAAGCAATACTCTATCATTTTTTCCTTGCCACGGATTACATTCCCTCGAGTCAAGGTTCCGCCTTGCAGGTGCGCGATGCTTCCACGTGTGCCATGGGAGCCCTATAATTTACAAGTTATAGCAGGTGGAAGAACAGTAGTAGAGGCGCGAGTAACCCAGGAGGCGTATTTGCAGCAAATTACCATCTATGGTAAGAGCATGCGAAAATTTTTGCTACGTCAATAATATCGCAGTGTTTGATTCTTCAAAGTAATTTTTATCTGGTATACTCGTCGCTTCATTCTTCTATTGCTTATTCGAAAACAACCTTAAATTTTTGCAGCTTATTTTACTGTATCTTCATACGTCTTTGGTTTACCTTTATCGACTTAGAGTTATCCACAAATTTCACTCTTTCTCCGCCTATGGCTGTAGTGAGAGTACACAAAACGCTTCACCAGTTTCAAGGGGTGAAGGGTCACTAGTTTCGTTTGTATAAATATAAAGAATTCATATAACCTGTCTCAAATGCTGTATAGAGTGGGCAAGGTCTGTAAATGTAGCTTTTTAGTTGTTTATATTGGCGACGTCAGAATACAATTTTTTTCTAAATTTTCTACTGTCTAAATAATTTTTCTATTCCCCTAGGGCATGGCCCGAACGATTGTTAGTTTCTTGACAGAGTGTTCTCATGTTTTCGGATAATTATGAGCAGCCTTGGGCTTGTGCCACTCTATTGCGAACCACTGTAATTGTTTTGTGGCTATTGTGTCGAGCTGTTAAGCATGAGGCGTGGGATGGGGGCGTGGGATGGGGGCGTGGGATGGGGGAGAAAGGCAAAAGCACTCATGTACTCCGATTAAAACGCGCTTTAAAGAGCCCCAGGTAGTCCCAATTTCCGGAGTCCTCCACTACGGCGCGTCTCATAATCATGTCGTGCTTTTCGCAAGTAAAACCATAAATGTTACTTTTTTTAAAGCTCTATTGTGCTTGCTTTCTTTTCCAGGGAAACTGGAAATTGATATGCCTTGTGGGCTTTTTTCTAGTGATGGTCGGATCACGAATCGTAAAGACACAGCCTCCAGGCAAGTACTTGAACTTGAAATGCTTGAACAGCAGGACCTGTATGCCCTGTTTACTTTAGTGTGGTTATTTTCTTATTTACTTGTTGATGCGTGCGGCTAGATGGAGGGTGGCGTTTTACCCCACGCGGTAATATCTCGTTGAACTTTCAAGCTTGCGCAGTGTGCAAAGTGTGCTCTCGCACTCGTAACCAAAAGAAAGAGAGTCCTATAGCTCTACCTTGCATTAACTTTGCTTGGCCTATGAGTGATAGAGTTGGGCTCGTGGTGAATGTCTACAAAAATGCGGTCAACAACAGAGCGACAAACAAAAAACCGTCGTGGAGCATGGTTCAACATCTAAATAAAAAGATGCAATCATTGGGCTGTCTTGGCACCTGCGTTATTGCAGTGAGGAAATGGGTAGTTCGAGCAGGGGCCGCACAAAGCAAAACTGTTCTATATTGCGTTCATTTAAATCTCTTCAACAACGTTATACTTTCCCTAGTAGATCTTTATTCTACGCAGACAAAATGATTCTGCATGGAATTTCCGAGTAGCCAGTGCCAAAGCAATCAGCCAGCAGCCATATTTTATTCGCTTCGGAAGGGGGCTTTCTCCGGCTGCTTCAAAACATCTAGCTTTGCAATGTTATGCAGGAACGCCAGAGCTTGTTGAATTTCGAAACCTGTGCGTGCTCTGTTGACGCCCTCAGCTGAATGAAACAATTACATAATAACATTAAATTCAACTTTTTTCGTGCGCCACCAGCATAAGTGAATTATCTAGATTCACACTAGGGTTACCAACAGTTGGGCATTAAGTCATGGGTGGCCGAAAAAGATGGAGTCACGTGGTCGGACCATCGGTGCCTTCGTGCAGTTGTTCAACATTCTATCCAGTGAAGTACATCATTAGAAATTATAGTTTAACGTATTTAAAAAAAGAAAGGCTTGGCGTTCAAATGCGCCCGGTCTGCACTATTCGTATTCAAGCATTCAATGGTAGATATACAGATAATTTCCGAAAGAAGAGACAAGCCCGTGACGATGCAGAATGGAGTAAGCGAGGAAACGCTGTGCGTAAGATGGTCTCCGGTAGGCATAGTGGCATTATCTCGACATTTCATTGTCTGCTACTTTTGCACGTTTCACGGTGTCTTGGTTCACCGACATCCTTCACGCAAACTCAGGCACACAGGCGAACCAGATATTTGGAGCATTATGCATGGCAACCTAGTTTGACATATTACCGCATCTTTATTGTTTAGACGTCAGTTATACGTGCGGAGATTTCGCAATTTTGCGACATCGTGTGAAGGACAGGCGAAGTGGTAGCATTCGAAACAATTTTAACCAAATGTGGAGGGTAGTGGCACAAAAAGACGCAGACTCCAAGAGAACTTCAATTTATTTCCCTTGAAATAATCATGTACATTCACTTTATACGCGTCAAATCAGATTAGAAGTTCTCGTGGTCTTCTTGAATTTGTATGACTGAGAGATGAAGTGGGGAGGGCGGCGGAATTGTTTGGCCGATTGTGGAGAGGTATGGTACAACTGAATAAAACTAGAATAGCTTTATGTTATAGTACGCTGTCTTTAGTCGATGGTGTCCCTTTAGTAGCTATGGAGCGAACTGCACCGTAGTATAACAAGTCATCTTTATTGATTCAAGCATAGGTGGTTTGATGTGCGTCATCAATCAGTATTTCAAAGGTTTGGGAGAAAAAAAGATTCCGATGCAGCTATATAGTATTAGGCCTTCCTCAGTAGGATCAATTGATCGGCGGGCTCTGGCTATGGTGGATTGAGCTGATTTCTTAGGTAGGCTCCCATGTTCATCCGTGGAAGAAAGCGGGTTAGACCATGTGCACCGGCCAACCCTCTTGGTTCGCCTCTATCAAAATATAGAGGCGGTTCATCTTGAATATCCTACAAGTTGTGTTTGTACTGGTTGGACATTTTGGATTGTTAATACATGTCCCGAAGTGATCAGGTACAGTCCTTGAAGGAAAGCTCAACTAAGGCATCAATAGGCATCACATCTCCTCATCATCGTATAATGTTGCAGTCATCCGGAACCGGCACTCAAGGCACTAGTGGCCGAGAAGAAAAGGTTGCGTTATTTTCAGGTGCGCAGCATGGTCGTGCAGTTGACTGATCCTTTAACATTACCGCGCGAGCATCGGCTGGCCGCTCGGTCAGCGCCTTCTTACCGCGCGAAGCGATGAAACTAGCAAGAGTGGCGCATACGCACCAAGCACATTGGAAGCCGTTATCTCCAATTGCTTTGGGTAAATGTGGCAGCAAAATATCACCTACCAATTCTCGCCCCGATATCACCCCGGCTGCAAACTACTAGACCATATCATTTTTACTAAGGTTGCGGATTTTCGTCAGTCTAATTCATTTTTTTTCGCCATCACAGCACAGTTTTTGAAAATCTTTCGTATGTGAATCACGAATATTAACATTTACTCACAAACTAAACCAATTACTTGACAGTTCTTCCCTTGCCGATTGCATATATCTAGGTTTTTTGAAAGCCTTTGACAAAGTGTGCCATAAACTTTTACATTATAACCTAAGCAAATTAAACATCGATCACACTGTTCTAAAATGAATTGAGTCATTTCTCGTTAACCGTTCCTAGTCCGTAACAACTAGTGGTCATGACTCACCTTATAGCGATGTTCTGTTCCGTGTGCCACAAGGCTCCGTTGTGGGACCCCTATCATTCCATATCTATAACAATGACTTACATTCAGCAAAAATTTCTGACATAAACTTATTTGCAGACAACTGTGTAACCTTCAGAAATAACTAACGAACACGACATCACCCTGCTTCAGGCCAACCTTAATAACGTCAGCAATCGGTGCCGATTGTTGCGAATAGAACTCAACATTAACAAGTCTAAATTTGTGAGATTATCCTGATCTAACGATAACCTGATGTGTAGTACTTGAATAACGATGCTGTAGAATCGACAAGTTCGCATAAGTACTTGGGCGTGCATCATCATCATCATCATCAGCCTGGTTACGCCCACTGCAGAGCAAAGGCCTCTCCCATACGTCTCCAACAACCCCGGTCATGTACTTATTGTGGCCATGCCGTCCCTGCAAACTTCTTAATCTCATCCGCCCACCTAACTTTCTGCCGGCCCCTGCTACGCTTCCCTTCCCTTGGGATCCAGTCCGTAACCCTTAATGACCACCGGTTATCTTCCCTCCTCATTACATGTCCTGCCCATGCCAATTTCTTTTTCTTGATTTCAACTAAGATGTCATTAACTCGCGTTTGTTCCCTCACCCAATCTGCTCTTTTCTTATCCCTTAACGTTACACCTATCATTCTTCTTTCCATAGCTCGTTTTGTCGTCCTCAATTTGAGTAGAACCCTTTTAGTAAGCCTCCAGGTTTCTGCCCCGTAGGTGAGTACTGGTAAGACACAGCTATTATATATTTTTCTCTTGAGGGATAATGGCAACCTGCTGTTCATGATTTGGGAATGCCTGCCAAACGCACCCCAGCCCATTCTTATTCTTCTGATTATTTCCGTCTCATGATCCGGATCCGCCGTCACTACCTGCCCTAAGTAGATGTATTCCCTTACGACTTCCAGTGCCTCCCTGCCTATTGTAAATTGCTGTTCTCTCCCGAGACTGTTAAGCATTACTTTAGTTTTCTGCAGATTAATTTTGAGACCCACTCTTCTGCTTTGCCTCTCCAGGTCAGTGAGCATGCATTGCAATTGGTCCCCTGAGTTACTAAGCAAGGCAAGTTATTGGGCGTGCATACATTTATATTAACGTGAAATCATCATGTGGATATAAATGAACCAAATGAACCATTCACTGGGATACTTACGCAGTAACTTTTCTCTTGCTCCATCCCTTTTAAGGTTACTACTCTATAAACCTTGTTACGGCCAAAATTAGAATATGTGGCTCCTATGTGCGACCCCTTTGACCAAAACCTGATACATGTTACGTGATACTTACATGAACTAATCGAAAACAACGCAAATGGTTTTATTCTTTGGAACTACAACCGTGCAGCAAGCGTGTCTCCGATGGAATGTAATCTGGGTCTTCAGACGCTACCAGCTAGCAACACGTCGAAAAATTTCCTACCACCCTGTCTGCCTATTTCCTGCTTATTTTTCTTATTATGTATCTCGACCCTACCCTTCATGCGAAGTTTATGTCGCGACGATATTGCTTATCTCACCGTAGTGATCATCAGCATCAAGTTAAAATTCGTGCAAATAAAACGACATAGTTTTCACCTTCATTTTTGATGCATTCGTTAAAAGATTCAAATGAACGTCCCTTTGATATTGTTTCCATTATTAATAATGATAATTTTCCAAAAGTGCTAGCTAACACTGCATAATAACAAGCATTTGAACAAACTAGTGTTGGTTGTATTCTTTTTAATTTTACTTATATATACCATGTTTAATTACTGTATTTATCATAGTTACAGCTAGCATTGTGTAATTAGCAAGTATTCTCTGTTAGCTCGTAATATAGTTCCTAATTATCCCTCGTATAACCCACTTCCCTCTCTCATGCCGAAAGGCCCGGCAAATAAATAAATAAATAATTAAATATGCCGGGGAGCTCGCAAATGTTCTCGCAAATGGGTCCCAAATCGGAAGGGTGGTCTCTATTCTGTAATAAAGCAATTGCTGCGCCTTCTATAGAGAACTACACATTCCGCCACCTGTCACTGTAGTTTCAGTTTTTGAACTTCGCGACAATTTCTTGTATCGAGCCAGCTTTGTGGGTCTTCAATTGATCATCCGCGGAAGTTCCGAGGCTTGTTGTATTGTTACAACACAAAGAGGGTCGTTGCGGTTGTCATTCCTGTTGTGAACTTGGCCTTGATTTATCGAAGGATCCTGGTAAGATAGTCGTGATTGGGTAGCAATGTTTGCGGATGGTCGCTAGCTCACAAGTCGGCGGTGACGTTGGCGTTCTCTTCGCGACTTGGGCTTGCAGTGGTTGCCCGTAGCACAACAAAGAAGCACATCCACCATTTGTGAAGTTGTACAGACATGCCGGGGAAGAATCACGCCGGGGCGCAACTGAACGTCGTGTCAACTATGTATTGGTCCAACTTGTGCCCCTAAAAAAAGATGCACTTAAATGTAAGACCAGGGGTGAGGACAGGCGTCGATCTTCGCAATCTGATGTGCTTCTCAGACGCGTCTACTCTTCTCACATGACTCTGTAAAATTTTCTAGTGTACCGCTGCTGGTCACACTAGTTCTAAGCTTACACGACGATTCACTTCGCGTAGTGGCAGGGAAGACGTTTGGGCGTGTTTGTAGTTGAATCGTAAACTGGGATACAAGTTAGCGCTCGCCCCGTGTTTCTGCTTCGTCGTCGTGTCGCTCTTGCTCTATGTATCCTAGTTTACGCTTCGCGCAGGTCATATCATTACACAAGGTTCGCTGGAAACATATAATATGCTGCAACAATCTAGAAAGCTTGGATGCAGGAAGGCGCGGCTTGAGCTGAGCGATAAATTTGTAACATTTATTAGCTGGTGACAAACGATTACCAAAAAAAGGCTAAATAGGTGAACCAATCAGAATGAAAGCATCGATAATTTGCTATTTCTTTGGTCCTGCAACCACCAAATGGCTGTTAGAATTATACAAGAAGGGTAGGAACTTTACTCGTTCAAGTTGTTACCAAAATTTTGCAAATCAAGAGATTTTCGCCAAGGAAATACAGAAACGGCTGACTCCGAAGTGAAAGTTTTAAAGAATAAGAAGATTCATTTAGTCGGCAACTTCAGTGGACCATACTGAGCTCCTCCCAATGGGGAACCAGCGCTGGAGTTTTCACGACACCGGCAGCGCCGCCCTGGAGGTGAGAACGTGCACAATGCAGCCGCTCCCGCAGACGAAACTTGCTACTGGTAGGGGCGTTGTAAGCCCTGAAAGTCGAAGGAAAACAAAAGGACGCCGACGACACTTTTGCGTATACAAGTGCCAAAACTACGTCTGGATGAGGGAGGATGTATCCTTCTGTGTTTTTCCATCTAAACCCTACGAACAAGAACGGAGGCGGCGTTGGACCCAAGCAGTCAGGCGAGCTGAGTAAGTTCCCGTCTTGTCGCCCTGTCAAGCGGTGTCAGGCTAGTTTCTAAATGGAATTTTGCGTGTGTGCTTGGTTTACTCGATAGTGAAGACAGTCACCCATGGCAGACAGTAGTAAACAGCAGAATCTGCAGTAGGCATTTCATCGTAAACAAAATGAGCAATAGCGTGCACCATCTGGCATGTGTACCAACCATTTTTCCTTCGCAATACCACCGCCAAGCTGCTTCCAATTCCACCACACCAAGCGAACGATACGAAAGATAAATAGTTTCCATTCATTACCAAGAATTACTTGGCAAGGAAGCTGTCTTGTAATACGAGTTGTGTGCGCATACTGCCGGCGCACACGCGACTAAGCCGCCTATGTGTTTCTAAACATACGCATGCGGATGAGGACTCGGCGCTGAGATGCATCCGGTAAATTTATGTAATTAGTGCTAAATGTAGCCAGGCTTGTCACGGATCAAGCAGCAGAGCACTCAAACCTATGCTTGCCCGAGTCTGCTGATGCGATAAAGCTTTCTTCTCCATTGACTGCTGTGGCCAAGTAACATCAGAATTTCTTATGCCTAGCCAGAGAAGTATAGAATATTTCCAGGCCAACTAATACTTCCGAAACCATAGCGCAGCAAGACCGGTGCCGTAGCTACTAGATTTGCGAGGCAGGCTGCCACACAAGCATGGGAACGGCACACGGCACAACCGTTACATAAACGCAGTGCTCGCCGCGACACACTGTGAAAGATATATAAAGCTTAAAAAGCTTCCTTCGTCATTTCTTCACTTGATGGCGCTAGCTTCTTTACGAAAACTATCCACTTGGAGCGGCGCGAAAACGGGAACATACGAACTATAATACGGTCGTGTACGTGTGTGTCGTCTGGTCGTGCGGCTGCAATATGCCGCGTTTGGTCGCCAGGGCGGCGTGCAACGCACTCTTTTCGACGCGCCGCCTATCCAGCGCTGGTTCCCCATAGTCTTCAACAAATACAAGACTTCCATTTTCATAGACGACAGCTAGGTGAAGTCGCAGAGCAAGGAGCGGAAATATAAAGATTAGCTAAAGCCGGGAAAAGTGTGGTAGCACCAACCAAAATTGTAGTAAACTTTCTGTGTTTCAAGGTGACACGGATTTGGACTCCATGAACTTCCACGTGGAGGTTTCAACTCCATGAAGATTTCTACGCTCAGGTTCCTAGCCATCTGAACAATGATCTGTATGCGGGCGAACTTGTTGTGTTGGGGGCGCCGGATTCTTCTCCACAAAATTGCACGTGGGCATTTTGCATTGATGGTGCGCAATGTTTCGACACAAAAATTCATTGCTGGGCACACATTCCCTATGTCACGTATTTAGACACATCCATTTGTATTTGTTCCCCAAATGCTGGCTGGAACTCCGGTGCCCAAATTAAAGGATGTGACCTTAATTCAAAGGGAAACAACATTGCTGCTGAAGCGGTTAGCATAGGAGTGCATATAAGGGTGCTATCGACAATGGAAGATGCGGAATAAGCATATTTTGTGTAATTGAGAGTATTCTGGATTTGACCGAAAGGATGGATCCTAAAGGTTAAGAAATGATTGTTTAACGTTCTGCAAAAACGCCTCGTACAGTTATTTTACACAAATCTGGCTAGCTTGTCAATTCTTCCCCTGTACTAAATCAATCTACGGCTGTACCAGGTTGCTTGTTTTCGATATTTGTAATGCGCTATATACGTATACTTCTCTGCGAAAATTATTCCTTTTCGAGAAGAATTAATAAATCTAATAAGCGTTCTAGCGTTTGCGCTGCTTATATATATAAGGAATAGAGAAAAGAAAGGAATACAGAAAAACAGGAACGCAACGCAACGTAACAGGAAGGACATTTAATTACTTTTAATATAAATGCTACTTATGAAGATATATTACAATGGACGACCGTAAGAAATAGGGTTTACAGTATAAGTCCCGTACTAATTATGATGTTATTTTTGTTTAGCTGTTTCTACGTGCTATTCCGATTGCTCCGGAGATAAACCGAAGTCCTTCTGCTTCATTAATGGACTTGGAGAATGCAAATGCACCTGCGGTAAGAATAACAGCTGCATGTTTTTATTTGAGTACCAGCAGAAGAGTACGATGTTTCACTCTGATCATTCCAGTGAAGCACCCGAAAGTAAATGGCCACTTGTGACTCTCACAAATCTCGCCTTTCCCCTCCTCTTTTTTGTGCTACCTGCAAAGTGGACTTTTTCTGACCCAAAATTGCTGGTTATTTACATTACTACCATATTTACATGAAATAAAAGCATTTCTTTCTGTAGCGAACTACACAGCTACTCGTAAACTTGCACCGGTTTTTATGCGGCGTGCTCCCATCGACAAGTTAATCTCTAATGACGTGGTGTGGTGTGTGGTGTGCCATCCGTACATGAACTAGTGTTTATTTTATTTGTCATGATGCTCTGTTTCTTTCTTTCTCGTTCTCTTTTGCTGTCTTCCATTTATTTAGGACAAGTCATGAAGGCCTTGCCCCTATTTTTTCTTTAAATGTGAACTTAAGATATCCATTCGCAACGGTAGACCTTCCTTGGACCGGCCCGGCCCTATTTGCCGGTAGCTCCGTGGCACGGTGCTTGTGCACGTTGTTCAAGATCGCAGTTGTGACTAGTTTTTTTATGGAGCAAAGGAACAAATGCCCCTCGAAATATATATGGAAATGCAGCCCGCGTATGGGAAAAGGTGTCTCGCTTGAAGAATTGTGACGTGCTGTTGTTTTGAGTAGGCAAAATACTGTGAAGACTTGCAAAAAAAGAGCGTTCGGGGAAGCTACGTGCGTCGTTGACTTAGCAAAACAGGCCACAGGGGTACATTAAATTTAGTGCTGCGATGGAACAAATAATTGAGACAGTGTTGCTTAAATGCCGGAAAAATACTGTAAGCCCCGTAGAATAGTACGTATTGTAACTACCTGTATGTGCCTTATTTTGGGTAATAAAATATAGGGGCAAAGATGTTCTGACTCGCCTTCGTAGCATAAAGCACGATAACAGTACACAAAATATTTTTCATATAGCTTTACTGACTAAGAGCCACATTGGGCTAAAAGCGGCCATGCTCGTTCAGTGCTCTAGAATATTTACAATGGTTGAGGTTTCCAGTAGATGCGAAGTGATTAGGAGCTCATTCCAATATATTGACGCAGCCATCTTCCTCAGCATTATACTGTTGCCAATATCAATAGCAGTTACAGAGCCCTGTGAACCTCTAAAGGAGAAATCGTTAAGCTGTCATCCACAGTTGAATTCTTTCGTCCGTAGCTCTGGATCAAGGATTCCCACAATAAATTATTGCGCGTTGGAAGTACAAGATCTGCTGTGTAAACACTGAGTGCTTGTTTTATTCATTTACACTTCAGGGATATCTGTGCATTGCGCCAATTTATGGCAAAAGAAGCATTGTGTCAAGAAAGTTAGAGGCGAACACCTTTTTTTCAAGGAGCTAGTAATCACTAGCATTCGGAATCCCAATAAATAGATTACTATCACTTGGAAAGCTTGCCGTTGAAAGTCGTCCCTCTAGGTTTGTTTCACACTGCACATTTGCTTGTGGAGGTAATATTTAAAAAGTAATGTGTTGCTGCCTGCTTATCTTCAGTGGCATGAGCAAAACGAGAACAAGGTTTTACCTCGGTTTCCTCCTGCCCTCCCCGTGTTTGTCTTGTCTTCAATATGGCGTATAAGGGAGCTCTACAAGGCAAAATTTGCTCGGAGAGTGGTTCTGCAATGTATACAAAAGTGTTATAGTCTCTAAAGTTACAGGTAAATTAATAATTTTGTTCTGGGCTGACACACAGTTTCATCTTCTCTCGAGACAGACAGAAATGAACTTTTATTGAGGTCCTGAGGGACTATCCGGCGGAGACCCGTTGGGACCCCCGGCTCGCTGCTGGCTGCTCTCATGCCGGAATCGGGAGGCCAAGCCTCTCCGCTCTTTCACGGGCCCCCTGGAGAGCCATGGACTGGAGCTTGAGTTCCGTACGGGATATGGCTTCGTCCCAGTCCCGTTCCCTGGTGGGAGACGTATCTCGTAACGCAGGACACTGCCAGAGCATATGAGATTGAGTGCTAACCTCCTCCCCACAATCCGGGCACTGTGGGTTAATTTCTGGTTAAATCCTGCTTAAGAAGTCTCGCGAGGAATATGACCTCGTCTGAAACATCCTCAGCGTGTTTGATTGAGATCTGCATAGATTGGGGTGTGGAGGCGGGAAGCGCCTGCGTTCCTCTTTATAGTGGGAGACGATCTCATGAAAGGTAAATAAGGGGTCGCTGTGGTCGAGCTTCTCCGGATCCAATGTAGCTCCACCGCCGTCGAGGCGCGTTAATTCTCGCGCATGGCGGTGAGCATCTCATTGGGGTTCGGGCAGCCCGGCAGCACGTTGTCGCCCATGTGAGCGGGGAACCACATAATATCGAGTTTCTTTATTAAACCAATCTTCAGTGGTTTCTTTTGTGTAGACAACTTCCATTAACAATTTCACGATTTAACCGATGAGGCTAGCTGTTTGCCTATGTACAGATTCTTGTGAATTGACTTTATTTTTCCACAGGAAACTAAGGTCTTGAGCACACAATATAACTATGGTTGGTCAATAGCTTGAATGAGACATTGTGAATAATATATGTTTAACCTAGTCATGAGAATAATAAAGTTCATTCAGTAATGAACGCAATTGATAAGCTTTTATTGTACAGCGAAACAGTTTCTGGCTAGCCTACCGTGAAATTTTTATGTGCGGCAGAAAAACCTCAGCGCCCTCCCTTTGTCGTCGTTCCAAGTCCGTGCACGCGTAGTATCCTTCCGCTCTCCTCTGGTGGCGGGTACGTAGCGTGCCTACTTCGCGCCGGTGCACGGTCCTGCCAAAATATCAGGCGTTCCGCCGGCTCTTCGGGGCAGGAGCGTTTCAATCACGTCCGTTGCTGGCTTCCTCCGTCACCCAGAGGTGACGGTAGTCGTCCACGCTGGAGCACGATATTAACACCAGTGTGAAACTCAGACACTACTTGAAGAAGGGCCCTACCTTGACAAGATGTGTAGTCGAGAGTCCATGGGATAGATGTACACGTTTGAGCATCATTAGGGGAATCATCAAGTCTATCTTTACGTACAATACTCGCATCGATCATGTCATGATGATGTATACTATGAATACTCCGGGCCCTATAGACTGTAAATATTGCTGTTAGATCTTCCATATATAAGAGCATGTGCCACATCAATTATGAAAGAAACATGCTACAACCTTAAATTCGTTGCAACCGATTAACTGCATTGGAATTGTGGAAGTGTTTCTAGAGAAAGTGTCCTACGGAACCTGGTATCTTATTTCATTGTTGATATATTATACAATACAAGCCATATTATTTAGTAGGTAAGTTCAGCCCTTTTGTGTGTCTTATACATCTATTGATATTACACTACAGGACTTGAACGTTGAGGCCTTATAATAAGCAGGTGAAGTAAGAGTGTCGACATGGATTTTTTGCTTTAACTGCGACTGTTCTTTGGACATCAGCAATTCTAGGTCGTTAAGAAATGAGTTAGGAAGAAAGGTCCTTGGCGGTGTGTTTGTCCTCGGCTTACCGTTTCTTCACCAATTCGGTTCACTGTGTAGCCCATGGTCTAGTGGGTAGAGCATCTGGTGGCTGCGTTGGATGAATCAGCTTGGATACTTGCCATCCGACCAACAACGTGGGTCACTGAGTATGTGACACTGGATATGTGCCTCTTTTTAATGAACATTCTCTGCGCCAAGTTCAGTCACTCGGTATGCATCATTAGGTAAGCGGGCCACCATGAATATCTAAGTATACTACATTGGATATGCGGCGCTCTTCAGTGAGCCTCTTTGATGGCAACTTCAGTAACTAGGTATTTGACCATGTATGTGCCGACGTTCAATGAACTCCTTTGACCACGGCTTCGATAAATGTTGAAGAGCCACTTGTTCTGTACCATTCTGATGCCAGCTGGGGTCACATGGTGCGTGCAATTCTCAATGAAGAAAAAGCGTTTAGAAGTATACGGTACCGGGGGGAATCAAAGTGTGAAGTATATTCAGAAAATGTTTTGTCATAGCGTAATCAACCTGTCGCCATTCCCCGTAATACACGGAGCCGCCGCTAAAGTTTTACGCACATCCGCAGGTATACGCGATAGAGGGGTCATGCTCCAGGCGCGTATCGTACAAGACAGATTTTGGCGGTGGCAGGGCTGCGTGTCGCTATATTGCTTCGGTGCTGATTCCAATAGCGCCGACATTGATCGTTAAAGGAATGCTGAGGTATTTTTCTTTTACATACCAGCGAAATCAACGTTCGTAATGAGTCTGCTTTTGCAGTTAGTTCCAGTGCTCCTTGTCAGCCATTGTTCAGCCTTGACTGCGGCGCTAACAATGAGCAAAATTGCAGCGACGGAGAGAGCGTGTGCCTATGCCGCTGTGGTGAGCCATTTTCTCTTTTTTCAGTATGAAACATTTCTGTGGTAGACGATATCAGGCATAAAGAGAGTAGCCTCCACACCAGAACATCTTATAATAAAATTGCTATGTGATCTACATGCTTGAAGTTTAGCAACGCTACTGTTTTAATAGTTTTGAAGTTCAATTCCTTCCTCATTAAAAGGGCGTATGCATGACGCATGTATGATAAAGTTATCATAAGGAGATGACATCTTTGCTGTTCGAAAAATCAATCTGTTGTTAAGGCTAGCATATATCTGCTTTCTGATAGTTCATGCAGATGTGTCCATTCTAAGGTTGTATATAAATGAAGCGTAAATATGGATTGGGGTCAACATGTTGGGAACAATTATTATATTATTTAAAAACAATTTTGTGAAGATAACCGCATAAATATCAGCAGACATACTCGAATCATTCGGCTGGGAAATCAATTGCTGAGGCAGCAACATTTTTTCAGAGCGAAGAGAGACGCCTTAGTCACATTGACCTTGTTTATCCTCAACTATCTCCGCTCATCCGATGCGAGGGAATGACAAAGAAGCCAGCGGTTACGGTCTTTTGGATTCCACAGGAAGGGCGATGCGAGCACTCGTAGATTAATATAAACTCATTACTAATATTATTATTAGAAATCCGAAACAATAGTTGCCGACTATATTATCCCAATTAGAAGGCATGTGATATTAGAGATAGAAATCTTGCTTAGGTAAGTACGATGCAAATATACCTTATTTACTATGCATGTAATTTTCTTTCTCTTTGGGGTAGTAATGAAGTTGCTGAAATTTTAAAAGCATGAATAAGCTTCAGCACACTCGGTCTTTATGTAGGGTAGATTTGTTTAGAACATATGCATACCTTTATTTGACCTTATGGTCTCAGATATCGGGTGAAAGGCTCATTTGTTAGGGGTTGTACAATTTTTTAATATTTCAGTATAATAAATCCAAGCTTTATTGATGCATAGTGTTGATAGTTGTCTAATTGGTAATGTTTACATTGTGTTCAGTAAAGTAACAGTCGGGCTTTGTAAAATAGTCATAATTAAAATTTGTATGATTCTGTAGCAAATGTCTAACACCTAGCGGCCCGATGCGCCGGCAGAGTGACATTTTGATAGCCTTTAAATAACAAGGTGTCTTGCACCAGATTTGAGGATATTATTGTTTAAGCTGAAGTAACCAAGAAGCTGTTGTGTTAAAGACATCTTGTTTTTCAAACGCGACGAATCAATTTCTTAGCTCCGGCTCGCCAATATTGAAGCCTGAGGCCAAAACTTGCACAGCTAGTAACATGAGCGACATCACGCAGTAATACATACAATATTTTGAGTGTCCTTTCTTCCCTGTATGGGAGTATTGCCGCCACATAAGCTAATTGACCGCGATGAATCCCTTGAGCTGCAGTATAACATAGTGAGTGGCGTATTAGTTTAGAAGTGGTTAGTAGTGACGACATTGATGCTTTGTTATTCTGCACCAAAGGCCTAGTCCTTGGCCAATCCTACATTCTGTTTATGTGCCAAGTTGGAGGCTTGTCATCATCAGTATGTACGCTTCCTTTGCGTTATCGACAAGGTTTTCACAAGCCCGGCAAAAAAGACTGGCGCACCAAGGACCGCCGCATGGTCAAGAACAATTTCTCTCTTGCACATGTTAGCATCATTGTACTGTGAATCCGTTCTCATCACATTTCTTATAAGCGTGTCAGAAATGCACGCAGAGACACCAGAGTCGTTACAATAAGTGCGGAACACAAGAAACCTGAATTTATTGCCCAGGGTTCTCGCACAGTAGCTCAATATAGTAAGCGCACTCTAGTGCAAAGTGTTAATTGCTGCAGTGGCGTGGGTTCAGATTCCACAGATGGCTGTTGAGGACAAAGTTTACGTTTTATTTGCTACAGAGGAAATTGTGAATCTCGGCATGACGAGGAGACTTGATGGTGACAACGGCCGTTGTCAGCGTAATGGAAGCGACGGGCTGACGGACGCCGAAGCCAAACCCTGTTTCGAGCCCTGACCTGTATTGTGGTAAAATAACAATCGCCTAATGAACCTGGGCATAGTTCTTGATTTGAAGACGATTACTTTAAGTGGGATCATATTAAATTTTTGTACCTACGTCTTGAGCAAATCACTTTTAGTCTCAGCTTTCGTAAATGGTATGTCTATGCAATGCGGACTCGGGTGCCGAGTGCTGCAATTATTACGCGCTGCACCTGTTTATCTGATTAGTGCGCATATTCTAGCACGTACAGGAAGGTAGCATAGGCAAACTTTACTGCACCCAGAAATAAAAGCTCAAATATTGGTTAGCTACGTGCGAACATTGGTCCTTAACCCCACATTGTAGTCTGCGTATAGGTCAGCTGATGATTTATTCATGGCCTGATGAAAATAACGACAGCTGTCATTGTCTTGTTTATCACGCCATGTTATCACGCCATGTTTATCATGCCATATGTTATCACGCCACGCGGGACGCGCCTGCATGTATCCGAAGTTTCTGGAAAGTTATCGATGCTTCTATCCGCTGTCTGTTGTCGCCGAACCTTCTGTTATCTGATTTCATCACCTGACGCAAATAGTATAGAACTTTGTGGAATGCTCGCAGGTCCCAACGTTTAGTCTGGAACATTCGACGACTGCTGTATAGAAGCTGACGCGCTTGATCCGCTGATCAGATTTTCGACAATCGCCGACCGTGTTCGCCGCTATCGTTGTGCTATAAGTGTAGCCTCTTTTTGAGGGCACATGTTCACCCAATAAAGGTTCGTTTTCTCTTTCACAGTATCGCTACTGTGTTCTTCAACGTCACCACCACGTGACAATACTATGCAAGTTTTGCATGTACTTTACTGGTATTATCACAGCATGGCAAGAATTGTAATACTGTTTCATATTTTCGCTATATATTTTTCAGAATTGAAGGCATAAGCTCCCGTCCAAGTATGAAGTGGAAAACTGCGAGCATTTTATAATTAGTCTAGTGTGAGGACCTCCAGTCATATTGACCAATAAATTTTTTCTTTATTGAAGATAGTCGTTAGTTTGTTTATTTATCTCAATAAATATTGTACGGTCAGTCTGTTAGGCAAATTCTAACCTGAAAGAAGGAAACATATGATTTGAAAAAAAAAATAACATATGTTAAATACTGCGGGAAAAGCATTAGTAGACAAAACGTAAGATGCTGCACGATAAGACGTGAAGATGGTGCTGAAAAGAACAGGCCCTACGTGTGTACCTGGTAAATTATTTGTGACCTACAGTAAGTAGAGCGGTTCCAATCCTAAAATGTACAGAGGTTGTAGAAAATTGCCTTACAATGCAAACAAGCAAGAGCGCAAAAATCTGCCACTCTTGGATTTCATTTCTAATACAACGAGTCATCTTGTATGTGATTAGCGGATGTCCAGTTTTGTTGTACGCGTGAATCCAGCGCCATAACCTGATTATTAGAATGGGAAAGCTTTCTTTTTGTTGTGATAGCAAACAGACTGTTGCATTGGTCGCAGTAAACTGACGTGTGTGATGAGAAATCAGACTTCGCAGGAAGCGCATCTCCATGAGCGTACAAAGGCTTGAGTCAGGTGGATATGGTGCCGATTCAACTGAAAACTCTCATCCTTTTCTACTTTTGCTAAAATTGCTCATTGATAGTCAATATAACTAAGCCATGGCTTAATATTTTTCGCTGGATCGCATGGTCGTTCGCCTTTCGTGATTACTCTGATTCACTAATAGACGTGGAGAAAGTAATCGAGGGCGAAGGTGCTGAGGAGCAAAGAGGAAAGAAAGGAGGAGCGTGTAGTTAGGAATAATAAAAATAATAGAGCAAAAGCTTTATTTGCTTCTTTTTTGAGAGTTCAAGGAATATATAGTTGAGGGAAGCGAAGCTTAACAGCCATTACTACGAAACATCGTCACTAGGAAAATCAAGATGTGACAGGGAACCATGGCGTGAGCGTCAGTAGTCTTTCACACCATTTGCTTTCCGAGTTTCTTACACTCTTATGTTTTCATTATCCTTGAGGTGTTTGAGAAATATTACTGCAGATATTCCCTAGTGGTTCTAGACAGATAGTGCACAAGCATTCTTTCCAGACCTGCAGATATATATATATATATATATATATATATATATATATATATATATATATATATATATTATTGACAAAATGATGTGGGGCTCCCACACCGTGGGAAGCGCGCAAATGTCGGTGCCATGAAAGACGATGCAGCGAGTGAGTGGCATGTGCTTCTCCTGGCCCCCGCCATTAAACAGAAGCGTCTTTTTGTAAGACTACGTCTTCAATCTAGGTTATATTATAATATATATATATATATATATATATATATATATATATATATATATATATATATATATATATATATATTTATATATATATTACTACGAGGCGCTTTAGTAGCGAACGGTAATGAGAAGACTGACAAAGACGTCAATCGCCAATAGCCGTGCGCACGGGCTCCGGCCTGCATGCCTGTCTTTTGCCCGTTCTATATATCTTGGAAATAAATGGTCAAGTGTCTTTTCTCCCCGTCAATTTTTGCTGGAGAGTGCGGGCTCTTCGAGTTTCAACAAGTATTTACGCCGCGGACGCTCCTTGGCTGCATCTAAAATGCCAGCAAAACGCGAGGACGAGAACGCTTCGGGAAAGTCAGCAACCATGCCTCAACCATCCGACGCGCACCGCCCCATCGTCGTCACACAAGACGCGTGACCTAGGTACCTTTTCCGGCTCTGACAACGCCAACGTCGGAGACTGACTTCCACTGTACGAATTCAATAAACTTATTCTCTCTCTCTGTGTGCTCTTTGGTGCCGACTAAACATATTCTAACATGAGGGAAAAGACTGCGAAAAGCCGCTCTGAAAAAGAAAACATGGTTGGGAAGAATATCTCGTAATGCTGCACGCTCTTATAGGGCCACGTTCACTGAGGAAAGTAGTCCAGCAGCGTGGTCACAGAGCAAACCGTAAGGTAATCCAAACCTGGGAACTATATTCCGCTGTGCAAGTATATAACCGGTCTACATCTCAGACGTTCGTAAGATCAGCAAGGAACTCTTCGTATGGAGTACAGCTTTATATGGACGACGTGCATGTATTTTCGAATAACTATCTTGCATTAGCGACACGCTCAAACGGCGCGTGAGAGACTCAACAGTAACTTTCCCCGTCAAAGCATGAGAAGTGATACTTTGCCAGAGCCCATTTTACGCATTTGTGGCACACAATAGAACAAAGAAAGCCTGTGGCACAATAAATTGAGTAGTTACTGCAGCTATCTTTCGCAGTTGTTTGACACCTGGTTAGTGCGCCAGATGACGCTGAAGGGAAATCATTTCCTGTGACCAACACAAATAACTGCATAAATATACCTTAACGTTTACAATGGTGTGGTATCCACAACGCTATTTAGCAGGTAGACCAGTCTCTGTGAACACGACGCTCATGCAGCGTCGTGTTCATGCAGCGTCGGCTTCTCCAAAAGGCATGGGCCTTTTGGAGAAGCCGGAGCGCTGCCCTAGCTACGGCAGAGTTGAATGGCCGCAGTGATCGGACGCATTTTTTGCGTCGCTGTCTGCCAAGTGAGTCAATGTAGAAAATTTTCACTGTGGTTATCACTACTGCTATCCGTTTCCGCCTGGCACAAAGGCTTCCTAGTGCAAGTTTTTTGAATTGTAGATCTTTGTTTTTCTTTTCAAGCATAAGCACGTAGTTGCCTTGTTTCTTTTTTGACTGTTCATGAGCAACAGAAATTGTGTGGACGCGAAGTCGCACAGCTTGCACAGCATTTTTGCAACAAGTCCGAAGAAACAGAAAAAAGCAACCATTGCCACTGAGAACGTTATAAGATGTCTCATAGGCAAATGCTTTCAATAATAATTACACCTTGTTTTCCACGCTGAACAGCCGTGAAACAAGCGGCTTTAAAATCTCGGCTTTTAATATCTTTTCTAAAATTTCGCCTTCTAAGTTGGCAAAATGCTGATCTCTCTGCAACAGTAAATCTTCTGGTAAGTGCCTGCAAATGCACACAACGAAGTTATTTTGCAGGCAACCGTTCGGTTCTCTTGCCCATTTCATTCTACTAATACAAGTGAGGGTGCGTTGAGTGGCAGGGAAAGCGCTATGTCAAGGTAGCGTAGTCCTCATTTCTAATTGTTCAGCTTAACCTTTAGGCTACCTAACGAATATGGGTAGCATTTGAAGCACATAGTGAGTGGCTAGTCTAAATTTTCTCACGCATCGAATTTCAAAATGAAATCCTGTCACTCTTTTAGGTTCCCCGCAGCGCAATACTGCCTTCGGAATTACCACTGTGGTAGCATATTACCGATCCCTTTGCGCTGCCAAATTTGGCGTGGCTATTTCAATCCCCGCCGTGATGGGCGCATTTGAATTGAAAGCGAAACGGATAAATGCTGATGCACCTAGATTGGGCTGCATGTCGAAGACCCCAAGAAGTGAAATGTAATCCGTAGTCCTCCACTATACAGTGTGTCTCGTAATCATATCATGACTTTGGGAGGCAAAATCATGAGCTGCATTTTTTTTTGTAAGGTGGATATATAAAAGCGCATCTGTACTGCTAGAAAACAATTTACACATCGACAGCACCATAGCAATATGGTGTTACGGGAGACTGTATGGTAATAATGGTGTAGGCTGAGAAGAAAGGGATGCTCCACATTTGGGAACGTTGCGTGTTTTACAATAATTGTGATCTAGTCCTCCATGACTAAAATATACCCACATAAAGAGAAGCAGTGGAGCTGGAATATTCAGTTTCTTTTTCCAGTTCCAAAATTGGAATCCTCGTCTAGGTTACTAAATATTAAGGCAATCTTAAACCACCAATAAGTTGCTGAGAATCAGTACGGCTACATTATTTCAGCGCCCACCAATTAAGGAATGCCCACTGAGCTTCATAACGTATTCCTCACCAGATCAGACATGACCTCCTTCCGTGCCGTACTTATCCACTACTCCCATAAAGAATTTGGCAATACACCCTTGGCCTTAGCCTAGGGACCGCAAATCACATTAAACAGGCCGTAGTCCCATGTGTGGCCCAGCACACGACGCTAGGAATCTCAGGATCAGCACAGGAGGTCACCCCCACCGGGGGCTAACAAGGAAGATGTAAATGTAAATAGGGAACAAGTGCAGTCTCGGAGGGCACGAACGCTTGCATCCGCAAGATGTTCACACATTTTATCTTTCACTTTTTTTTGCAACGCAAAGGGAAGTTGCTGGCCTTTCGCAACGAGGAGCCTTGCACAAAGTCAATGCGCACATCAAAAGAAGAAAAACAAAGCACAACAACACAAGACACGAAAAAAGCGTCCTGCTCAGCGTTGAGCTAATTATCTGCTTCTCCCTTTCTTTGTTTTGACACAACGAATCAAGCATCTTAAGTATTTCGAGATATATATTTCACGCACACCTGCGTACACATTTTTTCTTTAAATTTTGCATAAGAATGGCGAGCGATTACGTCTTCAATGTTTCTTGAGCTCACCACAGTCCCGGAGGTACTGCAAAGAATTTGAAAGCAGGAGTATAAGCAATGGTAAAATTGTGCAAATGTTCCTCCCAACTCGTCAAAACATATCAAAGGGCATGCATTTCTTGCTCAAAAACAATGGCATAATATTAAATTATCGGCATGCAATGAGCGGCTCCGAATCTACATGAAGCAAAGCTTTCGTGAAGTGGGCTAATCAAAGCCTTCAAATTTGCCCATTTCATTCTTGCGTCTTTGGCGTAGAGGATACCGGAGCGCGCGCATGTGCTCTCATCGCACCTGTGCTACGCACAGTGACCCGCGCTGCGATGATACGAACAAGCTAGTCGCCATTGGCAAGGTAGAGCTATAGGTGCTAAGGCGACCGAATGAATAAAGCATTGGGATGCTGTGCAGGGTGACTGAGGTTCGATCTCCCATTGGGCCAATGTATAATTATTTTTTTTTAGTTCGAACTCTTTTGCAAGACACCAGCAGCAGACAGCAAGCTTGGTCAAGAAAGTCCTGGAGGAGGGGCAAACAAAGCTTCGCTTCAAAGACTTGTAGGAGTCTGACTACCAAGCTCTATCATCACGGGGCATGAATGCTGGCTGCAACCATTCTCATGAATATTGAACTAAAATGGCACTACGGGATATGAACAGTTATCACAAGTTACCTGAGCGCGCCTGCTTGAATTAAATGTTTTCAGAATATATTTTATGCCTGCAACGTTTCCTCACCACAAACCGTTGCACACAAACACACAAAAAAACTAAACACACTCTGAGGAGGCCAATATGCCGAAGGAAAACTTCGCAAATTCAAATATTGATAATTTTTTTACTAATGTATATTGTTCTCGGAAGTGTCAAAAACTATTTAACAAACAAAGCGTGCGTTAAGAGAACATGGCCATGTCACTCTAACGGCAAAGCAGCGACAGTGATAGCATACTTTATCGTTGTGCACTTGCTCTGGGACTGCTCGGACGGTGTTCTATCCATGGTTCTACCCATATGCGGGCAGTGCTCGGCACTATCGAAGATACACGCATGTTAGATACTATCTTTGATCATGTCTGGGTATCTTGTATCTGTATCATAACACATCCGGCAAGACGTGTATCAGTTTTTGTATATCCGATGCATGAAAGAATGTATCGCGTATCTTAAGATACAAGGTATTGTGGATATTACAGCATCACCATGCGAAACTATAAAAGTTGACTCAACTCGGCGTCTCAAGCAGATACTGCTGCCACTAAGCCGACTGTCTAAAACTAATGGCAGCGGCCTACTTTTATCTTTCCACCACAGCCATGCAGCGCGGGCAGGCGGAGAACCTGTGCCTCCCTATTGGGGCAGCAGAGTCACGTGGTGGCGCTTGCGCCGTTTGCGCAAAAACGAGCGCGCGTATGTCTGCGCGCAGTTGAGCTTTTGTGGCGCTGAATTTTTTTTTGTCTTTCGTTGCGTCGGTGCATCGACACTTGCTCGTAGCCACTGTACTGTGCTGCGTGTGTCAATGGGTGCGGCGTCCTCAGCCCAAATTTTGATGCCGCTATAGTGTCGTTATCGAAGCATGACGGGGTGCTTTGTTAAGAAGACGGAAGAATGCAAGAATTTGGTTGCCTTGCGTCGAGGGGCTTTCACACATCAGCGATTCGAAGGATCGCGTGGATGGAAGTTAAACTAATATATTATAGGTCGGGTCATAAAGACAATTAAACCGAATATATTACACTTCGAGCAAGAAAGACAAATAGTTTAAGGTATAACGAGCACTTTATTCAAACTAAATAAGCTCGGTCGGTCTTAAGAAATTTCCAAGCATACATTTTTGTGCATACGCGTTTGCTGCTACATTATATAGATATATCATAACACGTTTACAAATGTATCGAACTCTCTTAAGATACAAATGGAAAGGATCGTAAAGGATACAATTATTGCTGAGGTATTTTGTTTCTGTGTGTATCAAATACATGTTGCCCGAGTAAATTGTATTCTACTATGACACCAATGCAAAGTGTTTTTGCCCAGCCATGTATGCGGGTGAGAGATGGCGGATCAGCGCAGCACGTAACAACACGCCTGCTATGCAGTAGGGACAGCGCCCCGGAAACCAGGCGTCTCTGAATGGCTGCTTCATGAGCGCGGCCGGAGGTGGTTACGGGTGTCACCCTTCGGTGCAACCCGGAATGGGAACGATGAGAAACCTTATTTATTTATTTATTTATTTATTTATTTATTTATTTATTTAATCAGTTACCCTACAGGCTCCCGAAGGAGTATGTCGTGAGGGGAGGATACAGGGAATTAGCGAAAAAGAAAATAGCAAAAAGAAGTTATACATTGTCAGCGAGTAAACATGAAAGAACAAATATCTAAAAATGTGAAAGCAATACAAAACAATCATTCAATCAAGAAGAAAACAGAAAAACTATACAACTTGGCTAAAAGTGTTTACTTAGGTGCGCAGTATGCTTTAGTTGTGATGAATTATATAAATAATATGCATAAGCGTGCTTTGAAGGATACAGGGTCAAGAATGTCAACTGTGTCGTTTGGTAGCTTATTCCAATGCTGAATGGCACATGGTAACGCGGAAGAATTGAAAGCATTGGTTCGGCCAAAGATACGCTGGAAACTGAAATGATTATGCAGACGCCGAGATGGTACGTGATGGACGAGTGTGCGACAGGGTGGATGGGCGCGTGCTATGGACTGTTTTGTGAAATAGGGAAAGCAATGCTATGGTTCTTGGCAAAATGTCCGTATAGGTCATAATCATGATCAACAACTTAGCTTTATGCCCACGGCAGGACGAAGGCATCCATTAGGTTGTCCAGAGATCTCCAATTATCAATGTCTCGCGCTCGCTGATTCTGATTTGCACCTGCAACAATCCTAATTTCGCCACGAGAGCTAATTTTCGGCTATCCTCTACTGCGCTTCCCGCCTCTTGGCGCCCATTTTGTATATCTAATGGTCCACCACTTATTTGTCATATTCATTACATAGCCAGACCAGCTGCACTTCATTTCTGTCGATGTCAATAGAACATCGGCTGTCTCCGTTTGCTCCCCGATCAAAATAGATCTCTTCATTACTCAGCGCCTAGTGAAATAATACATAACGTTAGCCTGACATCTTATTACCAGACCAGAGCAAATACATTGCAGCTCAGCGAAAACGCTAGCGTGCTTATTTTGCGTGCGCTTATCCCGGCAGCAGGATGCGGAACCTGCGTGTTTGAGCGCTTGACGGTGCATCCATTCGGCAGCGTTGGTTTTGCAGTGAAACGCAGTAGGCGTTTCTAAAGATGTATTCTTTCGCGTGCCATCCACGCCTGCACCGAAGGCGTGACTGTACTACGACGCTCGCGGTGGCAAAGAAGATGTGAATGTGCCTCCAGTATCTGGAGCATTGATTTTCTTCAATCTAGTAACAACGTCAGGCTTATTCAGTTACCTTACAATGACAATTTGTCTTCGAATTAAATGCTGACTTGCCCAATTGGTGTTACCCTTCAAGGAATGCGGTGTAGGGCCTGGAATTGCACCATACAAGCTATTATGTGCTGTATGTGCGCAGGACTGACGCCGTTGCCACTGTAATGTATCACTTTCAGATCGCGAACCATAATACTGTATTGAAATTTTAGCCTGAAATATTTCTGATAAAAGGTATACGCTGCGAATGAAATATTTGATGTACGTTCTCGCCGGCTGCAATGCCCAAAAGTTTGGACTAAGAATTCAGTCAAAACCTTAAAACCTGGTCTCAGCCTCCTTGGCATTTCAATATTGTAGCATCTACCCTAGCATATGGAAGCTTCCATACAAACCACCACGGTGACGCCAATGAAGATGATGATGACTAAAATTTGCATGGAGGTTCTATACCATTGCTGCCAGAGTGATGTTTCGGGAATGCAGACTGGTATGCTGTCTGGAGTGCGAGATGTTTCAAGGCCAGTCTAATGTGCCTACGTTTGTACAATTCCAAATTGAACTAAGGATCCCCCACTCAATCTGTTCAGGTTAAATTTTTGTACATTTTACTAAATAAAATAAACATTTAATAAATCAATTTGAGTGCACAGCAATGTTGGAATGGGAAGTTGTTATACTTCCCTCTAACGTCCCACACGGTTGGTCAGCCTGATCACTGACGTGTTGCCTCAAGTCATATCTCAAAATTATATCAAACAGAAAAGTGAGTAGCCTACAGATATTGTCATTCAACAGCCGCAAAGAAGAGCAGTACAATTTGTTCCAGTAAGACACTGTCTTTGGTGAAGGTTTTCATTCCTTGTATACTGCCATTGGCACACTTTCAATTTTGGATGCAACTACCGCGAATATGACTTTTAGCAAGGTTATAACGGTGGCGACCTTTGTAATCCTTCACGAGTATATTCTTTTTTAAATAGAAGGAAGATATGCGTGAAATCTCAATGCCAACGTGTATAAGATACGAGATCGCTGCCAGGCATAGGCGAAAAAATTTTGAGAAAGTATTTCAAATAATGTTTGGTTTGTCTAAGCTCAAGAACTTTACTGCACTGTGAAAAGGAAGCAATACACGTCTCCATAAATTGGCATTGCGCAACATGAGTATTCATGAAAATAAAGGGTCGTATTGTGAAAATCAGGCACCAAAAATGGTGCAGAAAATCTCAGTTTTCTTCCTGATATGATGATGAACAATTAAGTTAGACGCAAGTAATTGTTCTTGAATACTATGTAAGGGATCGACGTTGGGCTAGCTGGCGTGCCATTTGGAAGGGGAAAAAGCGTGTAAGATGAGGACAAGGAAAACAAGGCAACATATGCACTGACTACCAAGGTTGTGTTTATTGCAACAAGGCAATAATTGCACATTTGTAATAAAGAAAACGTTGTTAGGGCATCTGTTGTCGTCCTTTCCTTGTCCTCGTCTTACTCGCTGTTTCGCCTTATAAATTTTAATATTTTGTTGAAATTATTTATGGATATAATCAGCATTGTGGCAAGTCCCACCCCACTCAAGGACTGAAAAAGGTGATTTCACTGTTCACATAGGTTAAATGAGCTTACAAAAATAATTTGCCGTGGTACGAGCAAGTAGGTAGAAAAAATGACTCCAATTCACAATAAGTTTCCTGCTGTAGCGCTCCTTCTTTCACTCAAATTAAGTCCGTACTTATAATGCGTGGCCTTCCTAATGCTTCGTAAACTCTATCGCAATTTGTTCAGTAGGCTATTCGCTGGCTGGGTTCATGATGCTGCTTTTGTGTTGCCGAATAGCAGGCTCGCATTAAGGGACTGTCATATTTACTACTCTTAGATTGTTCCAGGTTATTGGCCTCGTCTCTACGTATTTCTCAGTGCTAAATCAAAAAGTATCTATATGTATTCACTGCAAGAAATATAGGTTTCTCAAGAGCATCATTCCTTTGTGAAGCAAGCAATTCTAACTTCTCAAGGCCTACATTACTAAGCAATACGCTACAACAGCATGTGTGCCTCTATCGTGGCAACACCAACTACTTCATTGAGATGATCACCGCACGTTTCTGATGACTGCCATATTACAGCCCCTGTGGACATCAGAAGATTGGCGAATAAAATGGTAGTACATTTCAAATGCTTAGAAAAAAAACAATACAATACAACACTTGTCTTATTGAACCCGTGCACGAGTACCTCTTATACCAAAGACGTGCACTCAAAAGGGGCAAATTTGTCATGATTTATTAACCACTTCACGAAAGCTTCGCACCACTTAGGTTCGAAAAAGTGACTTGGATCTGCCGAATTTAGATCACATAAACGTTTACACTTACCACAACCGCTCTAGCATACGTTGCCCCTGCTATTGCGTAGGTGAATCTGGTTGTTACGACAATGATGATGTTGTCGTACAACCTCGCAGTGATTTACACATTTTCAACTGAATGACAAAATAGGAAAGAAGCATTACTACAACCCCGTCCGTCTTTGGTAAGCTGTTCTTGTCTGCTCCACTGAGCGGTAATGTTTTAGTCAAGATGTACCTTTCATTATTGCATGCTGAACCAGCATAGGTAATTTATACTTTTCGAAAAGCTGTCTTATACCGGCATTTGTTAATATATTTCCTTCAGCCGCGAAATATGATGAACTTACAACAATTTTTTCAAGCGCAGACATTCTATTTGAAGGCGGTTCTATAGGACTTTAATCGAAAAGAAAATATAATGTTATGATGATACGTCGGGGATTTTCTAAAGAGTCCACGTAATGATAGAGTAATCATACGTCCGTTTAGTGTAGATCTAGTTACGTTGCATTTTTCATAACAGAAATTGAATCACTGGAAAATAATAGGTCTACAAATAATTCGTTTGCAAGGTCTCTCGAACCATTTTGGTGGATTTATGAAAAGTTGAAGGTACTAGAAAACGTGGCTGCGCCTTCAGTCAACGTATCATTCGGATCCATAAACACCGAGTTTGAGTGCGCCTAAACGTAAACGTACCTCGAGTACAGGGAGTGTTTAACTTATCGGCTGCTGACAAACGGAGGTCACGGCCGCAAATGGGAGCACAATATTATATATATATATATATATATATATATATATATATATGTATATATATATACGCAGGAAAGAGACGACGAACTTTTTGGGAGACTTCTTTTTCTTACTTAACGTTTTCGGCTGGTGGACCAGCCTTCGTCAGAGTCGTCTCTGACGAAGGCTGGTCCACCAGCCGAAAACGTTAAGTAAGAAAAAGAAGTCTCCCAAAAAGTTCGTCGTCTCTTTCCTGCGTATTTTACGTCGGGTCCTGCGTGCTGAACTTTGAAGAAAACCCCTATATATATATATATATATATATATATATATATATATATATATATATATATATATATATATATATATATATATATTGCTACGGAAGAGTATTTCCAATGACGAAGAGCCGAGCAGTAAGAAGACGACGACGACGATTGGAAGCTAGCGCGGGCTGTTGCCTCTTGGCCACCTGCGGCGTATTGCCTTGTAAATATACTTGTAAATAGCTTTTCGTCGGTGTCTTCCTACGTAACATATCTTGTGGAGGTGTACGTTCCCTGTACCTCGTCACGGAGCTTCGCAGTAGACGGTACGTCGAGCCTTCCTTCATGGCTCCCGGCAACGACAACCCGACTCCGCCGGCTCCGACACCTGCTGCCACGTCGACGACCTACATCACCCGCTCCGCTCCCCGTGATCCTGGCGTATTCTCGGCAAAAGATGGGGAAGACGTCGAGGACTGGATCAGCCTGTACGAACACGTCAGCCGCAATAACCGGTGGGACCCTACTATCAAGCTCGCCAACGTAGTCTTTTAACTCCGTGGCATACCTCGAGTTTGGTATCGGACGCACGAAGATGAGCTGACCAGTTGGGATTCGCTTAAGCAGAAGCTTCTAGGCTTGCTCGGCAACCCCTACAGTCACGAACTTGCCGCGCAGAAGGTGCTTTCCGGTCGTGTGCAGACATCAACGGAGCCCTACGTCACGTACATTCAGGACGTCTTGGCTATATGCCGCAAAGTTGACGGACACATGACTGAGTCCGACAAGGTCTCCCACATCCTCAACGGCATTGCCGATGACGCCTTCAACTTGCTCGTATTTAACAACGTGGCGACAGTGGATGCAGTTATAAAAGAGTGCCGCCGCCTGGAACTCGCTAAAAGCCGACTTATCGACCAACTGTTTGCCCGTCTGCCCAACACCCCAGCGACATCTTCCTGTGCCGACGGTCCTCGTCCCAACAACACTGGGGATGTTACCAGGATTGTCCGGCGTGAGATCGACGCCGCCTATCCGGCTGCGTTCTACTCCAGGCCCTCCAATGCACCTGCAGTCACTGTTTCCCTGATCCAGGCAGTTGTCCGCCGGGAGTTCGCCAACATGGGTATTCACACCATCTGCTCGGCCCGCCGCCCTGATACCCACCCGGCTTCTTCAATTCCACCCCGTCCCGCACCTTCTTACCCACCACGTTTCCGCAACACCTCTGAATGGCGCACTGCAGACGACAAGCCAATTTGTTTTCCCTGCCATCGAATTGAGGACATTTCTCAGCACTGTCGCAGTCGCTGAAGTTCCGTCAACCAGTCTGCATATACTGCCTACTCTTGCCACCCAGGTAGCCTTTCTCGTCCCTATGCTGCCCGCTCAGATAATGCCGCCACCGATTCTCCTGCGCCGAACCGCCCCTGTTCTCGTTTGCCTTCGCCCCAACGACGACAATCTCGCTTCCCCAGCCCCGTCGTTTCTATTCGCCGAATCTCTTCGGACGCCGCTCCCAGCCGGAAAACTAGACGATGCAGCGCCTCGAGGTGACGCTGCATTGCTCCCTACGCCGCCAATTCCTCTCCTGACGTTGCCCACTCATCTGAACCTTCTTGACGTGCAAGTCGACGGTGTTCCTGTATCTGCTCTCATAGACACTGGGGCGCATTTGTCGGTAATGAGCGCTGACCTTCGTAACCGGCTGAGGAAAATAATCACGCCCGCCACGACGCCTGTTGTCCGTGTGGCCGGTGGCAGAACAGCCCCTGTAATTGGTATGTGTGCCGCCCGCGTCTCCTTCGCCGATCACTCCACTACCGTGCTATTCACAGTCATCGCTCACTGTCCCCACGACATCATCCTCGGCCTAGACTGCCCCTCCGCACATTCTGCTCTCATCGATTGCTCCGCCAGTACTCTCCGCCTCGACCTGCCTGTGCTGGATCCCGCTGAACAACACCCTACTCGCTTCAGTTCCATCGACTTCGTTCACTTGCCACCTGCGGCACAGACTTACGTTGACTTCGTGTCATCCCCACCAGTGCCCGACGGTCACTACATCGCGGCTCCTATGCAAGATGTCCTCTTTACACACGGGATCACGCTACCTCATACAGTTTTATCTATTACGGTGAATTGCGCCTGCCTGCCTGTGGTCAATTTTGGCTTGACGACACAAGTGCTGCCACGCGGGATGTCTCTGACCCAACTTTGCTCATTCGAGGATCACTCTGTAGCATCGATTTCAGTAGATGACAATTCAACCGATCCTCCTCTACCATCGCAGTCGGCAACTTGTACCATCGCCAACTTAGAGAAAATGATTCCACCCGACATACCGTCCGAGCACGCTCGCGCTCTACCGCGTTCTGATTTCCTACCAAGATATTTTTGACTTTAACGATCGTCCTTTGGCCAAAACAACAGCTGTTAAACATCGCAAAAATACCGGCGATGCCCCTCCTATTCATCGCCGCCCGTATCGAGTATCACCGGCTGAGCGACAAGTTATTCACACCGAAGTTCGCAAAATACTTGCGAAGAACATTATTGAACCGTCATGTAGTCCATGGGCGTCACCTGTTGCGCTGGTAAAAAAGAAGGATGGCTCATGGTGCTTTCGCCTGGATTATCGGCACCTTAACAGGGTTACCAAAAAGAATGTGTATCCCCTGCCTCGGATTGATGACGCCCTTGACTGCCTCCACGGTGCTCGCTATTTCTCCTCTATTGACCTTCGCTCCGGCTATTGGCAGATTTCCGTGGACGATCTCGACCGCGAGAAGACTGCCTTTGTAACACCCGACGGTCTTTATCAATTAAAGCTGATGCCGTTCGGCCTATGTAACGCTCCTGCCACTTTTGAACGCATGATTGACTCCCTTCTTCACGGTTTCAAATTATCCGCGTGGCTGTGCTACTTCGACGACGTTATAGTATTCTCCCAACATTCGCTACGCACCTGGAGCGCCTCTCAGCAGTCCTGGACGTTTTTCGGCGAGCCTGTCTGCAATTCAACGCATCGAAGTGCCAATTCGGCCGTCGCCAGATTGCCGTCCTTGGACATCTCGTTGACGGGAACGGAGTGCAACCGGACCCAGGCCAGATCCATGCTGTTACGCACTTCCCTGTTCCGAAGTGTGTCAAGGATGCGCACAGCTTCATCGGCCTTTGCTCGTACCTCCGCCGTTTCGTGGAAAATTTCGTGGCCATAGCACGACCACTAACCGAGCTTTTGAAAAAAGACGCTCCTTTCTAGTGGGGCGATAACGAGGGCTCTGCATTCTCGCTTCTAATCGACCTTCTCACAACGCCTCCCGTTCTGGCCCATTTCGATCCTTCTGCGCCTACAGATGTCCGTACTGATGCCAGCGGTCACGGAATTGGCGCAGTACTGGCACAACGCCAGCGTGGCCACGACCGTGTTATCGCTTACGCCAGCAGGCTCCTCTCGCCCGCGGAGCGCAACTATTCCATCACTGAGTGTGAGTGTCTGGCCCTAGTTAGGGCGGTTGCGAAGTTCCGCCCATACTTATATGGCCGACCTTTTTCTGTTATCACAGACCACCACGCGCTTTGTTGGTTATGCTCATTGAAAGACCCTACAGGAAGACCTGGTCGCTGGGCCTTGTGCTCCAAGGATATTCATTCTCTGTCACCTACAAATCTGGCCGACTACACAAGGACGCTGACTGCCTGTCTCGCTACCCGGTAGACGAGCCTGACGACGCCGACAGTAGTACCGCCGACGGAATTTTCTCTGTGTCTGCCTTCGCTAATATCGCCGATGAGCAGTACCGAGACCTATCGCTGCGAGTACTCATCGAGCGTCTGCGCTCTACACCTACCAGCGCATCCGTTCGCCGATATGTCCTCCAGGGCGGCATTCTGTACCGAAGGAACTTCCTCCCTGATGGCCCTGATCTTCTTGTCGTGCCAAAACATCTACGACAGTCGGTGCTCTTTGAGATGCATGACGCACCCACTGCAGGACATCTTGGGGTAACCCGCACGTACGACCGCGTCCGCCGCCGCTTCTATTGGCCTGGTGTCGCTCGCTCCTTCCGACGCTATGTTACTGCCTGTGATCCCTGCCAGCGTCGGAAAACACGTCAGGTGCTACCTTCCGGTCATCTCCAGCCGATCACCGTCCCTGTGGAACCGTTCTTTCGTGTTGGATTAGACCTCCTCGGTCCCTTTCCCACGTCATCCTCTGGGAACAAATGCGTAGCCGTCGCTACTGATTACGCCACCCGATACGCTATCACGCGGGCTCTCCCTACCAGTTGCGCCACTGACGTTGTGGATTTTCTCTTGCGTGACATTATCTTAGTGCATGGCGCCCCGCGACAGCGGCTTACTGACCGTGGTCGTCACTTCCTCTCGAAAGTTATCGCCGACATTGTGCGCTCCTGCTCTATTCAACACAAGCTGACTACCTCATACCACCCTCAAACCAATGGCCTGACAGAGCGGTTAAACCGAACTCTTACCGGCATGCTGTCCAAGTACGTTTCGAAGGACCACCACGACTGGGACGTTGCCCTTCCTTACGTCACATTTGCTTATAAGTCTTCCCGGCACGACACCGCCGGATTCTCTCCATTTTATCTACTCTACGGTCGCGAACCGACCTTGCCCCTAGACACGGTACTTCCTCCTGCTGCGACCTCAACAACCGAGTATGCGCGCGACGCCATCGCCCCCGCCGACCATGCGCGCCATCTTGCCCGTGCTCGACTGACGGACTCGCAAACCACGCAGCAGCGTCAGTACAACGCCCGCCACCGTGACGTACAGTTATCGCCTGGTGCACTCGTGCTCCTGTGGTCGCCCTCTCGTCACGCCGGACTTTGAGAAAAAGCTCCTTTCGCGATACACAGGGCCCTACCGCGTGCTGCGTCAGGTGACGCCTGAGACGTACGAAATTGCTCCTGTGAGCTCAACCTCGTCATCTACTCTGGCATCTAGTGATGTCGTGCACGTCAGTAGGCTCAAGAGCTACTACACTGCTTCAGAGTCCGGCCTTTAGTCGATCCGGGACGGCGCTTTTGCCGCCGGGAGTAGTGATACGGTATAGTATTTCCAATGACGAAGAGCCGAGCAGTAAGAAGACGACGATTACGTGATCACACGTGTGCACGTGTAAAGAACGCGCAGACAGAACGCGTGGAATTATTAGCACAGGGCTTTATTCACCACCGAGTGATTAGAGTCATTGCTTTGATGCGTTTTCTATGAGTCTAATAAACTGTCAGCACTCTCCGAAATGAAGACAAATGAGTTTGTTCGTGGCCAGGTTGGTCGTCACAAAAACCACATTAGATCCGAAGCTAAGGCTCTCTCGAACAATTTTCCTAAAAACAATAAAGCAGCAGCTCACATCATCGCAGAGTGCTTTAGTGTTGAAGGCTCCACCGCACAGCTCATCGCTATATCAAAATGTTTCAGTTCTGGCGCCACTCCTAACATACTGAATTTGAGCTTCTTAGAATATAAATCACTTTGCCAGTAGGTTGAGACTTCAGCAATTCTTTGTGATTCCCCTTGATGAAACAAATGCTCTGTGCTACCTAGCCGTAATCATTCGACTACTTTGATAGCCTATTCACCACATCTCCACTACTCCTTCAACCTTTACGAAGGATACCAAAGATTTGAAGTCTGGCATCAAAGACATTTAAATAATTATTTTATGTTTACTTGTTACCATCTTTGTAGGCTTTTCGTGACGAATAGATATCTCTACAGCTGATGGAAATAGGGCAATGTTAACAGCACATAAATTTCTGGTCAATTAGCCCACTGACTGCTACACGTCACAGACACGTCCTACAGTGGTTATTGAACAGCGTGGAGGTTATTTGGGTTCATTTTGCGCATGCGGAGGAACGTGTGGGAACGACAACTGGTCCTAATTAGGTGAATACTCTGTTACAATACTACAAGAAAAAGATTTATTGCTTGTCGCAGGTAGAAGTCACGCAGCTGAAAGTGTTTCATTTATGACATATTCTTAATTTTGCCTCATTGGCAAGTTTATCTTTTAAATTTATACCATCCTTCATCTGTGCTCTTCCTATTTCCTTCTTGCGATCATTACTCGCCGCAGAGTGTAAATTTACTGGGCTTAACCGTGTTTAGCAAGATTAAGTGCAAATAAATACAGAAAAGATGACACCGATTATACTGTTACAGTAGTCAAGTCAGGCACTTCAGGCCAGCATTCGCTAGAGCTACGCGACCCATATTATGAATATGTGTTCGAAGAAAGTGAATTTCAATGTTAAATGTGCTGAAATACTCGAAACAGATAGTTGATGGTGCTTTCTACAGACCTGGCAAGCATAACTGCGTCAACATAATGAAAGGTAAATCATATCTTTACACACTTCGCTTCACTGCCAAAGGCTTCAGAAAAAAATTGGCAGTAGCTTAGCTCGGCTATGCCAGGATACACGTAGCGAAAGCTAAGACATAGCATGTTTAGCCTTGGTTAATCTTGATTGCAAGTCCAGGTTAGCCTGGTTGTATAGCTTTGTTGCGGCGTTTAGTCAGTCGTTCGGCGCGCCGTTCGCCTGTTTCCTGGGCGATTTGTTTCTGCTTCATCTCATTCCGATGTCGATTCCAGGCTTCCTCCTGCTTATCAGAATTGTAGCCGTCCATACTGCCGGTTCAACTGTGGTTGCGGCACATGCGAGCTCTCCCTTTCAATCCTGCGACATGTTATCAGGCATGCCACGCAGGTGGTGAACCGAGCGGAGGTGAGCGCAATGACGAGGAACGCGGTATGACGTTATACCAAACGGCGGTGGAGGAAAGGCGCGGCGCTGCGGTGGAACACCTGTGGCTCGGTGCTACTAGTGGCGCGTGCGCAGTAGCGACTAGGGAGCGAGAGAGACAGAGAGAGGCGCGCATTGTGAGGTCATGTGCTTCCTCGGAGCACCGACACGGCGAAATCGCATGTTCGCGGACAGTAAAGCTTTCGCTTTAAAACCACGGTATTCTTTCCAAAACTCTTCGCCTTAAGCTGATTAGAACCGCCTCATGTAGTATAATGAAAAACTTAAAAAGAAAAAATATAACATTGTTTCACCTATGCCAGTTATTAACGCTAGCCGTGGAACTGGATGTATGACCAGTATTATAAACCTCATTGACAGGTCTACCCTCACATGATTACCACACAGAAAGCAATCAGCACTGCGTCTAACTTCTCTCTAAAAAATTAAGCGTGGCTGTGCTATCGAAAACACCAGATTTCAGTGGAGCTGGGGCAAGGCCAGTAAAGTAGTGCGAAGCCACACACAAGACACGCGAGCGCCGGCCACACGTCCGAATGGCGTCCGCCAAAGGCATCTACTACGACATCCACGATTCGAGTTGCAAACACCATAGTAGGCGCCGCGCTTGCCTCCTCTGTGTGAGAAGCGGTGGCTGAGGAGTACATTTAGGCACCCTAGCAGCCGACGGAGAAGAACGCCCCTCCTCCTTCACCTGACTTCCCTGTCTGGCGGGCCACGGGCGAGGGCACGCATCTGGGCCACGTTCCTCGCCCGCTTGCGTACCACTCCTTCTTCCCCGCTAGGTTCCGCCCAGTCTCGCCGCGTTGCTGTGCTGTGCGATGCTATTTTTATACTTTGCTTTCACTCTTTTTCAGCTCTCTCCCCCAGTGCGGCGAAGCTGCGGACGCAATGTGGAACCCAGCTAGGTTCTAACAGCTCCATTGCAAAAGAAATGGAACCTTACTTGCAACCCCGTAAATTTCGTATTCCTTCACGAATAAATAACCTGTACACAACAGTACGTTGGTCATAGAGAGGCGCTTTTAGCATGCGGTTTATCAGCCACAGGTCAAACCCAACAAGTCTTTTGGAAATTTCCCAATCCTACCATATTAACATTATTCTCTTTGAATTATTGAGAAGCTGCAATATTAGAATGAGGCTTTCGGCCTAATCAGGAGCAGGAAATTCATAAGCCCTACTTTATTTATATGTTTATTATTAGCCCGTCACGTTAAAATGAAAATAGCATTGCATCCCAACAAATTAGAAGAATGTTTGTATATGTTGCATTACATTCCACAAGTCATTTACTACCTTTATTACGGCTTGCGTCGTGCTTAGACGCCTCCTGTATTCCCCATCCCTGTTCTCGCACTGCGTTTAGTACATATTGCTCGTTTTCATATTATAGGCATACATTGTTTTTTCACCGCATGTACCCTGTTATGAACCACTATTATGTCGCTTACATTTGGCATACCTGATTAGACATGATATCTGCATATACATTTGTAAGCAACTGATGTTGCTTAAGCTATGGACTATATCTATAATAAGAGAAATAGGGCATGTCGCGTATTCCACAGTAAAATTATTTCTTCCTTTATTTGAAGAGCAATATCATAGGAATGGAAGGTGAACTAAAATAATGGGCAGGTAAATGGTGAAATAGGATTAGCAAAGTTGCAGGCGTAATTAGAAGGTATGTAATCAAGCTTGTCGGTACACTAGTGGCATCAAGAGTACAATACAACTTAGTATTGACCATTTCATTCCGTGTGGAAGAGACCCACATGAACAAATGCAGTCACTTTTCGCGTGGGGCTTTTATCACACGAGGTCGTGCGATGAAACCCCTGCCACGACGGCAGCATTTCGATGGGAGCGAAACGCGAAAACACCCGTGTACACAAATTTAGGTGCACGTTAAAGAACCGCACGTAATTCAAATTATTGCGGAGTCCCCTATTACGGTGTGCCTCCTAATGGGATTGTTGTTTTGGCTCGTAAATCCCAGAATTCAATTCAATTAGGTCAGTTTTTTTTTCGTAAACGGACAGGTTATATTTGTTCACTTCGTTAATCGCTTTTCTACCGTTGTTGCAGGTTGCGTCCATTGTGCAATCCGATGGTTATATTAGGGACTATCAGAATAAAAAAAGACAGCAGTGTTTGCTGTTAATATTCAAAGCCCAGATAGGCACTTTCCTAAGCTCAAATACTGGCGCACTCCAATAAACGACCGTAGCATTCAATAGGCATGCACATGCACGTTTTGTTAAGCAGACTCACAGATAGCGTGTCGCATATTGTGCCTTGCAAATTTTATCAGAGCGTCTTATTCTAAACAGTTAGAGATAGAGCACATTGTAAAATGTAAATTGTAGAAAAATACACCTGCAAACAAGTAAAAGTTATTCTCGTCCAAGCCACGTCACTGCCAATGAGTTTGCGGGCTACAAGGCCAGGGTGCAGTGTTTGTCCATCGTAGAACATTGTCCGGTGAGGCAACGTCTACCTTCGGTTGCGTTCGCCGCTTCTTTGTATTTTTTTCAAATGCGTTTCTTTTCATAGCGCCGAACAACAAGATATCATTCATGGCCACCCTTGAGTGGAATATATTAGAGCCCTGGTATGCCACGTCGCGCACAGTTCACAAGGAAAGCCAACCGCGCTTCCTTGTTCGGACAGAAGAGGCTGCTGCGGAATGAAAATAGATTTTGCGTTCTGCCAACTGCTGTCGTCACGGCAGCACTGCAAACATTTTAGACACTGTGTCTCTCCTCCTCATTTTGCGTGCCTCACACGTGCGACGCGTGGAACGCAGATCCCGGCTTTCTGGATGGAAATATTTATTGAAGCAATTTTCGCTTTGGTTGTTCCTTCCTCAGCAGCACTAAACCTCCTGTGATCTTTATTTGTGGCTGTCGCAAAGGTCACAAGTTTATGCCCATGCAATTTTTATAAGTGTACTACATCCCCCACAAATTATATATGAAGACACCCTATTATAAGAATGCACAGTGTGAGACATCTACGCAGTGATGTCACGTAGACGTATTGAAAGTTTGACGATCATCCAGAAAGGAGACGGTGATCTCAGGTGTATGTACATAGAGAAGTGCTACTCTTATCAAGGTGGAGTTGGGTGGTTTCTACTTGCACCACAGTGGTGCATATCCATATCGTTAACATATCGTTAAAACACGGAAGGCGCAACAGAGGGTTCGACTTCTTACTTTTTTCTATAAAAATAGCATGCCCAATGAAGAACATGCGTATCAGAAACAAGGGATTATTCCGCGAATTCAGATTCGTCTTGAAACTGCTGTTGACGCACAAAAGAAAGCAATGATGCAAAAAACTTTTGCCGTTTCGCCCCAGGTCTCGAGAACAAGGGTTTAGTGGATAGCTCGCATTGTTTTGAGAGTCCAATTTACATTGGCATGTCCCCAAAACCTTACATGTAAATAGTTATTATGATGCTTTAAACAAGGTTTGAAGGGTCTTGTGATACGCATTGTTGGAAAGTAGGAACGGTCTAGTAGACTTTGGTAGACAACTCAGGATTTACCAGAAGACATCGCGTAAGTTCAGAAAGAAAATGAGTGTAATTTGCAGATCTAATTAGCAGACAAACGTTCGGCACCCGACGCAAACTTAAAATTTTAGCCTTCACAATAAACAATCGACAAAGCAAGTCGATCAGCTACAACATGTTGACTCTATATGGTGCCATGCAACGGAGTCATCAGAACATTCTGCCGTCATGGATGGACAATGAATATTTGCATTTATTTTTCTTTCCCTAGCCAGCCACTGTCTGCGCGTGCTAAACAATATCCGGCATCAAGAGTCCGCCCATTTCTCACTCTTTGTGCAATAAGACCTGCCCACCTGTACTTCTCCCTCGAAGTGTGAAATTGAATACCTGCTACTTTAGTATTCTGTAATTACGGAGAGTCATATAGTTTCGAAAATCTACGTGTATGTTTTTCTGAGCGGTTGTTGCGCAGCCTTTACCTTCGTTTCGTGCTTCCATTTTAGTCTTCAAGTATACGACATAACGTACCACTTGAAAAACTAACCAATTTTTAGACTTCCATTTCGAATTAGGTATCAAAACATCACTCGTTAGTTCCTGTCTTAAGTGCTCTAACAGGATTTCATTTTCTTGTCAAAATTTTTTGCTACCAGATATATTGTGTCATATCTATTCTACCTAAATATATTCCTGGACACGTTGAAGGTCTGTCGCAACAGAGTTATACCGACCTATGCAGAGTAGTTTCTGAGAGAGGAGATACAGAAACAAAATTCACAGCAAAAAATTTGAAGTGGGATGTTTTAAAAAAGCTGTATTTGATAATAGAATATAAAAAAGCACTGCAATTGTTATTCGCAAGACGCGACGTCTGACGCAGAAAAAAGAGAACCAGCGTGGAAATTCGACATGATGTCTGATAGTAAACCCCGTCCGCGGTTGCCCTCCGCACGCTAAAAAATCTTTAACTGGGTGTGCTAGGATTTTCGTCATATATCCTAACCGCCCTGAGAACACGTTATCTGGTTAGGCAATATTTACATCCGGTTAATAAAAAAGTTATAATAAAACAAACATAAATAATAAATAGCAGAGAGAACACAGCCATATCTAATAATATAGCTCAAATTGGGTGATACACTGGAGCTGGATAGGCTATTTAATGCACTGGACACACAACCAATAGATCGTTAGAGCTTCAGAATGGGTTCCAAGGGAATGGAAACGCACTGGAGAACGGCAGAAATAAGGCGGGATGGTGAAATGAGAAAGCTTGAAGGTGTTGAAGTTGGAATCAACTAGAGCAAGTGGGTGTTACTGGGAAATCACTGGCAGAAGCATTCGTCTTGCAGTGGATACAAAAATAGGCGGGTGATGATTATACTGATGCATATATGTGTGTGTGTGTATATGTATATAAACTACACAATTACCAGCACTTCAGATTAGTAAAGTTATGTTTAGCAGTATATCGTGCTTATTCAGGGCAAATTTGGTCAAAATGATGTGTTGCTCATAGTTGCCTAAGGGTTATTTACGAATGAACAACAATTGCTCTCCTTCCTGAGTACTTAAGCGTCTGGTTTTTCAACATTCATACCTAAGCCTTCTTTGACGCCCGTTATCATTGATAAGATGTAGTATGAGTGCTGCTGAGCACACCATCATCAATAGGAAACTAAACTTTCTACATTTTTTTTGAAACCGTGGCACCGTTATATATATTTCGTCTGCACTGTGTTAACTGGTCTCATATATCATACTTAATTTGCGCCTTCTGGGTTTGCCTCCATTTTCCTCGACTTCTTGGGCCAAATTACTCGAAGCATTCAATTACTCGCACATAAAAGATTAGCTATTTCGGCAAGCGATACCCCTTCACTGTCTTGCTATACAGACTGTTTGAAGAAACTAGATTGTACGATGTGTTTTTGAAAACAAGAACAAAAAAAACATGCTGACTGACGTCTTCTAACTCAGCATGGCAAGAAATATAACTTGCAGCTAAATATTGCTTGGCAACAGCTTTATTTATAGTCCTGCAGAACTTTCGCCAACGGGGCCTTAGATCACCTACGTGGCGACGTCGAAGTGTTGCCTCGCTGCCGCCGCCCGGGCCTGCTGCACGGCCAACAGTTGATCGCCGAGAGTGAGGCTGTGAAAGGCAGCGGCTCTCTGCGGCGGAAGGGTTGCGGAGTTAGCACTGTACGGGTTTTCGTAACAGTCCCAAGCATGTGAGTTAAAGTTGCTATATATCAGTGTGGCACCATCGTTCATATATGTTTTCAAATTCTTGGCAAAAAAATATCGAATGTGCAGAACGAGCTTTGAACTACAACCAACATGTGAAAATTGATTAGCTATACTATATGCGATGTTCGAAAAAGCGCATGCCGATAGGCGGGTAATGACCAGTAAACAATAACGCTACAACAGTACGACTACTTTTACTGTTTGCAGTGTCGCACAGCACGTGCACAGCACCGCTGCCGCTATAAGCAAATAATACAGCTGTCGCTATGGAAATTTTGCACATCGGCATCACACATATTTGCTATGCCGCGCACAGATGCCTTTTACTACGCGAACAACAGCTGGCGCTTTATAAAAGACGTCTTTCAACATTCAAGCTGCTACGATCAGTGCAAAATATAGCGCGCTTTCCGTAGACCCACGCAAGATCCGCTACTCCTTCTCCGATATTCCCGTGTACGCCACGTTACACGTTGCTCCTCCGAACCCGTTATGTCGTTATTGTTTCACCAGTCACTCCATGAAAAAACATGCTAGTCTGCATATCCGGCTGCTCTGTTTTCGTTGGTTTGTAACGTGGCGATTGTTTGTAGACGCACTTGAACAGTTCAAGGACATTGCATGGTTATAAAATCTATTTAAAGGAAAAAATATTAGTGTAACAAGGCTAAGCTTCGCGTTGGCATCACTAGCATTATCATTTGCAACTTGGTTTCCAGTTTCAGTGTAATCTTTATCACAACCCTCGAATGCAATATAAACACTATTATTTTACAATGAAATTAAAAAAAACCGCAATCCCACAATTTTGCGCCATATACTCCTCATAAGTTAAAAGCTTTGTTACCAATTTCCCAATCAATTTTCCATCTTAATTTAACGATAGTGAGAACCCTGCAATTCTGAGCACTGTACGGTAGTGCTGCAAAGGTATCGCGAACAATGCAATGGTTTCCTTGTGTCATCTCTTTGCGCAGCTTCATGTTTTGCATACCTTATTTTCCTAGAATCGCAAATGTATCAAGTGCAGCCAAATGCATGGGTATAAGCAGATATATATAATGGGGTTGGCGCCATGAAGAACAGAGCACAACTGCGAGAGCCACAGAAGCATGGCTTCTTACAGGGTATAGTGAATTTCTATCTATTCTCACTGACATCAAATAGGTAACAAAAGTTAAAAGGTTGGATAATTTCGTGAAATTCAGGAAATAAATTGTTCACTCTGAGCAACTATCTTTCTTTACTAATGCTTTAAAACTATACTCTATTTTTCTATTTGTTTTTCGCTGCCATTGCAAGCAATGATGTTAATTCTTCTAATTCGAATTTAGCATCGAATACGTATAAATGCAAATTGTTTAGATGTGTAAAAATTGCATAGTTTCTTTAGAGCCCACAGTTAGCTGTAAGGAACGCTGCAGTGAAGCCCTTAATGTATTTTGGACCACCGGGATTTCTATTACACGCATATAGGCTGCTGCGCACAATTGTTTCTACATTCCGCTCCCGTAAGAATACAAGCTCCACCGGCAGTATTCCACCCCACCGCATCGTCCTCTGCAGTAGAGCGCCATAGTCACTGTGCCCCCACGCCGGTCCTTTTAATAATCTAGATCATCAGCTTAGCAAGGCATGGTGCAATGTACCAAGGCTGCAGTGTCATATCAACATATTCTACTGGAATATTAACTAAATTTATGAAGTATTTTACAGCGAAGCTCTTCAAGTTGGTCAGGGTATCTCTCGCCGTTGCCTTCAAGAAAAGAAAACCCTTCAGCCTATTAAAGAAAAAAGATCTTCAGTGGTTGAAGGGAAATGTGCACAGATTCGTTGGTATCACGCCTACTCCATACATCGCAGGACTCATTTCAATAATGAACTAGCAGAAAACAAGCATCTGAACCACATCGTTGATGATAAAGTTCCCCTGATAAAAATGCCACGCACGTAGCTCTTCCCGAATACGTTTTCCAGTAAAGATTATTGTTGCAACGACATGGGCAGTGACGTGAATAGCCTGTCATATGTAAAATACCAAGCCTAGTAAATGAATTCATCGCTCTTGCAGCTGCGGTATAGGTAGGTAACGCATACTTGGGACTCCCGGGGAGCGGCATGAATACCAGGAGCTACAAAGGGAAAGAGAGACGGAAGTACGACCAGCGTCGGCGTGCTGCCGCTGGTCGTATTGCTGTGGAATTCCACCGCAGGGGACGTCCGCAAGTGCACATTCTCTGGTGGCTGTGTAATGCACCGCAGGAGGAATCGAGCAATAAAGCGTTGCATAGCTCCCTCAGCAGTTGTAGTCGTGGCTTTCAACAGCTGCGCCTGACGTCCAGTTACGCAGAGCCGGAATGGCGCGTCACTTGTATTTTGATACCTTAAGAGCTCCAGCGGGGCATTACAGGGAGCTTGTATTGTTATGTGGTGATACACGTTGCTCTGCAATTGCTCACCTATGTTAGCTTTCAAAACTTGTGTCGACGTTTGTGTATATCGTCACGTTTGTGTATGTGTAGGTGTTGAGTGGAGATGGGAGCAGCCGTCGCGGAAGTACAGATAGCCCGTTCGTTTTTAACGCTCCGTTGGTGTGTAACCGCTTTTCTATGTTCGCTAGAAAGTGCGACGACCGCTGTTTGGTAGCGCTCCCATGCCAATAGGTGCTTAGTGAAATTTTCGCAATTGCTTTGATCCTTCTTTGTTGCTGCTGTGCTGTGGTGACATGGAGACTAACCAAGGTCCACTGCGTACTCGATTTACTCAAACCGAAAGAGATTCGGAAAGGTAGGGGCCATAATGAATTGCTGAGAATTACAAATCACAAAATAAAAAAAGGGTTCAATAGGTCAAGCGACCGCAATAGCCGATAATAAGACAGTAAAGTCTAACCAAGAATCCTTGAAAACTAGGCTCATTTACAAGTTTACCCGAACGTCGAACAAACGAAACTAGTTTCACAAGTCATCACACCGCTGCCGTGTTGTATGCTGCCACGCGCCTGATGTGGCGGAAAGCTTCGATTGAGAATCGCAAAGACGATGTAAAACCTCGGTCCATATGCGAAAGCCTGAACATACTTGGTATTGTAGACGCGCGTAAAAACATGGCAACCTACAGAGAAGAATACACCTGCTTTGTTTTCTACCGCACTGGGCAGTAATCTCTCGGAATACGACATCGGACGCGCACACCATTTGAGCAGTTTCACAGCATCGATGTGTCCGCATGCTATTATAAGCTTTTCCTCTTTTGAGACCAGATATTGGCATTAAGGTCAAAATTCAAAGAGAATAGAATGTCAATTGCCGAAAACATTTGCGGCTCTACTCGCCTCTACGCGCTGTAGCAGACGACGCGAAGCACCTCCCTGAGGGCCATGTGCGCCTGCGCGGCTTCGCTTCGATGCGCGCCGGACACGCTGGCGTTCCGCGGAGCGATGCCACGCTAAGTCGTATTCACGCTAACAGTAGACGACCCTGTTCAGTGGTTTGATTGTCTAAATATGGGTCCAGCCAATATTCGACCCCATGTCATTGAAAAAAATTATCGAGTCATTGGCAGTATCCTGAAGCCCAGAAATTGACCTCATCAATGGTAAATTGCCAGAATGTAATGGAATATATTCCAGTATTATGCTGTCTAAGGTATTGCACCAATAGATTGAAGAATATTCACAGCCGTGCGACTTGGGAGTCAGAAAGATAGTAGCAGTTCATAAATCAGGAAGTAAAAATTCATCAATGTTGCCGCCCGATTTCATTGTCTGGTATTTTGTGCAAAATTGTACAACATGTCTTTTTCACATACATTGTCAATTTCGTTGATGCTAAATAATTATTTGGGAAGGCTGAACTCGGCGTCCAATGACTCCTTTCCTGTGAAACATAGCTGGCTTCCTTCACACATAAACTACATAGAATTCTTGATCGCCGTTTTATAGCTGACTTTACATGCATATATTTCTCAAAAGCTTTTTGAAAGTTTACTACTTTTTAAATTAGGCAAACTGAACATTGAGAATAATTTTTGAATGGAGTATTTCCTCTCTACATGCTCACAATTCGTATCTGTTAACACCTTCATTTTTCCGTTGAGCCCCGTTAATTTTAGCGTACTCGAAGATTGAGTACTCGACCCTCTCTGGCCATCATGAATCCCTCCGTGCAAACTATCATAAGCGACACCAAAAGGGCAATAGTCAACTTTTCGAGAGGCAGCATAGGCGTCTGTGCAGCGCGAGTCCTACGGGACTTCAATAATGAAAACACTGTTGAACTCGTATGGGTCCCTGCCCATTCGGGGAATCAAGGGAACGAGGAGGCGCACTGGGTAGCCTGAGGTCTAATCAACCGGGAGATGTGCCCCTCAGACTCGGATCCAATGGTGAGGCACCGACGACATACCAGGAAATAACAAACTATTACAAGCAAAAAAGGCGAATTTACCCGCCTCCAAACGCAAGCCTCACGCGAGCGCAAGCCTCGATCCTGCGTCGAATCCAAACTAAATCGTTTCCCAACCCACATTGGCTAGCCATAATTACCAACGGGCAATGGAACCCGATATGTCAAAATTGCACAAATCAAACATTGGCTACCCAAAATCACATTCTTTGGGGGTGCGAGGGCTTACCTCCTCCCAGGTCGCTCCTGCCAGCTCCCTCACAACAGACGTGGGAAGAGCTGCTCAGAACGCCGGAAGAAAAAGTACAAAAAGCCCTCGTTGCCTGGGCCGAAGGGGTCGCTCCTCGTGAGGGGCCATTCTAGGACTCGGGTCTGCCAGGTCATAACTGAGCAGAGTCTCAATAAAGTTGTTACCACCACCACCACCACCACCCTCTTTCGTTTCTCATTTTTAGTAATGGCTTGCCCCAATGCGTGTCCTTTAACATTCAATTATGTGCCGATGATCGTGCAGTGTTCAAAAATAAAAACAGACCAAGACGGTGCCCCAATTCTACAAAACGTAAACTATATGTAAATGTATATATATATATATATATATATATATAAATATATATATATATATATACTACTGTCAAACTTGGTTGATGGAACTCAACACAACTAAATGTAAGGTACTACGTGTCTCCCATACAATAACTTGCCCGTCTTCTGCGTACTCGAGAACTCCGCTCTTGACTCCGTAATGTCCTATTGCTACCTAGATGTTCACATAGCTTTATTTCTTACCTAGTCTATTCTTATTATTAAAATAATTAGCAATGCTAACCGCTCGTTTAGATGCCTCCGGTGGAGCTTTTCATCTGTTCCTGTTTCTTTGAAACCCCTCCTTTACAAAATTTTAGTCCCAAGCAAACTCAAGTGCGCCATTTTCATCTGCTACCCCAACTATGAGTTATTATCCTGTGTCATCGAGCAAGTTCCAAATAACTTTGTCCGCTGTACTCTCGGGAACTACAGTACTACTGCCTGCATCACTTTAGTGAACAAGTCTTTACAGCTCGCGCTACTCGCCTGTGACCGCAAGTTTCCTCGCATATGTACCTTTCACGAAATATACTGCAGTCCCTCACTGCGCAATGACCTTATTCTTCCCCCGTCATACATTTTACCTCGTCTCAATCGTGCACAAAAGGTGGGAATAATGGCATGCTTAAAGCAAAGATGTTATTCATTTCTACCCGGCACCCCACAGAACTGTAACCACCTTCCGGGATCAGTCATGTCCACTGTTGGATATTACCTTTCATAATTCTGTAAACACAAGTTTATTACTGTGTAACTAATCATGTGTGTTGTTATGTTGTTTTGGGTAATTGCTCGACTTTTTGTTTAATGGCCTGTAATGATACCTTCTCATCGTTCCAGCTAACAATGTATTAATAGAACCAAACCTGCATAGTGAATTTTTCAGTATCTTCCATTGGCCTCTTTATTCCCTAAGGCACCTAGTGGCAATACGTATGAATAAATGAATAATTAAAAATTTCTTTATATGTAAAACAGTGACTTGGCGCTTTTTATGAGCCAGAAAAGTTAACGTGATTGAAAATACTTCCGGCAATGTCCCATAGTTAGGACGTTTTCAATGAGGACTGAAACTTTCAGAGCGTGTTGGAAGTGATATCGAACTGCAGTTACGAAGAGCAGGCATCACCTACAATAATATTCTGTTTATTTTCAGGCAAGCGTGACATGCAAGGGCTTTCTTTCGACAATCACATTGCTAATGCTACTAAAGCTTATCGAAACAGGAACATTAAGTAAGTGGAATTGTCATATAAAACGTGGTATTAGGAATAAAAACATTAAACATCACTTTGTCGCCCAACATGAGTGCCTGACAACAGGGTCATAAATGAAATACGGTGAGGTTATGAATGTTTAATTCATAGAGTGTCCTTACCGGCACGAAAATGACATGCTGCAAAAACTAAATACGTTAGAATGTTTCTTAAAGACTGCTTATCACGTCCGTTGCAAATAAAGCACCTTGCGCAGTGGCTAAGAGTTGTTCGTGCCTCTTTAAGTCTGCTTGAGGTTAAAACATACAAAGAGTGATCTATAAAAATTTAGGTGAATGTGCTTTTACGTACAATAATGCGTTACATAAGTTGGCTAGTGCATGAAGACTAAGTCAGGCAAGAAGAATACCGAAAAATGTGCCAAGTCATATGTTTGTGGGTTCAATAGCAATAATGTCAATATTTAGGATCTAGACGCTTAACAACCGACATTTAATATTATGGAACGGGTTTCATTGCAGTGGCAATTACCTTTAATGTACAACTACCTTTAAAAACAAATTGGAAACACGCGTGAGCTAGGTAAGATTTATATGCACCGGAGCTATAGAGTCCGCATACTTAAAATACGGTAAGATGTTAAGATTATTTTGTTTAGCAATTTTTCAAGGAGCTTCCACATTGTCGACTGAAAACTTTCTTTAACGAGACATAGATTATTACAAATCAATGAGGTTTTATAAAAAACACATTATTCAATCATTTACATTTTTATGATAGCATTTCCAGTACTTCAGTTTGATGAATGATTCACAAAAGCTTGGTAGCTCTTGCTTTTACCTGTTTTGACGACTTATGTTACAGACTGTACAATCTGCAGAATACAATTCATGCGTCAATATTTTAGTGCAATTAGAATTCCTCGCCTACTTCAGCCGCTTTGAGGCTGCCTGCATATCTATCTATCTATCTATCTATCTATCTATCTATCTATCTATCTATCTATCTATCTATCTATCTATCTATCTATCTATCTATCTATCTATCTATCTATCTATCTATCTATCTATCTATCTATCTATCCATCTGTCCATCTATCTATCTATCTATCTATCTATCTATCTATCTATCTATCTATCTATCTAGTCATCCATACAGTTGTCTTCCGTCTAACACGACCAGGTGTGTGGTCATGATACCGTTGTATTCGCTCAGTGGTGGTCATTCCAGCTTCGCAATGTAGCTCTTGTCATGCCGTTGTCCTAAAGCCTACTACGTCGACGTTGTCTCATAGCATGGGTCACTAGGTACCTGGACTTGACACCGTTGTAATTATATCGTCCTCATTCAAGCTTTGTCACTCGACCGTCGTCATGGCGTCATCGCCACGCTATTGTCGTCGCAGAGTCCTCGCGCATTTGTTGCCATACTGTCGTGGTGATGCCTTTGAGGTTACATCGTGGTCATTTCAAATTTCATCATCTGACTCTCGTCATGTCATCGTTGTCACGGCGTCGCTGTCATTGGGCCATCATGGTGCATTTGTTATTGTACGGTCATCAAGATGCGGCAATGCTCATTTAACCTTCATTATACCAGTTTAGTCATTTAAGCTTTGTCATATTTCGGTCACCTGCTATCGTCGCCATAACATTGTCATCATGCACATGATCTGGATGGCTACGTCCTCATGCCACAGTCGTGTTTCCAGCTTCGTCATTTAACTCTCGTAATATTATCGTCATCATTCCTTCTATGCCGAACATTGGCATAATTTGCCTAGAACTTCGGGCCACTAGGTGTTTTCGCATGGCCATGAAGCTTTCCTAGCCGTTCCATCGTCATCATTAGAACTTTATCACCTTATTCATGCCACCCCATCTTCGGCATACATACGTCATACAATAGTTGCCATAACCTCATTGTAATTCTGTTGTGGTCACTCCATCGTGATCACTTCTGCTTCGTCATGCAGTTCTCGTGTTACCGTCATCTTGACGCCATTGGTGCTTATGCATCATTGTCATGCAGTCGTTGTCACGCATTTGTTGTCATGCCGTCGTCGTAATGCTGTCGTAGTCGTTGCATCACCATCATTCCACCTTTGTTATCTCAATCTCGCCATGCCGTCATAGTCATACAATCGACATGCATCTGTTTTCATAATGTCATTGTGACGCTGTCGTGGTCCTTCCGTCGTTTCCACTCCGGCTGCGTCATGCGGCTCTCGACATGCTGTCATTGTGGTGGCATCTTTGTGAGGGTGTCATCGTTACCAGTAGTCGTCACGTATTCTTTCTGATAACATTGTCGCAATGCAGTCGTGCAAGTTCCATCGTCATAGTTCTTGCTTTGTTATCAGACTTTCGTCATGTCCTCACGCTGTTCTTTGACCCTCCTCATTACGTCAAAAATGGCAACTCTCTCTCTCGTCATGGCGTCGTTATTATACTGCACTCGTCTTTCCATTGACATAATTCCATATTTATCATTATGTCGTAATTACGCAGTCGTAATTTACTTGTGATCATGCCACTGCCGTGACATCAATCGCCATTGTTGTGGAACCGCTAGACAGTTACCTAAATGCACCTGTTTCCTAATATTGTCGCAATTCCACCACGCTTATGCTATCGTGGTGATTCGCAATTCGGGACCCAGTTGTCATAATCGTGTCCTCGTCAAGTGGTCGTCGTCATCTGAGCTTTTCTGTCCTATCGACATCATTGAACATTTGTTTTTCTATCACCTCACTGCGCCATTATACAGTGGTCGTCAGGCCTTCATGCTCACTGGCGACTTTAGCAAGCGAGTGCTACAGCAGTATATTCGCCAATACGGCAGACAGTTCATACTGTCTATGGCCGTAGCAAGAAAAATACCAGAATTACCTTTCATTCACTTGAATCAATGTTACCAAAATTAATAAACTTGACTGGCGTAGTATGTGTTAGTACATATTTTCTGTGCTAAAAGCATTACTGTCGTCAGTAACTGTGAGATGGGTTCTGCCTTATTTTCTTTTAAAGCGATTACAATTCTTCGCTCGATTCAGGCATTTTGAGCCCATTTATCTATTTATCTAGCCTCTTACGCCAACATAGCGGCCCAAGTCGTCTTCAAGCTAGGGTGATTGGGAATGATATCATGGTCGTGACGCCATGGCGGTCATCCATCGCTGCCATTCCAGCTTCATCTGAGTTTTGTCATGCTGTCGACATCGCGCCTACTACGCTGATCAAAAGACCTACGATATATAATACCTTGGGCCACTTGGTATGGGCTCGTGATTGGGACGCCCTCCTATTCCTGCACATTCCTCATTCCACCTATGTCAATCACCTTTCGTCATCACACTGACCACGTGCCATCGCGATTACGCATTCGTTTTGCATTAGTTGTCGTATACCAGTGGTGGCAATACAATTGTCATTATGATGCTCGTGTGCCTATTCTACCGTCGTCACTTCGGCTTCGCCATCTGACACTCGTCATGCCATCCTCCTCAAGCCAATATGGATATCGCGTTGTCTTCATGCATTTGTTGTCCTACCTTCGTCGTGATACTAATAGAGCATCTCGATCCCCGTCATTCTTCTCTATCTTCGCAAAGCGACAGTTTCAAACATGGCAGCCTATGCGTCGAGTTAGTATGCAGGTACTTTAAGGCAGTTGGCTGCTATAAACATGCTCTTAAGAGTAGGCAATTCAAATAATGGTTCCAATACGGCGCATCATGCAGAACTGGCGCTGACAAAACTCTTATGACTGTTTATTACACGTGCATAAATACACAAATTAAGTGTACGGAGAAAGAGGCGTTCCTGTAGGTATTTATGCGTAACGCGGAGTATATGGGTTGGTCTTCTGCTGGTGGAGAATTTTTTCTTTTGTAACTTTTTGTAGCATCTTTACTTATTTGAGGCAGCCTGACACAGTATTCATATTCTTTTTATCGCAGCATGTTTATCGCTACATATCCTTTATGAACCGAAGTGCGGAAATTTCTCGCGTTTTCCTTCGCTTCTTCATCTATTCGGTGACAACTCTCAATACGTTTTTTCACTAAAGGGTATTCTTTACATCCACCAAATTCTAATAAATTGCCTGTGTCAGGTCACATAGGTACAATTCATGATCTACGTTACTGTATGAGGCGGCTATTCCTTGTACGAGAAATCAAAGCTAACCTAATTACGCTTATTACCATTTATTTATTACCAGACAGCACACATTTCAATCTGTGAATTATAGCCGGTGAGTTCACAAGGGGTATCCAATTGCAACGAATTCTCAAGACTGCACCACTTTCAGCATATTCACTTTCAAAATGTCTGAAGAAATGCACTAGTCTTCCAGTTATTATTGTGCATCAATGCATAAAATAGCGTTTTCTTTAATATGTTACTAGGACGCTAATGCATTTTGTCAGACAACTTGTTAAATTCGTAATAATTTAGTAATTTGCGTCATTATGTGAAATATTCAATGAATCAATGTTTTTTATCGAAGTAATGGCCATCTGTTCATGTAATTTAGATATCCGGAACAGGAAACTTTTGAAAGTTTCTTCCGGCTGGAAAACGTTGTATATATTGCCTGTCATAGTTAAGGTTTTCATTGGTAAAATTCAATTCACTCAGGCTTACCAAGTATATTGTCATTAGTGAATGAGACTGACGTATTACAATTTATTCTGTAGACAAGAAGAACCTTAGCAAACGAAATAGCAGCACATTCGACATACAACTACAAGCTGAAGGGAAACGTGCAAGGAGAACGCATGTGTGTATGTATATATATGATTCAAGGAAAAGTTCTGTAGGTCCGTGGCACATGTAGTTGAAGAAACAAAGGAGCGCACTTAATGTTTTAACGCTGAAACTTCAAAACGTTAAAAGCTGCAATGTTCGTAAGTGTGCTGCTTCGTTTTTTCAACTATATAAATGTATATATATATATATATATATATATATATATATATATATATATATATATATATATATATATATATAGAGAGAGAGAGAGAGAGAGAGAGAGAGAGAGAGAGCAAGCACAGGGAAAGCAGGGAGGTCCTGAATGTAGAATAAACTTACGTGGTGCTTCTTTTTCAGCGGCTGCGCAATGTCGTCCTGATTGCTATAGTAAAGAACACCCTTACGCTTATTGCTACTACGACGGACAGAGACCTTGCGGGTGCACCTGTGGTGAGACTTCCACGACATTCTAACTGTGTGACACCTTTCGTACGTGAGTCATCATCCCTTTCAGCATATTCAGCGTCCATTTCAACACGAGCGCCACTGCCACCGCCGCTTATACAATCTCGTTTCCGCCAGTCGCATGCTGTGCCTGCAACATTCCTAATTTCATTCTCTATTGTGAACAATGACATTTTCCTACTATGTCAACCTATTGTGTTGACTAATAATTGGCCAGCCATCTAGCCTTGCACAACTTTTCGACTTCTTGTACACATTAACATAATGCCACATATATGTCTTCGCTCCGTTTGCTTTCTTCAAAAATCCCTACCTATCTCTTAATCTTACACCAAATATTAGTATTCCACCTGTTCCTGCATAGTTGCTCAGTTTGCCTCGTAGAACGCGTTTTCATTTGCTTACTTAAGATATGCCCAAGATTTAGTCATGCCTAGTAAACACACTTGCAAGGCACACATTCTGCACAGAGTGTAACGTTTTCAGAGCCTGATTAGCAGAAGTTCAATACTTCAAACTTACCAGTGAGCTTTCTGTGCTCCCTCGCTTCACAATTTGGAAGCCTCAACACAATCGCGTTGTCATGCTTCAAAACAAAGACTTGGTTTCTTTCCATGGTGCCCCGCGGGGGCGTCTGCGTCAGCAGGCGTTTGTTGTGTTGCGACACCACGTACCCGAGCACACGAGGGTTGGACCCGTCCGCGTGTAGCCGTGCGCGGCTTAGCCGTGTCTGGGGAAAAGGGCTTCCTGGGGGTTGAGCCGATGCTGGGTGTTTGGACCTTTAAGGCCCCCCGGCGGAGGCAACACACCCCTTTCGACTCTGCTTCACATAGACGGCACCCCCGGACTGACCCACACGGGGGAAATCGGTAGTTGCCTTTTCCTGTCTCTCTCCCTCTAGCCTTCGTCTTTCTCTCACTTTTCATCTTTCCTGTCTTCTCCTAGCTTCCGCTTACTTCCAATTTTTCCAGGCAGCAAGGGTTAACTTTGTGTGAATAGCCAACCTAGGTTATTTTATATTTGGTTATAGTGGTAACGTATAGCTGGCGTTTGCACGCCGTGTTTCACGGGTCCTGCAGCGTTCCCTTGTAGGACTCCACGGTGGGTGGCTGGCGTTACTGCCGAAATCTCACATATCTTTATGGCTTACTCCTTCCCCCCACTCCCTGAGGGCGCACCGATGAACTATTCCAATTTTTTGGTCGGCAAAAAGAATCTTTCCCTCGTTTTCACATCATCCATTCTGAAAAACCAGCTAAACCAGTGCGAACAATTTCAACATTCCTGTATCGAAGTCCCTTACCGAAGTTTTTGGCCCAGGTTATAAGGCGTCGAGGATGGTTAGCGGTGACCTCCTCTTGGAGCTCCGCGATCAGAAACAATTTGAGAAACTGCCTAAACTAGTATCATTTGGGGAGACCCAAGTACTAGTAACACCGCACCGTACGATGAGTACCACCCGCGGAGTTGTCTCGGACGATGATTTGCTGAAGCTCACTGAGGCTGAACTCTTGGAGGGCTTCAGTGAACAAAAAGTTTTAAATGTCAATAGAATCAAGATGAAGCGAGATGGTAAAGAAATTGCAACCAAACACCTAATACTCACCTTTAATTCAAGCGTCCTGCCCGAGTCGATCGAGGCCGGGTGCATCAAGCTCCATGTAAGACCGTATGTGCCAAATCCCCTGAGATGTTTCAAATGCCAACGTTTTGGCCACAGCTCGCAGAGCTGCCGAGGCCGCCAAATATGTACGAAATGCAGTGCCCATGAACACACGTCTGAAGCTTGCAAGAACTCTTTGCATTGTGTAAACTGTGATGGAGAGCACGCCGCGTACTCGCGGTCGTGCTCGTCTTGGAAAAAAGAAAAAGAAATTGTCACGATCAAAGTCAAAGAAAATATATCGTTTAAGGAGGCACGTAGGCGGGTGGCATACCTGCCTAAGAACACATTTGCCGAAGTGGCGCGTCAAGGGGCAGCGCCACAACGGTCTGCGGCGGCTAACCGTCCCACATCCAGTGAGGCTGCAGTGACGCCATCCGCCCCCCTGGCGGCTGTAGCTAGCGCTGCTACGCCAACCCAGTAGACGGCGCCATCTACCTCCGGGCAGGTGACCTCAAAGGCCTCGTCCAACGTGCCGAGGCCTTCACGCCAAACAAAGCGCTCGGAAGAGCGTGTGCCAGCGCCTCGCTAGAGGCGATGGACACAACCACCAGCAAGACGGCGCCACCAGCACCTAAGGAGCGGCGAGGCACTCTCGATCGCTCCAAAAGAGACAAAACTCCCGTCACGGCGCCTGAAAAAGGCCCATGAATTAATCCTTATCTCTTAAACACACAGCACCCTACACTTTATCGTAATGGAAACACAAATATCGCAGTGCAATGTACGAGGACTTTTACGTAACCTCGACGACAATAAAGAACTGTTACACAAACATAATACAAGGTTGCTGTGTGTTCAAGAGACACATCTGAAACCCACACAGACAAACTTTTTACGTCAGTACATAATCTATTGCAAAGACCGCAACGAGGCTGACGCCTCCGGCGGTGTTGCAATATTTGCGGAAAAATCTGTAGCTTGTCAACAGATTGCGCTCCAGACGCCTCTTGAGGCCATATCGGTTCGGGAAATCCTTTTTAACAGACTGGTGACTGTGTGCTCTTTATACATACCACCTAACCGTCACCTGAAAAAAAAAATGATTTCCATAACCTAAATAATCATCTTCCTGACCCCTACATACTCGTGGGTGATTTTAATGCCCACAACACGATGTGGGGAGATTGGCGATGCGACGCGAGAGGTCGATTAATTGAAAATTTTCTTTTGACCTCTAAGGCCTGCCTTTTTAACAAGAAGGAGCCGACGTGTTACAGTGTCCAACACAACACATATTCAGCAATAGATATATCAATCAGTTCTTCTTCCCTTCTGCCTCATCTAGAATGGTCCGTCATCAGTAAATTGTATGGAAGTGACTACTTCGCCGTAATTTTAAACCTGACAACTTTGCATGAGAACTTTCCGCATATTCCTCGGAGACTCATGCATTTTTTTGAACTCAACAATATACTTGATCCGTATGAGTGTGGCTTCAGAAAAGGCTTGTCGACAACAGATCATCTTGTACGCATTGAAGGATCAACCCCCACAATATTTCTTCTACTAGTTCTTCTACTCACCCTGCATGTGAGTGGCACGGAATTCCAGGTTCTCCCTTGCCCGGAGTTCGTCGAGGGACGCGGGACCGCGTGTCACCAGACTCAAACTGGCGTAGCGACGGTGGCGAACGCGCGGCGGGCGCTCTCCGGGCGAGGCGGAAACAATCTTGTGCTGCGAGAGCCTCTTCTCGCGCACGGGTAGAAGGCCAAGGAGCAGCGGAAAAAGCGATGATCGTCCGAGTCGAAAGACAGCAAGCCCTGCCCTTCCTTACTCCACCGCCGCCGGCGATCTCCGGGAGAACTCCTCCTGGCGTCTTCCCGGCGTCTCCTCTGCGTCTCCTCTCTTCTGCCAGCGCACCACGCTTTTTAACGCGATAGCGTTAAGGAGCTCGTGTCGCAGAAAAGCCGGTGTCATCGGTGTCGGTGTCGGCGTCGGCGTCCGCGGCGTTGGCCGTGAGCGATAAATCACGGCAGGCACTTCATAAATAAAAAGCACCTTCCAAGATGGGCTGGGTGGGAATCGAACCAGGGTCTCCGGAGTGCGAGACGGAGACGTTACCACTGAGCCACGAGTTCGATGCTTCAAAGCGGTACAAAAGCGCCTCTAGTGAACGCGGTGTTGCCTTAGAAACGAGCTGTTTCTAAGGCTCAGGCGTGCGTCGCTTGCTCAGGCGCACATTTCGTTGTCGCGCCGAACGCTGCGTTGCTCGACGCTCACCGCGTCCGATGCGGGGCGCGTAGTCGCTGCGCCGTAGCCCATTGTCTTACACCCCTTGGCGGGTCGACGGGAACGCTGTCGCGTTACACTCTTGAAGGCGAAGCTTAAGCGTCCTCCAATTTTTCTTCTCTCTGGCCGATTAGGCGTTCTCCGATCGGCTGCCTGACGCCCCATGGTCTTTCCTAATTGGTTTGCTTTTTTTTCTTTTAGCTGTTTTTCTTCCGTCGCGCGTTCACGTGCCGGACACTCTTCGGCGTTGTCGTTTTTCTCCTTCCAGCACGGAATTTGCCTCGGCGCGCGCACTCCTTGTTGTCTGCTCCTGAGCGTCCCGATCACCGCACCATGTCGCGCACCACACATCACACATATTCATGACGAGTATGAAAATGTAGGCTATTGCACGCATACGGAAACACAGCCTATGAGAGGTTAGGCAGAATTTCGCCGCACATCGTGATTGTTACTGCTTTCCACAGCAGCGCAGGCTCAACCATTATGCACTAGAATAGATCCATGCCCTTTGAGATGACAAATCAAAGCCTGCCACAAATATATAAGCACACGCCATCCATGGCTATCAGTTGTGGTCTCTGGCCAATCAGCCGCAACAGCGCCTTCCAGCTCTTACCCACGTCAGCTCGAGAGGCACATACATAATTATGTTAATAAGATCTGCATCCCTATTGTAGAGATTTCTTATGATGGTGGTCATCTGTAATAGCTGTTTAGGTTTTGTGAATCGACTTATGCTTACTATTGGCGAAGGGATGCAGTTCGCACCTGTGCTACCCTTACATATGCTTATTTTTTTCATACAGCGTTCGTTTTTGCAGCGACGGGTATCGCAAGCTTACTGATGTCATGAACACTTTCAGCTTTGTGGATATGCTTTTGGCGTACGATTTTTCTTGCGCCAAAATTTTCTCGTCAGTTCGCTTAGTGGATTCCGCCCCAGATGCGCTCATCTGACTTTGAACTGCTGTGCTCACAGCTTCGAAGGGTTATAAAAAATTCATTATGCTTCATTCTCGCATGCTCAAATAGTTTCTTAGTTGGTTTAGACTCTATCGTGCGATGTGTCTCCTTCTGTGACACGAGGTTTAATATCTTTACTTTACCGTGTTACTATGAATTCCGTCAACGTAATAATTGCTAATTAGTTAGTGTCGTTCCCGTTTTGTGCATTTAGAGTCAATGCTGTTTTGAAAGCTACCACCGTTTTCGCATGTGTAAGCAACGCCCTGCCAAACGAATGGAGAGAAACACTACACTTGGTAAAGTTTTGTTCCTAAATATGAGCGATTTATGGTATGTGAATGCAAGGCAAATAAGCAAGGGTAATAATAATCAGCATGCTATTTTAAACGACATCTTACATTAATGTGATCTGCCGCATCTGCGCCTGGTGGCAAAAGCGAGACGCACATTTTGCAAGGACATTATCAGCAGCGGATGCAGTTCCCCTTAGGATTTTAGCGTTACGCTAAAGTTACGCGAACTTGGGACATTCCCGTAAGCCTTCCGAGCGAAAATGTTAACTGGTGCTGTGCCAAGCCGGACGACCGCTTACTTCCAACTGAGAATTTATTGTTTGATACAGAGGCTCATAAAGAAAAAACGCAGAAGGGTAAACTCATGAGCAATTCAACTCTATGAAGGTGAATGACCAGCAAAGCTGTGTAGCGCATGACCCACATATTTTTTCATTCTTTTTTGTATGATACGTTCTCGTGAATGACGGGTCTGCCACCCTGAGGAGCCCGAGCAAAGCAGACACGCGTAATGTTTCGACGAGACTGCCAGCACGGGAGAGAGAAAGGATAGGAAAGTAGATCCGCAAGCGCTGGCAACGCCGGCAAAGAGAGGGTGGTGCAAACGCAGACATGGCCGACGCGTGTCAAAGTGTAGTATCTGTCCTGATCAGCCTAATACGAGTTATATTTGAACCCAAGATATTAAACATACGTTTGTAAGCTGGTGGAGTGCCTGAAGCCTCCTTCAACTCCACCGCGGGTAGGCCTGGTATTGCACTAACTTTGGGATCGGCCCACGGCCATACGGAGAAGAGACCGAGGGTCGCAACTCACAGCTGTCTCACAGCTCCACTGCAACCAAAATAGTGGACGCAGTCAGTGCTGGAAGATAACTGCGCATTTTGAATATATTCTACATATATTTCGAAAACAGTATTGTGCTATAGAGTACTGCAAGAGGGGAACATTTTCGTATCATCAAGGTGTTATGAATATACTTGTTCCACTACAGAATATAATGTCATAAGAATATGTTTCTTTTGTAGTTAGTGCTGGTGCCCCTTGTGTGCCTCTGCCGGGCTATCACTGCGACAGTAACAGTACCGAAAGATGCGAAAAAGGAAAGGAGATGTGCGTGTGCCGTTGTGGTGAGTAGTTTGTTGGTAATTGGACCACTGCAATTTTTTGTACGCTTCTTGCGTAGAGTGCACGTTAGCGAGCACTGTACACAGTGGCGAATAGGTGTATAAATGCAACGTAAAGCTTCAGACGTGCATAACAAAACATAAATATGGGGAAATGAGCTGTACAACTTTTTTAGCCACAAACGAATCAATTCCCCAAATACTGAATCCAAGAGAACTATTTAAAGAAATGTTTGTTTTCCTTAATCTAAATATGTAAATGATACGATAAATGCAAATTAATATGAACCAGAAACAAATAGCCGGCCGCAAGTTGCTTTGATCCAATAACCTCTTCATTACGCATGCGTTGCGCAACTAATTGTGCGGCAGCGGCTCTCCCGACTCAACTGTACTAGGCAACTTTGTTTGCAAGTTATGACCAGGGTCCTTATATAACCACGCAACTGTTAACCAACGCTACTCAGCGTCATCTCAAGGTCAACAGTTAACCAAGTCCACTCATGATACCAAAGCTGGCAGGCTGGAGACAGTCGTTTACGACGAAAGAGAAAAATCGTGCGGATGCAACACGCTGTCATAATCGGTGTAAGTGAAGCTCTCCGTTCTGTCTACTCGCAGCGGCGATAATGAACGGTGATGTTGACAGCGAATGTTTAGTTTCTTCAGTGTTTAGTTCAACACTATGGGTGAGTTGACGTCAATTGTTACCTTGCGTGCACCACTGCTGTTTGTTTGCATAGTCTGCGTTGTCCACAGAACACACAGCGAGACATATTCGCTTGAGGCGTTGTTGTGCGCCCTTATTCATTAGCTTCGAGAAGGTTGACATTGCTATCTGCTTGATACGGCACATAACATCGTGGAAGGAGTGTTAAACTATAGTTGAAATATAGGGCAATGATGAGGGTCAACTTTCCCGGATATTATGAACAAACGCACAACAACGCCTCAAGCAAACACGTCTCTCTGTGTGTTGTGTGGATTACGCAGACAAACATCAGTGTTGCACGCAAGGTAACTTTTCCCCTCGACTCATCATTCTTGTATTAGACTGAACGATAAAGACATTACACATTAACCAGCAACATTACCTCTGATTACCGTCAATAAAGTAAACAGCATACAAATCTTCGCTTACATCGATTCCCACAGTGCGTGGGATCCGCCAATATTTATGACAGGAGAGCCATTTGGACACATCACCACCTTTTCTCTATAGGTGCTTTCTTTCTACCCATGCTCATACATCAAGCACAGTGAAGCTGTATACCTCAATAGTCGCATTCTTACGAAATTATAGTAATTTTTGTATCACTGCTCGAATACTATCGGTGACCTCGTAGACGCTTTGCGTTAGGCAGTACAATTTTTAAGCATGAAATGCTTTTAGCTTTCCTTGTCAGTGACTATCAAGTGACCTTCAGTCGAAAGTCACAGCAATTTTCCGGGTACTCAAATGAGAGCATCCGGGCAAACTGCGAGAACAAAACGAGATTCCCGCCACCCTTTTTACAGAAATCCATTGCACACGCTAGTTGCTCCCAGTCAAGTTGGAAAAGATATTGCTTCCGAGTTCTTCGTGTTTTTTCACAATACGACTGAAGCTGTAACTTCTAGCACGCTACAGGTACATGCAGGACACCATTTTGATACTTTGGACCATTTCCAGCTGGTTCTTTATATCCGCCCTCAGAAGAGTGACTAGCCTTTTCGGTTAGAAATTAAAAAAGAAAAAAAAATGCACAAAACCCTTTCACCCCAAATCATTTCTTCGACACAGTATGTACTTTCTTCAATGGCCATGGTGTTTTCGGACACGTTGAAAGTAAATCAATTCTCCTTGGGTGGTGTCGGGGGCCAATGTGTCGATGTCCCGCTCACAGTTTCCCGGGGCATAAATTTTCATACAAGAAGCTGCAAGAAGGTCGGTTGAGAGAGCATGAGAATGATGGGTAGTGCATGAATTTGCGTACACTTTGCCCTTCTGGCTTTAAACTGCTTCGTGAGTTGGCAAACTTGTCATATTAACTGAATACTGCGTTATAGATAACTGTATAAACAATAATAAAATTGTCGCCACCGCAGGATTCAAACCCAGGACCTATAAAGCAGAAGCCAAATGTTGAAGCGACTATGCAATGCACACATGCGTATGGATGCGGCATGGAACACCCTTCATAATTTATCGTCAGCCAGACAGTCCTTTCAGACTCTTGGCACGTTTTGATATGACCACGTCGACAGGGGGAACGGCGGGAATTAGTGGTTGCCTTGCGTATTCGCACAGTGTATTGCCTTCTGTATTTCGAAAAGTGGATCTTGATTTGAAATTTTGGCCAATGGAGGCAGCTAACGAGCAATAAACAAAGCCACAATAACTTCTGAAGCCACAAGCACAAACCTGAGACAAATCCATGTACTTACCATTATTAAAATTGTGGCTGTACGATCGCAGCGGCATTATTTCCTGCAGCAAATATTGCCGAAAATTATATGCACCGGCAGGGCCGGCAATGTTAGGCTATATCTGGAGCGCGTGGCATTCCCGGCAGACACGTCGACGCCGGCGCAGCGAATGTGACATGGCCTCGGGACATGGTTGGGACGCTGGTCACTGGACAACACGAACGCCTAGTGCTTGTTATGCCACTCATAATAATGGTACATTCGGGATGTGGTTTTCAAGTGCTCCGGAGCAGTCCGACAACGTGTATTACATTTGGCGGATTGAATTTTAGTACTCTGAACCCATTCGGTTGGTTGTTTCGGAGTGGCACGCACCAGCTCCGAGCGCTAGGAGGCGCGCCTAGTTCCCACCTAAAGTGCGACCGATATCTGGTGAAATTCTGTTCACGTGGCTTCTGTAGCTTCCGTTGTTAGCGTGACGTAAGCCAATGCGTTATGTCGGCTAGAAGAGACAGGGAGGCGTTAAAACCCACCGCTCTGACCTTGCAGTGATTCACTCGAAGCAGTGGTGTTGCTGTCGGCGTGGTAGTTGCTCGCGGCGTGCCCAGCAATGCATGCGCGCCGTACGTTGCGGCACTTTCCGCAGGTGCAAGTTACGTCAGCATTGATAAACAGTATAGTTGCCTTTCACAATATAAGCCTATAGTGCTCAACAACTTCTCAACGCTGTGTCAGCCCGAAATATACTACAGCCAAAGCAACTAGTCCCTATTAAACTTTACCATATCTCTCGGCGAAGCATGATTCGAAGGTACAGAATTTTAATGCAGTAGCATTAAGGAGGCAAAAGTACCAGAACAGTGCATGAAAGCAAAATAAAAGCGCGAAAGAAACCAGGAGGAGACAAGTACACAGGACCGGCGCTTACAAATTCTCGCTTCACGCGGGAAGCCACAACCCGCAAATGGCATGTTGCGACAGTGATAAGGTTGACGAGGATAATGGCTCTGTTGTGCTTGGCTTATGCCGCTAATAAAAAGCCCAGTGTAGTATATTGTTTAGCAGAACATTTTAGTAGAATATGGCTTCGTAGAACTCGCAGATGGAAATGTTTAATAAATTATGTACGGTTCGTTCTTTAGCTGCAGCAAATTTTTTTAAATATTACCTATGTGAGAAGCACAATTCTAACCCTTGATCTAAATTACTCGCAGAAGTGGCCATTGCCTCTACGAGAAATGAAGATGTTCAATGGAATAATTAACCCAATTATGCTTATAAACTTTTCTTTATGATTTACTTTACGCTTCATAATTCGAATGGCCTGACGAAATATTTTGGCATTCCAGTTGCTTGTTTAAAAGAAATCGCTGTTTCATGCATTCAAGCAGAAAAGTAACTGGAACACCAATGCATTTCAACGGACAATATGAAAACTAATATATCAGAAGGGGGGCGGTCCAGTTAACTGGTTCCAAGCGGACACGCCGTGCGAACTCAGCGGCTGTTATTCGTAGTTTGAAATATGTGGCGTAAAGTAATTAATTAAAAATGTAATTGGCGTAATTGATTGAGTGAATTGATTCGTTTAAAGACGGAAAATAAAATGTACATATTAAGACAGGGGAAATTTCAAACTTCATCATGTGCTATTCTAAATGCTATACTTATACTTGTTCAATTCTTATTGAGCTAACATTGACACACATATAAACTTTCCTGCTTGTTCGCGTCTATAATGGGCTCAGCCCGATGACTTATTCTAAGTACGAACAGTACGGAGCAAAACTTGAGTTGTAGGCAACCGCGCCGTGCGCAGTCACATGACAGCTTCGAATCATTACGTTACTCCTGAGACTGTTCTTCCCATTCGTTCTCTCTCTCAATCACAAGACATAATCTACTATGGCACTAACTACGCGACCATGTGCTAGAAACATAAAATATGGCATTCAAGTGAAGAATGATGAAAACTACCGTTCAACATGTGCCTAGAAAATGTAGGTAAAATAACCTTTCCTGCCTTGCAAACAATTTACTTTGTCATAACACTGGTCCATATTGATGTGGACGAACAAGAAGCATTTTTCGTACACACAGGTGAAACAATAGTAGCCAAAAAAAAAACGGGACTATTGGAAGATTCCATACTAACTCCAGTTGCTACAAACTAGAGCAAATGCTACGGGGATCACAGCTCCTCAGCTTTTGTTCTGAGTTTAATCTCTTCAGCTTGCCCGCGAAGTGCTACAAACGTCGTATCTTGTTCAGCGCATGCGATTGGCCGCGTGCGGGTACGCAAACCTCCAAACATCTACCATAGCGCTACAAGCTGTGACTGCTGCCTGGTTTCCACGCGCGAGCTAATCTGCGCCACGTATGCAGCAGGCTCTGCTCACCTAGCGCGCGCCAATCTGGTGACGGAGACGACAGCAACAGCGGTAAAGCAGTAGCGCAGCGCTATATGACTATAAGAATATTTGAATTGCGACATCTTCTCCCTACAAGCGTTAGAATGGAAACGCTCCGCCGGTACGTCCACCATGCACTAGAAATATTAGGGGGTCGCCGATGTAGGAAGACTCGAAACTGCAATTCAGAAGAGCTTGAAACACTTACGTGGTTGGGTGACTATGTTTCCGTAACCTGTAAAATCAACGCCATACAAGTAGAAGGCAGCACACGTGGGCTTACGGTATGTGCGTATGTATGGCATGTATGGTACGGTATGTGCTTATGTGCACAAGTTAATGTATGAGAGAAATACCTCTTGTTAAGCTCACTGTGCTTTTGCAGAAGCTTAACGAGTCAGTGGTCAAAATTTACACTATCTACACAAACCGCACTTAGCGTTTCGTTTTGAAGCAGCTCTGCAAGATTTTAAACCTTGTAACAGGATTGTGGAGAAAACATTTCGTATATGAGCCACTTCTTTAAAGCAATATCAATCATAGTTTGATTCTGTAGCTTCAATTGTGGATGCCAGCGGCCCTGTCTTAAATGCGTTAAAAAATATGGAGCGTGCGATGAAATAAAGTTTCGGGCGTTATTTATCTCACTCTGAAGCTTTCATTGAATCACATAAGAATTTCAAAAATCATCTTCAAGCGCTTTCTGCACCGGGAACACCGTCCTTCGCACAGGTCTTTTGATTTGTCTTGTTCAAAATTGATTCAAGTTTAGTGTATATGGTCGTCTGAACTACAAACATGCTGCTAATATTGAAAGTTTATTAGCTCTAAGATTAATGAGCACTTAAGCACAATCTGAAGTGCTTGAACAACAAAAATAAAAGCGCAACATATGCTTTAGAACACAGTGTATATTTAAGCTATCCATGAACCACCGGAAAATAACGAAGGCACGATAAAAATCGTCTCTTTCTGCCACATACAGTACTCCATTAGGTGTGACACCGAATGTGCTACTACTTAAATTCAGGTCACGACGAACTCACAGTACTTCTCGCGCATGTCCTGCTAGCGCGGAATGTCTAGCGAAGAGCTATTCAAGAAATATTTTTCGGATATAAGCCGATTACATGCTGTACTCAAATTTAATTGCTGAAGCGCAGCCTTCACGGGATGCACCCTTCAATAAGCGAACGCACTGAATATCAGTCTCGTGAATGTTCTTCTTATGCTACACAAGATAAAGTATACGCAGATTAACAAACTGCCAGAGTTACCGCCTGGCACTGCAACCATGACTAATATTGAAGTGTAGGAAACTGCGATGGGGCCGACTGGGAGCCAAGAATAAAAGAAATAAAACGGTGAAAGCAGCGGGGACAAAGCCAGAAATTCACGGCTGAAGATCAAGGAAGCTCACGGAGCTGTCTACATGGGTGGAGATAAGATATTTTACACCTATGTTAACCATGCCTGTCTTCCAATGGTGTCATACCTGCTATGCTATCGCATATCATAATATGTACTAGGTCTACCGCACCAGCTTTGCAATAGTGGCTCAGTGATCCATAACTTCCCAGACAATCCGCTCTCTACAATGGGGACGCTGTTTACGTTGCGTTTCGACGCTTGAACATCACAGAACTGCATACAGTTAATCATTGTAAAATATATGGGCCTGCGGGAGAACATTTATCGACAAGACTGTCAGTTTTCAACTTGCGAAAAGCCTTTGGGAGATTCGCTCTGCAGTCAATGATTTCCAAAAAAAATTGGGAGTATTCACCTGACAACAAATTTGATATTAATGCGATTAGCAATACACCAATGCAGTGACGCAGCGTATCATAACTGCAGGAAAACGATGTAGCACGCTTACGGCGTGCTACATCGTGGAAATAATATAAGAACAATATACAGAGTACACGTTATAATTATAATATCTCAGTTAAAACTCGGGAATATTCTCTGCATCCTGGTTGTAACTTTTTGTAAAGGCACTCTATCAAGCTGCCGCTCCCGACGCAGGGGAATTGTGAACGGGGCGCATGCCCAACATCTTGGAGGCAACATACTTCATGCATAACCTTCGCACACTCATTCTGGGGGATTAGCATAGATTGAACTCCTAACATTATTGCATATACTCTGTCAAAGTTGTCTGTCCGGGTACATACATAACAACATCTACCAAAGGACCCATGTTTAATAAGTCCCAGAGAAGCCAGCAACAATATTCGGGCACATACGAAATGTTCCATATTAGCTCGGTGAGACAGCAGCCAATACATAGCATGTGGCTCGTGCTAGTGCACAACTTAGGTCTCTTAGTAAAAGAAGTAAAATGAGACATACCGCAAAGCGAGTAAAATCCTCTAAGAATGTTAACTGCATCAAAAAGTTTATGCAGTCAAGGTGCATACGTCACATGTTTTCAGCGTGGCTGATTCAGTTGGTCCTTCGCAGAATATTTGTTCTGAGATATACAACTGAGTCCCTTTGTCGGACGATTGCCAATCAATAGAGATGAGGCTTTCCAATCTGTGTAGAAGTAATGTCTGCAAGCTGTAGTTAGGATGTCGCATATGAAAACTCGAACTATGGACTAATCGTGATAGCCATCGGACGTTTGTTTGTCACTGACGTCTTACTGAGAAAAATACTTCATCAGTCTAACCACAGAAAATATTCGCTAGTGTTCCATATCGTCCGATTCGACAGATTCGCGGTAATTCCATGGAGCGTGCAACTATAATTCATGGAACCTATAAGTTGAAAGAGTTGACTTAAGTTCGCGAGCAATAAAACAAAAACTCTTCGCCACAGATACCTTTTCACGATAAAAATGTAAATGGGTGAATGGGTAAAGTGTTGCCACTTGTGTGTGCAAATGACAACGTAGCTCGTTTGTTGTCAAATTCAAATTACTCGCACAGCACGTTGAAATTTTTCTGTGATCTATATGTGCATTAGACGACACACTTTTACCATACTTCTGTAACAAATGCCTCACGGAGTCGCCATAAGATTTCTTTAATTTAGCCATTATAGTGAAAGTTATCCCCATACAAACGTCATTTACCATGTTTTGTGGCCGGCGATTGAACATTGGTCACTTGCATCTTCCGAGGTCACGTCGTGTTCTGCTATCTGCTTCTCAATGCGAATTGATAAAATCAATTCCTTGATTATACCTGGCCACGGCGCCATAAGTAGGACAACGTTGCCAGTTAGCTTTAACGCTTTATTACAGCTCATTGCCATATATAAAAAACTGGCATCAACGATGTGACGCAACAGTCACCACGACATTAAGTTTATATACTGCCAAATAGATTATAAAAGTATTTATTTTCCTTAAATTACGGCAATGCTACATTCCATTCAGTGATCTTAGAAGAGTCTAGGTTTGGGCTGGTTGGTAAAACATAGTTACACTGGAACCATATTGCGCAAAGAACAATTCACAAAGACTAGACAGGACAAGCGCTTGTCATGTCTAGTCTTTGTGGATCGTTCTTTGCGCGCTATGCTTGCAGTGATTTCAACCGTATTTTCTTTGTGAATATTTGTGCTTACACATAGGTGCTTGTACTTGTGCATTAATGTTACGAATGATATTTAGAATGTGTCCGTTTGTTTTGTGAAAGAAGGTGATAATAAACATTTATTTACTGTGCAGCGTTTAGTCTGAAATGTACAAAATTGCCTGTTATTATCATGTGCAGTTTCACTTCAGCAACTGCATTTTGCCTGTCTGTGCTAAATATCCTGGATAATTTTATGATTTACCTCTCACTGAAGGATACATATTTAGCCTTCCAGGGCTAAATCAGCTAATTCAGTACACATTTCATGAGCTCCCTAGTCTTTGTTCAAGAATGTAGCAAAAACTGTGGATGGCTGTTTAATTATTTTGCAACCTAAGTTTGTTGAATTACTGAATCTTCTTATGTTGGTTTATGCATTTCACAGAAGAAAGAAAATTACAGTCAAAACTGCCACGCAAGAAATAGGAAAGACCTCCGGAAATCTTTACATAGCACAAGCCTCAAGATATTCTTAAGCCACTCGAAAGTATGCTGGCAGGAATAAACACTTTGACACCTAAATTCAGCGCATTTTACTTAGATGACCTTATCAGTATTACTCATCTGTATATTTTTTCTACGTTTGCCGTAATCGTCGCTGCTGGTATATTTCTGCTGATGGCTATTCACCACACTTCTCGATGACGCCGCAGATTTTCCTCTAGATACTCTTCTACACAACTTTCTTGTCACTTCACCAGCAAAATCTGCAGGCAAAAGGGAGCGTTTTGTCATCTAAAACGCAGCATAGAAGCAAATTACGCACTGCTCCAAGGCAAGTATACGAATGAGCCACTTCAGATATGCCGAAGTTTTCGCGCATTTCGTTCGTGTGTTAATAACAGCAGAAACCGCCGTGGTTGCTCAGTGGCTATGGTGTTAGGCTGCTGAGCACGAGGTCGCGGGATCGAATCCCGGCAACGGCGGCCGCATTTCGATGGGGGCGAAAACACCCGTGTACTTAGATTTAGGTGCACGTTAAAGAACCCCAGGTGGTCGAAATTTCCGGAGTCCTTCTCTACGGCGTGCCTCATAATCATAAAGTAGTTTTGGCACGTAAAACCCCACAATTTAATTTTTTTTAATTTAATAACAGCAGAGATAATTGTCTGCATAAAATATACACAAGGTAGCAGTACATTCCGCCATAATAGTAGCCAATTCATTGTTCGCTATACTATCGGCAATGCATGGCCATCCTTAGTAATACTGAGGCACGTTTGCAATTTACACGACACATAGAGATGTCAGTAACTTGTTTAGCCATTCTTATTAGTTCAACGTCGATTTCTTCACATTTCAAAATTAAGGTACTTGACCTGCGCCTTTGAAAGCTTCTCAAGGGCAGCATTTGTTCAATTTGAAGGGACAGAGCTTTTAAATTTCCGCACATTGGAGAAGAATGCAGATAACACAAAATACGGCGTACTAAGTAGTGTGTGCTTTCCTCTTTCTTACCAGGATGACCTTTCTATGCCGCGTGATATGATTCCCTTATGCCAAGGCTACCGCTCCTAAGATAACAAAGCTAATGTTGATCTTCACTGGAAAAGCAACGAAAATCTAGCAAAACAGACCGCCAAACGCTTCTTGTAGTCTTTCTGGGAAAACCACCACACTTTTGCCATTGTCATAGCACTCGGGCACGAACTATCGGCTGCAAATGAAACGCGAACAGCGGAATGCGTGGCGATAGGCCAAATCGAGGCCGCTTGCCTGTCGTTATCAGAGAGAGGCGCGAATTTCCTGTTTGCAATAGTTTGCTTCTATTTGGCGTTCATTTTCTTGCTTTGCCACTGGAGCGCCACATTTATACTTACCACCGATTACACCTTGCACAGCGCTTTGACTTTGCTTCCACCGATGCCATGTTATCAGCATCTGGTTGCGATGCCAACAGCGCAGGAGGCCGATCGGGTACGGTCGGAGTGCAACGTGACGTTTTTAATCACTCTCTTTTTTTTCTGATAAAGCGCACAGCTTTAAAGCCACGGCAAAAGCTCAAATACACTGGGACCGATATTTCACGCGTCATTTGAAACTGACAATGCCGAGGGTAAGTCGCAAAGAAAGAGCTCGAATTGTTGCTCCTTGCTGTCATGGTGCGCCTCAACGTGGGATAGCAGAGAAAACAGGTTGTGCACTGTCTACAATTAATAGAATTTTCCAGGCCTACCTCGACGTGGGAGGCCTTGAAAACTTGCCTCGTGGGCAGAGGCAGCGGGCTACAGGAAACGTTGCAGACCTACATATTGCGGCCGCTGCAGCCAATGCATACCGCCGCAGAAGCCGCTGCTCTGAGCAGCTAATGAAAACGCAAGACTCCAGTTGCACAAAGCCATGCATTATGGCCTGCAGAGCACTGGCGCTGCGTGATGCTCTCTGATGTGTCTACGTTTTGGACTCGTGGGGACCAGCGTCAGCGAATTTGGAGAGCCGAAAACACCAGGTGCGTCTTTCCTACCAAATACGCATGTTGACACTGCCGTATTTGATGTCGGGTTCCTTTAATGATATGACTAAAATATTTCATATTGCGACGCGAAAAGAATCCTTTTATTTAATTATTTATTTACTCATTCATTTATTTACTTATCTGAATTATCCTCAGGGCCAAAGGCATTACAGAAGGAGTGGCTAGAAAAAAAGACAAATAGAGGCATGAGTCGCTCCTAGTTATAGAATATTAGCTAAGATAGTTTAGAAGCTTTGGTACATTCCTAGGTATACAATGTTAGTTAAGGAACTGCGAAAAAGATAATGATCAACAGTGGAAGTGAGCGATCCGGGAAGGTAGTTCCATTCCTGTGAAATACGCGAAATGAATGACTGAAGGCAATTTCTTGTACGGTAAAAAGCGATGCCAACTTTTTGTGCGTAATAAGTGCAGAGAGAGACTAACGAGGGCGTAAACATAGGTGAGTTTGGAAGGGAAGTACTTGCATAGAGACGCTGGTTCGTCATTCATATTGTTCAGCTGTACCTTAAAATACAGTTACAAAAGTATTACTTCCAAGATAGAGTAAATTGTGTTTCTTCAATATGTTTAAAATGGTAAAATAAATTTCAATTTGCAATTTTAAATATACTTGCAATTCTACCTGCATTGCGACACCAACAGCCACTAGTATTTATATTCTTTAAAGCTGTTGTGTTTGTGGATATGCCGAAGGGTGAAGCAGGGATTTCTTTAATTTGAATATATCAAGCAACAAAGCTTAATTGAATATTGTGCATTGCTCCAACACAAGCTATGACACCGCGCGATTGCTTGTCCTTGCCAAACATATCATCATCATCACCGTCATCATCATCATCAATACCAGCACCAGCCAACTTTATGTCCGCAGGACGAAGGCCTCTCTCCCTGCGATATGCAATTACACCAGTCTGCTCCAAATGATTCCAGCTAGCGCCTGCGAATTTGCTAATTTCATCGCCCCATCTAGTCTTCTACAGCCCTCGACTGCGCTTCCCTTCTGTTGGTACCCATTCTGTAACCCTAATGGTCAACGGTTATATATCCTGCGCATTCGATGACCTGCCCAGCTCCATTTTTGTCCTGATGTCAAGTAGAATTTCGGCTATACTCGTGTGCTGTCTGATCCAAACCACTCTCTTTCTCTCTCTTAACGTTATGCCTAGCATGCTTTGTTCCATCGCTCTTTGCGCGGTTTTTAACTTGTTGTAAAACTTCATCAGTCTTTGTCACCGGTAATATGCACTGATTTTACACTTTCCTTTTCAACCCGCCGTGGTTGCTCAGTGGCTATGGTGTTGGTCTGCTGAGCACGAGGTCGCGGGATCGAATCCCGGCCATGGCTGCCGCATTTCGATGGGGGCGAAATGCGAAAACACCCGTGTGCTTAGATTTAGGTGCACGTTAAAGAACCCCAAGCAGTCAAAATTTCCGGAGTCCTCCACTACGGCGTGCCTCATAATCAGAAAGTGGTTTTGGCACGTAAAACCCCGAATAATAATAATTTCCTTTTCAATGATAACGGTAAGCTTCCAGTGAGGAGCGGACAATGTCTGCCGCATGCGATCCGGCCAATTTTTATTGTTCTATTAATTCCTTCTGATAATCAAGGTTTCCTGTGTGAATTTAACCTATGTAAACCTACTCATTCATAGACTCTAGAGGCTGACTGGCGATCCTAAACTTTTGTTGCCTTAACCCGCTATCTATCATTATTTTGTCTTCTGCACATTAATCTTCAACCTCACTGTCGCACTCTCTCTGTTAAGGTCCTCCGTCGTTTCATTTAACTCGTCTGCAGTATTGCTGAATAGAACAACGTGATCGGCAAACCGAAGGTTGCTGCGATATTCGCTGACGATCCTTACTTCTAAGTCTTCCCAGTTTACTACCTTGAATACTTCTTCCAAGCACTCCGTGAATAGCATTGGAGATATTGTGTCTCCTTGTCTGACCCATTCCTTTACAGGTATCTTTCTACTTTTCTTGTGCAGAATTAAGGTAGCTGTGGAATGCCTATCAAACCACACATACACTTAGTGTGAAGTAGTACCTACAGTGAAACATGAAATTATATCATAACATTAACATAAATTCAAGCATCTACATTGACGATTGCTGTGACCAGCGATTCCCGCAGTGCGAGGGCACCTTCCAGGATGCCCTTAAATATAACGGAGCCCTAAAACATAATGAGTCAGAAGTTGTTTTTAACATAATGTGCACTTGATAAATGCTACTGCGCAAGGTTAACAGGTAAGAATAAAAAGAATAATATTCTGCATGCAGAAGCTTGTGTTGGCAACACTGTTGACCGGAAAGTGTAGTGTAAATTGTGGTTGTTGACTGAAAGAGGATAACAGTACAGCAAAGCTGCATGATTCTAAATGCACCACAGCCTTGAGTCTGCCTAGTGAAAAAAACGTGTGTGTTCAATAAAATATAAGCATTCTATTGTTAGAACGTAGCTAAGGTGAAGTTGGCAGTATTATGGGGAATCAAATGAAAAGCCTACACATAAAAGGAAGTGCCTCCCTGTTTCATATTTACATTTTAATTAAGCTGTAGTTGTGCGTGTTCCTCGCGTTCAGCTATCCCATGATGTCTACTCCAAAAAAATCATAACTTACCGCTACTAAAATGCACAATACCCAAACAAAAGTGGTCCCTTCAAAATTTGAAGAACCACATGGATATTTAGCAGTGCTTCGATTCGCGGGTGTATAGGGAAAATGAAAAATATGCTACGTCCCAAATCTGTTTCTATTCAGTCTGAGTGTGGCAAACTACAAAGCTTGAGGTTGTAAAAGATTTAGGAAAGCACTTAGCTCTGATGAATATTTGCATTCAAATATTTTCCACCAGATCACTTGTGAATAAGCATACTTCTTTCATTCTGTTCTATACCTAGCACAAAAGAAAAAAAAGCACCGGCAATTATGCAACTTCCTAATGTGAAATTTTAGCGCTGCGCTATTTGTGTATTCAATATGCGTGACAATACTTTGTATTAATATTATATAGGTACGCGCTTTATAAGAGGAAGATAACGCTGTCAGTAGTATAGCTGGAGGCGACAATCTGTCGCGTGCAGCACATTGCGAATAGAGTGAAGTGTGGCGAGCTTGCCTCGCTAATCTGGAATTCGTGAGAGACAGCGCGGGGTTGATACGTAGGCGCAGTTCACAGAAAGTGCCGCAGACAGACCTCTGTTCATGCAACCCTTTGTTTCCATACAGAAAACGCGCTGCTGCGGTGCATCGTCGCCCCACAGCCCGACTTGCCCAGTACAATGCATTTCTTCTCACGCTGTTCTTCCACCAACGATGAGAGCGGCCAGTTGTGGCCCTCCCCACCCATTGCCCCGCCCTCGCACCCAATCAGAAGGCCAGATCAGATAGCGCGCGCGGCTGCGGATGCCGTGGCCGCGGGAAACTCAGCGCATAGGCAGGTCGTTTCCCCCTGCTCTACATCCTATTTGCGCTTCATATTTTGACTGCAGCGCTATCCTATACTTTCCTGTTCGCCCTCTCTCCTTTCATTTCCTGAAGCTCGCCGCGTTCGCTTACTCTTTCGCCGCTCTCGTTCGCGCGATTACGAGGTATATTACGAGGCGTGTTACCATAAATTTGGGTGAAGCTAAACTAATTGTTCAGTTTTGTGACGTAGGTGATGGTTTTTTTAGGTTTGATAACTATAGGCCAACTGTGTGAATGAATCTATGAAGTAACAATAGAAGGGAAATATCCCGGAGACTAGTTAGTTGTTGCAACGAAAGATCGACCTTTGAGTTACACTAGATTGATTGCTATAATTTTTTTTAATGATATGGCTCACTCTATTCTGCATGCTCTCCAGGTGTTCGATGAGGTATTTTTTATAAGCAGACCATATACTAGAGACGTACTTAATTTGTGGCCGTACAATAGTTATGTGAGCTAGTTTTCTTAATGGTGAAGGCGCAGTTCTTAAATTGTGGCGCCGAAATTCTAATGCCCTGGAGGCGTTAGCTGAAATGGAGGTGATGTGAATACTCCATAAAAGATTTGCGTAAGGAGGACTTCTAAGTACTTAAGTGTCAATCTGTCTCGTCCCCCTTGCTGGGCGAGAAGCTGCAACAGCTCCTACTACTCCTCAAGCCCTGTCGAAGCTACTTGCGGGTGCGACATATTGACGTGAAGCAACGCACTAGGTCGCTCCTGCTGGATCGAATGACCAGCTCAGTGGCCGAAGATGTTCTATTCCGCCTGCTCAACTAATGGCTAGAGCATCAATCTTCCAAGCTGCAGGTGTTTTGCTCCGATGTAGAAGTCGGAGACACTTATTTTCTTAGTTATGTAATAGCGCATAAACTTATATATAAAGACATAAACAGAACTAATCCAGCACCAACCATGCGTTAGGTATCTGTAAAGCACGCAAACAACCCACTTTTGTGTTTGTTCGTGACGTCTTCCTAGGCGCGGATGGCCAAGGGAGTGCTGTTTCTTATCAGATGATAGCCTATTCAAATGAGAGCTACACGAGTTTCTTGCACCAAAAAAATAACGGTTGCTGATGTGAACTATTGATGACACACGGGTGTATAGTACCGTCTTTATCCAACTTCCACAAATTATTGTGTTTTTCGCGTACAGTGTGCGGCAATTGTAAGACGGCAGCAACTACGTTTTGTATAAGCTAAATTGATACACCTGCACAAGACGCAACCAACGGTCTACAGGACAAGGTGGCTGCCCATGAAATTTTTTGCCGCGTAGTAGTGTTATTACGCTCTTTTATTTCGACCAAGGCAAGCTCATGCTGCGCAAATGCGCCAATGGTTTGATGTAGCAGATGCGCCGAGAGGATATATGTATTTGGGGAAGCGACTTATAGAACTTTTGCTTCATCTAGTCACCTTGTAGTGAAGAGAGATCTAGCCCCATTGTAGAATGTGGGATCTTGTGCACCCCAAAAACGTAAGGAGGCGTTTAAGAGGACCCTCAGGCGGCATTTATTTGTATAAGTAGGTCGCCGTCCAACTAACATCATTGTTCTCCCTCTCTTATACCTAAAAAAATTAAATACGACGCACACGAGCAAAGGCGGCCTTCAACATCAGGTACTTCTGCCTAGGTAAAATTATATCAAATCAACTACAGTATCATATAAATGTCCCAGAGAACCCTTAGTTAGTGTAATATCCGCGTAAAGATGTGAGGTGATCCAGCTTGCGAATCGTCTAAGAAAGGATGCCTTCGTATGCAGAAGAACTATAGCATAAAATAATAATAAAGCAGCTATAACAAAATGGGTACGTGTTTGGAAAGATGACAGCGTATCTTCACACCATGAGCGCTGCTTTTGTATGAGCCACTCTATGTGCAATGCCCGAATACATGTCATGCTGACCCAGTGCTTGTCCAGAAATTCTCTATGCGTCTACGGTATAATTTTGGCCATTAAAAAGGCGGCAATCAGATACCTACTTTCGTGGAACATTATGTGCCTTTTCGGAGGTAAAGCAGTAAGCACCGCAGGTAATTTTGGCCATTGCTGGTTCGGGATACTCATTTTATTGAAATGACTTTTTTATTTCATATAAAAGTCATTTCTACTTCTTTTACAGGTGCGCAAAATTTTACCCCCACATATGCCATAAGGCGCCCAGATTGTTGAATGGCACACTTTTATTCATTGAAATGTACGGACGTTTAAGCGCATGTGACAAGAAAGTAAAAAAAAAAAAAAGCTAACACAGAGTTTGCCTGACGCCTCCATGAACGTGCATAAACGATACTGCCTGTGAATAGAAATTGGTTGCCGGGTGGTAGGAGGTGTGGTATATGGCATAAATAATTCCTTGCGCATAGGATATGACCGCCACTAATTTTATTTCATCATCATATTACATTTGCCGTCCTCCCACGTGTACATCTCGCTAATCATACCAGACTTACATTTTTATTCAATAACAAACGCCTGCCTTCTGTATGGATAGCTTATAATGACGCTGTCATTCTATCTTGATTGGTCGTCCCATCCAAACGTCCAAAATTAAGGGAATTTTTAGGATTCGAGCTTCTCGCGCATCTCACTTGTCTGGAATACATAAGTACCATGCCAAAAGGCGAATATTCTGTTATTCTAAAACACACTTAAGCGCAAGCGGGTTTAATGCCGTGGAAACAACAAGCGTATAGTCTCTGAATTCTATGTTTGCGTTCGCAATACTATTCAAGTTTATGAGGACGTTTGAGGAGAGTACTCAGTGCGCAGTGCGCAGTGAGCTAGCTTCATGCACGCGTCATTATACGCCGCGCAAACGGTGCTCGAGTGCGACGCGTAGCTCGAGGCGAGAACGCGCCGGTTGGCGCTCCTTTCGCTTCTGCAAGCAACGCACATTTGGATCGGTCCAGCTTAAAGAGGCAGCGGAGAACGGTTGCAGTTTCGGTTATCGCATATTAAAATTGTACGGTACGCCTTCAACTGCAACGCGCCGCGCAAGATAAATATGCTTACTGCGGAAGTTTTGTCGGTGATAGGCGATAAGGCGAGCCCGTCGGCGGCTGTGTTCTTTGCCGACATCGTCACTACACCTCTCTTCCTTTGCGCTGTGTATCCGTGTACAGTCACCGCGTGACAGCTGCGGCTTATCGGTTGGCCGTTCTCCGCAAATCCCAAAGAGGCGAAACATATTTTGCGGTGCGGCGCAACATTAGCCGCAGCCTCAATCGAGGCACGCTTAACCGCTACAGCGCAAAAGGATATCACACTAACCTTATGGTATACTATTGTTTCAAACGAAGTGGCGGCGGCAGCGAGCGTTACTATCGCGCGCTTTCGCTCCGAGGCATGCGGTTTGCCTGAAAAAAGTGAACGGTGTGCTTAACATCTCACGCTTCTCAATGTCGAAATAGAAAAAAAAAGTCTACGTGCTCAAGAAAACGATATTACTTACCTGTGTGCAGAAGTTAGGCTGCGACGGTTGAGGTGTGCCTTCTCTCCAACAGGCATCATAACCTCTGCCGCGCAACTCATCAAAACAGCCAGGCTCGCACATCAGTCGAATACTAGTAGCTGGGTCAGCCAATGACTTCAACGGATAAACGTCCCACTTATCGTCGTTAAAGCATTTCACTAAAATGTGCGTCATGATGTCCGAAAAAAAAAATTCATCGAAAAGCGCGAGGTGCGAACCACCGCACAACTGTGACCAAGTAACTGAATCCGAAAGCTGTTCACAGCTTCACTATCGTATTCAGTTATTAAGATATTTCAAACACAAAACAACCGCATTGACAAATCGCTAATTGATTTGTAATGATTTTTTATCTACTAAGCTTTATAAATTTTTAAGAACAACCTATTTGTATTGTAAACAATAAATAATACGGCCAACAAATGGGACTACGAAACTAGCGGTAACCATGTGTACTGTTGCAAAAGTGTGCGCTAAACGAACCTACAACGGTTACAACCGCGTGTGCACACGCACGTACCCGAATGCTACCTTGGCGTTTGTAGCGCTACCTAAACATAACAATTATTACTAATTTCTTTATTTTTACAAAAGTAACACAACTAAAATAGTTTATAGCGCCTCTGGAGATGACGAGGTGACAAGTAAGGTAGGATAAGAGTCCGTTATTTGTATTTCTTTCATTTCCCTTTAGGCTTCTTCCAATTAACATCAGAGACCTGCATGCTTGGGAGACAATAGCTCCACAGTTCCGCGAGGCTCAAATAAATCGCGTGCTTCTTGCAAGGCGAGCGGTGGGAGCAGCCGCAGATACAGCGATTAGCTGTGATACTGTTGCGGTTGTTGCTGAATCCAGAGCTCTTTGATGTCAGCGGTTATAGCGGCTGCGGGCTGCGATCTCGAAGCGCGTTCGTTGTTTGATCTCTAGTAAAACGGGCCTTGGATAAAAAAATTATGTTTGCCTTCCGGACAGAGGATGCGTCGAAGGAAATTTGAAGACCTCTCACGTGTATGTTGGAGCGTGTGCGCGCTTGCATCCTACGATTCCCACAGCGCGTCCGATGCTCGAAGGTAGCGACGTCGCGTGTCGGCACCTGTCTTATCGCCGGCCGCGCTGCCGCCGCGTCTACTTCTGGGGAACTCCACGTGCGCGTAGTCACCGTGTTTGCAAGTGAATTTCGCATTCTTCTGCTCCCTGAAACGTGCTCATTTTGGATCGTACCAATGGCTATGTCATCCAGTGTGTGTTAAAACAACGATGGCATTTGTACACCGGCGAAGAAATATTAAATCGTTATGAACTTGGGCGGTCATGAAGCTAGTCTAGCGTTGCAGTTTTTACGTAGCGAAAACGGCTACGAAAGCAGGGTGGTCCCGGACATAGGCGCTTCAAAGTGCCAGCTGTAGCGACAGCTCGAGGAAGTGGCACGCGGCGCACCCTCCAAGCATTTCAGAGCTTACTGGCTTTCGAACAAGAGGAGTATGCGTGCACTCATGGCCTAATGGTTGGAGCACCGGGCTCGACAGCCGACATTCGATGCCAGCCAATCGGTCAGACATTATTTTCTTTTAATGAAAGCGAGGCAAAAGAAGAACCTGCCTGCCGCAAAGAGATAAGTATGAGGCTGGAGCGCTTCGCATTAAATTTTTGGAATGTCTTCATATGCTAGTCATAATTATTGCATACTAGACTCAACTGCTACGCAACAAAAAAACTACAAAAATCACCAGAAATCACTCAATAAATTATTTATTGAGAACACTGAACGGTAATATTGTTGTGCAAGTGTTGAGCGATTTCAATGGCTGTTGTGAATTTGTTGAAGTCCGTTGTTTCAACAATTGCCTAACAATATATCAAAGGTTAACCAACAGTAATTTTTTACTGGGTGCCATGCCATTGCGAGAAAGCGTTTGATTCAGTCGAAACCTCAGCAGTCATGGAGGCATTACGGAATCAGGGTGTAGATGAGCCATATGTAAAGATACTGGAAGATATCTATAGCGGCTCCACAGCCACCGTAGTCCTCCACAAAGAAAGCAACAAAATCCCTATAAAGAAAGGCGTCAGACAGGGAGATACGATATCTCCAATGCTATTCACAGCATGTTTACAGGAGGTATTCAGAGGCCTGGAGTGGGAAGAATTGGGGATAAAAGTTGATGGAGAATACCTTAGCAACTTGCGATTCGCTGATGATATTGCCTTGCTTAGTAACTCAGGAGACCAATTGCAATGCATGCTCACTGACCTGGAGAGGCAAAGCAGAAGGGAGGGTCTGAAAATTAATCTGCAGAAAACTAAAGTAATGTTTAACAGGCTCGGAAGAGAACAGCAGTTTACGATAGGTAGCGAAGCACTGGAAGGGGTAAGGGACTACATCTACTTAGGGCAGGTAGTGACCACGGATCCGGATCATGAGACTGAAATAACCAGAAGAATAAGAATGGGCTGGGGTGCGTTTGGCAGGCATTCTCAAATCATGAACAGCAGGTTGCCACTATCCCTCAAAAGGAAAGTGTATAACAGCTGTGTGTTACCAGTACTCACATATGGGGCAGAAACCTGGAGACTTACGAAAAGGGTTCTGCTGAAATTGAGGACGACGCAACGAGCTATGGAAAGAAGAATGATGGGTGTGACGTTAAGGGATAAGAAAAGAGCAGATTGGGTGAGGCAACAAACGCGGGTAAACGACATCTTAGTTGAAATCAAGAAAAAGAAATGGGCATGGGCCGGACATGTAATGAGGAGGGAAGATAACCGATGGTCACTAAGGGTTACGGACTGGATTCCAAGGGAAGGGATGCGTAGCAGGGGGCGGCAGAAAGTTAGGTGGGCGGATGACATTAAGACGTTTGCAGGGACAACATGGCCACAATTAGTACATGACCGGGGTAGTTGGAGAAGTATGGGAGAGGCCTTTGCCCTGCAGTGGGCGTAACTAGGCTGATGATGATGATGATGATGATGCCATTGCGACTTGATAATTCTTTGTTTTGACGATGGCCTCGCTTTACATGCCCATGTTGAAGTGCGAATAATAATAAAGAGCGGACTCTGCAAGATCGTTTCATCACCTTGCACGAAGTATCACGTTGCGTAGTCCTGCCCTAGAAGAGTTGGAAGCAACACTAGTTAGCTCGACCTCGCAGGAGCAGCTACGCTTGCTGGAGCTGGAGCCACGAACCTGAAGGCGTACTCTACCTCTACACTTATGAGTCTGAAGCCCACATGTGAAGAAGCAGGACCAGCTTTCTCCACTAACTCTCTTACCTTTTAAGGCTTCTAATCAAGTATCATAGACGTACTTCCACACCTTTGAAAATATGGTTCCTTTTTCAAAGCAACAATCAACCATTTCGAGCGCAGCCATATCTCGCTCTATGTGCTGCAACTCGGCTGTGTTAGCTTTGCATCGCAGTAAATTGCCTAATTTACACTGCGGTAAAAATACAATGACTGATCTTAGTGCGGGAGAAACACGGGGAAGGGGGAGATGGAAATTCAAGAACATGAGCAAAACCACAACAAGGTGAAAGCCGGAGCCAACGCTTCGACAAGTGGACTTGTTTTGGCAAGTGGCCTTCAAAAAGACAAGTCCACTTGTCGAAACGCTGGCTGCCTGGTTCTCGTTTTCCTCATGACCTTAGTGCAGTCTTAGTGAAATTGTTAGGAGGCTATCGAACACTCGCTCTATTATTATTGTCTCTACGACGAACCACGCCAGATTCTGGGGAGCGTGCCTCAACTTCATGTCATACGTGAGTTCCTAAAAATATGGTATCAACCTTTCTTTTTGTTCAGAATGCACCACCGCCTGTTTTACCATACTATAATAGTAGTACGGGAAATGCTGAATCATAGAGACGCTGCGTCTGGTCTAGTAGACGAGCGTAATCCGAAATCTGGTCTTATTTCACTCCTCGCTATTTTTTCTTACTTACCCAGACTTCCCACTCTCTCTATTTGGCAATCTGAGACGCCGTACGTTTTGGGAGGTGAGGTGTAGTAGAGGTAGAATACGGCGTTTTTTATATGCAAGTGCCGAATTTGGATTTGGTATTGGCCACTATATCTTAATGCATGCAGTGCAATCTTAAACCACCAAAAAGGGGCCAGGAGCCAGTAGGGCTCTACTGTTTAAGCTGCCACCACATCAGGAATCTCCAATGAGCTTCACAAGCATGTCCTCACCAAAACACGAATGGCGTCCTCTGTGCAATGCTTATCCACTACCTCCATATAGAACTTGGCAATACGACTCTGACCATAAGTGTATTGGGACTGCAGACCACTTGAAAGAGGCCATAGTTACATGTATAGTGCAGTAAAGCATGCTGGAAATCTCTGGATCAGCATAGGAGGCCACTAGAAAATGAACCTGGCAACAGTAAACGCGCGAACATGCGCAAGAGGATCGCGTGCTTGTAAAATTGTATTGAAGCCAATACAACTAGCTTGCCTGCAGAGAATTGCATAGTTCTCTCCTGCGGTTAAAATAATAAATAAAATAACGCACCTTCGTAAACCAGTTGGTCATAACTTCGCACGCAAACAGCGTAAAACGGGAGTAAACTGAAATACACAGGACGGCGTGCGAATTACAGATTACTTGCAAAAAGTACGGACCTAAACAATCAAAACATTACTGAATGAACTGAAGAAAGGGGGTTAACCGAGGGGCCCGGTTTTTATTATCATATCATAAGGAGCCAACAAACACTGACACCAAGGACAACATAGGGGAAATTACTTGTGCCTAATAAATGAAATAAAGAAACAATAAATAAATGGAAATTAAAGTGGATGAAAAAACAACTGGCGGCAGGTGGGAACCAAACCCACAACCTTCGCATTTCGCGGCCAGTTGTTTTTTTCTTCCACTTTAATTTCCATTATTTATCGTTTCTTTATTTCATTTATTAAGCACAAGTAATTTCCCCTATGTTGTCCTTGGTGTTAGTATTTGTTGGCTTCTTAAGATATGATAATAAAAATCGGGCCCCTCGGTTAACCCCCTTTCTTCCCGTTTATTACATAACGAGGGTCTCGAATCCGGCAACATTGACGCCTTCAGGTAGCATATGTGGGTTTATTGACCAGTTGCTTTCACCCAAAAAGATCACGTTCTCGTGTCGCCTGCGGCAATAGGACGTTCCACGTCCACCGCCAAGGTCTGTGAGTAGTGTCGCTGGCTAACACTCCCAGGGTTCTACTAGGACACATAAATACCCAAGAAACTCGATGGCAAAACGGCTCCGCGGTAGCTCAGTTGGTAGAGCATGGCACGCGAAATGCGAAGGTTGTGGATTCGGTTCCCACCTGCGGCTAGTTGTTTTTTTCATCCACTTTAATTTCCATTAATTCATCGCTTCTTTATGTTATTTCTTAAGCACAAGTAATTTCCCCTATATTGTCCTTGGTGTCAGTGTTTGTTGGCGTCTTATGATATGAAAAACAGAAGACATTAAATTTTATAAGTACGATACCTGAATACATAGGTGCTACAAGTGTGCCGCTTTACTCGTGTACAGTCTGTGCATGTTTCTTTTGAAATTTTTGGCAGAGTGCAAGCCTTACATGAGAGTAGCTTATGGCTTCTCACTGGTTCATCAAACAGTCCATAAACTGTAATGCCGAATAAGACAGCCACTAGCAGCCATGCATGAATACTTCCATAGTGCTGCCTTTGTCATTTGTTGAGGAGCAAGCCTCACTGGTGCTGTCCGTAAAGTAAGCTCTCCATTACTGCTTAACGTTCGGGTAGCTTTGAATTTGTGCACTACAGTTCGAAACAAAAACGCGCACCACGTGTTTGTGATCCAGGGACGCACTGTTGTCACTAATGGCCTCTTAATGCTGAACAACGCTCCTGAAGTACGCTGCATCTATGGAGGCGAACACGATCCAGCTGCTTTTTGGAGGATATATGACTAACGCTAGAGGAAACGCTTCCTTCAGCACCCATGCATTGGAGTAAGTAAACATATAGGCACCGCTATAACCGTCAATAAAAACAATGTTAGTACAGAAAATGATTGTACGGTGATACGAAGCAATGCGGTTGTTGTATTTACCAAGGAGTCTTACCATGGAGTTTGTGGAGCCTAGTAAGGGTAAAGTTGACTTCTCAACACAAGTCAACAACAAGCGCGGAAACCGAGCAGTGATTCATAAGAAGTGGGCGACTGGTAGGGATATCTTGGGCAAGTACACGCCTCGTTGGCTATGGTGGCGCCATCTAGCTAAGGCGCCTGCAGTCTTGTAAACGTTATAGGTACTAATGGGATATTTCTAAAGAATATATGGAATGAATCATTATATACTGTGGATAAGCACGTGGAAAGTGCGAATACGTGTTTTTGCTGTAGGTTTTCTGTATTTCTGGGTTTTTTAAAATAATTTTGGCCAGTATAGAGATAAGTACCGTTGCCACCATGAGAGTGTTTGATATAGCAGCGCCTTTGTGGTTGCCACGATATAGCCCAGCTTTTCCTGGAGAGTCAGTACACCATCTCTTTGGGTGGGATACAGTGACAATCGTCTGCAAGTCTGTAACTGGTACCTTCTATTAGTAGCTGGCGGAAATTAACCCCCATGTGAGATGCAAACAGGGAACCAGTGCAATCTCGGAGCACCCGCACGCTGGCACCCCCTTGGTGTTCACAGATGTTGTTTTTGAATTATTTGCGATGCAAATTGACGTTCCTGGCGTTTTGAAATGGAGAGCCTTGCACAAGTCAATGTGTATATCAAACGCAGAAAAGAAAGCACAACAATAAAAGCCAGGACGAAAGCGTCCTGCTGAGCGTTGAGCTAATTATATCCTTTCCCCTGTTCTTGGTTTTGGCAGAATGAATCAAGCATCTCAATTATTTCGAGATATTTATTTCATTTACATCTGCGTACACAGTTCTTTTCATTTCGCGTAGTAGCTGTCGAGCGATTAGGTCTTCAATATTTCTTCAGCTCACCACAATCCCGTAGGTACTGCAAAGAGTTCGAAAGGAATATAAGCAATGGTAAAATTGTGGAAATGATTAGCCCGACGCATGAAAACCTATCAAAGTGCATGCATTTCTTGCTCATAAACAATGAACTAATAATAAAATTATGGGCATGCTATGAGCGTCTCGGAACCTATGTGAAGCAAAGCTATCTTGAAGCGGCTAATCAAAGGCTTTAAATTTGCCCCTTTCTTTCATGTGGCTTTGGCACAAAGTATACTGGAGCCCGCACACGTGGTCTCGTCGCAGCCGTGCTATGCGCCGTGACACGCGTTTCGATCATACGAAAGAGCTAGTTGCCGTTAGCACGGTAGAAGTATACGTGCTATTGCGACCTAATGATTAAAGCATTGGTATGCTGTGCAGAGTGATGAAGGTGTCGATCTCCCATTGGACCGATATGCAATTATCTTTTTTGGTTTCAACTCTTTTGCAAGACAGCTGCAGCAGGCAGCAGCCGTGGTCAGGAAAGTCCTGGAGGAGTGACAAACAAAGCTTCGCTTTAAAGACTTCTACGGGTATTATCACCATGGTGTATCATCGAGGGGCATGAATGCTAGCTGCGAGCGTTCATCGCGAATACTGAATTTAATTGGCAATATGGGGTGTGAAATGTTTTCACAAGTTGCCTGTGCGCGCCGGCTTGACTTAAATGTTATTAGAATATATTTTACACCCCAAATGTTTCTACGCCACAAACCGTTGCACAAATAAAGAAAAGAAACTAAGCACACATCGAGGAGGCCAATCTGTCGAATGAAAACTTAGCAATTTTAAATATTCAATTTTTTTTACTTATGTATATTGTCGGACGTGTCAAAACTGTTTAGCAGAGAAAAAATCGGTTGAATTAACATGGCACTTTCACTCTAACGGAGGAGCAGTGACAGCAATAGGATGCTTTATCGCTGTGCACTTGCGCTCTCGGACGGTGCTTCGTCCATGGTTCTACCCATATGCGGGCAGTGCTGGGCACTATCAAAGATACATGTATGTTAGATATTATGTTCGATGCTTTCTGGGTATCTTGTATCTGTATCATTCTGGCAGCGGTTGTGGCAACAGGAACACAGACTGACCAGCGTTCTTTGTATCCGCAGGCTTGTGTCGTCGTCTTCCACTCCCCGTGACCAACGTACCGCTATCTGCTTCCACGTGTGTCCACCCGGCCTACAGCAGCTGCGCCACTCAAAATCTTCGGTGCTATCGGAACCAGCGTTGCGCTTGCGCCACCAGCCCACCGTGAGAAAAGGATATAAGGAGGCGCAGCGGTACCGGCACCTTATTCTGGCAGCGGTTGTGGCAACAGGAACACAGACTGACCAGCGTTCTTTGTATCCGCAGGTTAGTCATATGCGCTTGTATCATTGTCATTTGTGATTCCAATATTGCTGCAGCCGCTGCCAAACATTGCTGCTGAATTTGTGTTAACTTGTACTGCCAAGCTTGCGTCGTCTCGTGCGGCCTTCCGGGTGTGGTCGGTGAACAATGCCTACTAATGCGGAGCTTGCCAAAAGAATTGATGACATTGAATCTAAGCTTGGAAACGTAAGCGAAAAACTTCTTGATGACATTTTTGGGAAATTTCTGCTGAGGGCGAGCAATTCGGGCATAGACGTCGTAGAACTTAAGCAAAGAACTGATAGTTTAGAAACTAGCGTGGAATTTCTAAGCAAACTCGTCGAAAAGCTGAGCGCCGAAAACAAAGAGCTGAAATCCGAAAACAAAGCTTTACAAGCAAACAACAACACTCTCAAGAAGAAAGTTGGCGAACTGGAGCAATATTCTCGATTAAACAACGTCGAGATTAAGGGCATCCCTTGCACGCAAGGAGAGGACTGTGTGACAGTCATACAAACTATTGGCAACAAAATTGGTTGCCCAGTAACGGCCAGTGACCTCGACGTTGTTCATCGTGTTCCTACTAAAACAGAACATAAAAACATCATCGCTCGCTTCTGCTCGAGAACGAAGAAAGCCGAGTTCGTCGCGAAAGCACGAAAAGCTAGACTCTGCCTGAGCGATATTGGCCTCGCAACAGCAAAAGAGAACCCTGTCTTCGTTAATGAACATTTAACACTTGAAAACAAAGCTCTCTTTTCCAAAGCCTTGAGTCTGAAAAAAACGAAGAACTGGAGATTTCTGTGGACAGAAAACTGTCAAATCAAGGCCCGGAAAACAACTGAAAGCCGCGTCTTTCGCATCGCAACCGAATCCGACCTTTCAGTAATAACCTAGCTCTAATCCACCTTTGCGCCACGCCTGTCCCGTAGGCAAGTCTCACAATTTCCACCTATCTCACAGCTAACCAGTTAAACAATCTTCTTTCAAATCATCAGCGATCTGTCTTGCACTTGAATGCGCGCAGTCTGCGCAAGCACTTCGATGAATTCTCCGATCTCGTTTCTTCATTCACCTTCCCATTTTCAATCATCGGAGTATCTGAAACTTGGTTGAGCGACCACGATAAACACCTTTTCTGTTTTTCTAGTTTTATTCCTGAATACTCCAATCGTCCGTTCAGCAACCATGGCGGCGCAGCGCTGTACATCTATTCAGATATTACTTACAACCGAAGAAACGATCTTAAACTTAATGTAACTAATTGTGAAGACGTTTGGATTGAACTTAAAAATGACTTCCTCAACATGGACAACAAAGACCTAATAATTGGTTGCATATATCGTTCACCCTCGTCATCAGCAATAGACTTCTGTACTGCTCTCCATAAAGTCATGGGACTGCTAGCAGATGAAAACAAAAATGTAATAATTATAGGCGACATCAACATTAACCTCGCTGATAGTACGTCTACTAATGCTTTACATTATTCTGATTCTTTTAACAGCTTTGGTTATGAATGTTTAATTAAGATACCGACACGATGTGCTAACCACCCCATAGGTACATTAATTGACCATGCATTATCAAATTTGGCATATCCACCAGACGCAGGTGTTATGATGACCGACATAACTGATCACTATCCTATATTTCTAAATTTTCACTACACTCATGGCTCCGAAAAAATCACGTACACGAAGTTTATATTAGACAAACAATCATTCCTTGAAGCCGTGTCGAACCTTGACTGGTCCCCCATTTTTTCTACAAATGATCCACAAAAAGCATTTGCACTGTTTATCTCTATGATTAAGTCATGTGTTGATCGTCATTCCGTTCAAGTTAAATGCAAGAAGAAGTACGCGTCCCCTCAAAATCCATGGATAACAGATAAGCTCTTAGCTTTAATGCGCAAAAAGGATAATCTTTATAAGAAAACCAAACGACAACCATTTAACAAGAATTTAGCCATCCGGTACAAAAAGTTTTCTAACCACCTTTCTGCCACATTGAAAAAAGCTAAAAAAACATGGTACGAAAGGAAAATTTTGGAATGCGATAAAAACGTAAAAAAGAAATGGGAAATTGTTAACTCCTTCTTAAACAGGGCAAATAATCGCGAAGATATAACAGAAATTGCATATCAGGGTATGGTATACAAGACCGCCAAAGAAATAGCTGATGCGTTTGCTGATTTCTTCTTTAGCAGCGAGCTACAGCCACCTGCGCATGACAATCCCGTGCCCCAGCGCCTGCCACATTCTTTCTTTTTATTTCCAACTACATCTCAGGAAGTTCTAAACATTATAAACAACATGAAAATAACCGGCGCCGGCATCGATAAATTACACCCTTCCCATATAAAATTAATTGCACCCCTAATAAGTGATGTCCTTGCTGACATAATCAACGTCATGTTTAAATCAGGCAGTTTCCCACAAGAGCTAAAACAAGGCAAGATCACCCCAATTTTTAAGAAAGGTGACCGCTCTTTAATTTCCAATTATCGCCCCATCTGTGTATTACCATTCTTTAGTAAGGTAATCGAAAAGCTAATAGAAAAACGTTTAACTAATTACCTTACAAAATTTAACATTCTCTCACCATTCCAATACGGCTTTCGCTCGGGTTACTCGACCGAACTGGCTCTCGTTGCTCTAACCGATCAACTAAAACTAGCTATCGATGAAGGGAATTATGCAGCGTCAGTGTTTGTAGATTTAAGCAAAGCGTTTGAGAAAATAAATCACCGCATCTTATTTCGTAAGCTTGAATCATTGGGAATCACCGGCCCAGCGCTCTTGTTACTACAAAATTACTTAACAGACAGAATGCAAGTAGTAACCATTTCAGCCGTTCATTCTAAAACCATGTTCACTAATATTGGTGTGCCCCAGGGTTCCATACTGGGTCCGCTTTTGTTTTTATTATACGTGAATGATCTGCCTAACTGCCTGTCCTTTTCGAAATGTATACTTTATGCAGATGATACTACTATTATTAATTCCAATAAATGTATTACAACCTTAGTATCTAACCTTAATAGCGACTTACACAGCCTGATGGAGTGGTGCCAAACTAACCAGCTACAGATAAACCCGTCTAAAACAAAATTTGTTGTATTCACTTCCCACCAACGAACACTTCACTCCATTCCTCCTATCTTATTAGGCGGAAGTCCTATCCCTGCAAGTTTTTCATGCAATTATCTTGGCATAGAAGTAGACAAACATCTTAAATTTACTGAACACATAACCAAACTAAAACAGAAGATTACCTACGGGATTAGGGTACTTCTAAAAGCACGAAACATATTTGACCATCAAATATTACTATCATTATACTTTTCATTTATTCATTCCCACATTATTTACTGCGTTACTTGCTGGGGAAACACTTACGTAACCCATTTAAACTCATTGCAAATTCTACAGAATCAGGCTATTAGGATAATTACATTTAGCCCATATAATAACAACGCCTCATATCTTTTACGAACTAATCACATTCTTACAGTCACACAACTCGTTAAATATAATCTAGGTACCTTTTTGTTCCGCCAAATCAATTACACACGATGTGATAGCTTGTTACCACAGTCTTCTCTATTAAATACTAATAGCACTAGGTTTGCAATAAATAGGAACTTCATTTTACCTAAAATCCATACTAATTATGGCAAACAGAGCGTTCATTTTTCATCCATCGCATTTTGGAACACACTACCAGTTTACATAAAAACACTTAAAATTCACGAATTTAAGAAACAACTAAAAGATTACATTATGTCGAATACTGATGCCTAGTCCATACTCATAACCATTCTTTCAGGGTCCCTTCATTTCATTTTCATTGCCATACCGTTAGGCTTCTGTTTTTGCATCACATATACATTCGAGTTAACAAATTCTACTGTGTTCGTCACGTCATCTACGCAGTTACTTCATCAGTTGTCAACGAGATTGTGTTACTGAGCTTTTTTTCATGACATTTATGCATATGTAATTCTTCAATCATGGTATTTATACTAAAACCTGTAATTTTCTAACCATTTGTTGAAAACTGCTGTACTTTTGTTTTATTACGTTTACTTTGTAAAGGAGGTCCCATTGCAGTCTTTGACTCCGGGACCTCCTCCTGAATATTAACAACTTGTAATCATTCTAATGATCTCAATAAAAACCGATTCTGATTCTGATTCTGATTCTGAATACATATGGCAAGACGTGTACCAGTTTTTGTATTTCCGATGCATGAAAGAATGTATCGTCTATCTGAAGATACAAGATGCTGTAAGAGCATCACCGGGCTAAACTGCAAACGTTGACTGAAATCCGCTTCTCTAGCTAATACTGCTGCCACTAAGCCACTTGACTAAAACTCAAGGCAGTGACATACTTTTATCTATCTACCAAAGGCCTTCAGCGAGGGCAGGCGGAGAGGTTGGCGCCTCCCTATTGGTGGAGCCCATTCACGAGGTGAAGCTCGCGACCCTAGGGCACGAACAAGCGCGCGAACGTCTGCGCGCAGTCGAGCTTTTGGGTGCTTGATTTTTTTTGTTTTTAGTTAGGCCGGTGCCACGACGCTTGTTCGTAGCCACTGTACTGTACTGCGTACGTCTGTGAGCGCGGCGTCTTTCGCGCAAATTTTGATGCCGCAGTATTGTCGTTATCGAAGCTTCTCTGCATGGTGTTTGTTACGAAGTTGGAAGAATGCACGAATTTGGTTGCCTTGCATCCAGTGGCTTTCACTAAGCAGTGATTCCAAGGATCGGCTGCATGTGTGTTTGACTAATGTAACATAGTTCGAGCAATGCAGACATATTTACTCAGAATATTACACTTTCAGCAAGAAGGACAAATATTATATTTAACGAACATATAACGAGCAGACATAAAGAACATTTAATTAAAATGAAGAAAGATCGATCGGACATGACAAATTTCCAAGAAATCATTTTTGTTCATACGCGTTTACTGCTTATACATTATATAGATATATTATAACAAGTTTACCATCGTAGTGTCTTAAGATACAAATGGAAATTATCGTATAGGATACAATAATTGCGGTAGTATCTCCTATATGTATATCTCAAATACGTGTTGCCGGAGTATCTTCAATCACATAATGATACAGCTGCAAAGTATCTATGCCTAGCCCTACGTGCAAAGGAGAAATGTTGGATTGACGCAGCGTGTCGCAACCCGCCTGCTGGACAGATGCAACAGTGCCCCGGAAACTAGGCGTCTCTGAATGTCGGCTTCACGAGCGCGACCGGAGGTGGTTGCACGTGTGACCCATTGGCACAGCCCGAAAAGGAGAACGACGATAAACAGCCCGTAAAAGTCATAATCATCTTCAATAGCTTATTTTTATGTCCACTGCAGGACGAGAGCCTCTTCCATACATTTCCACTTACCAGTGTCTCGCACTCGCTAATTCTAATTTGCACCTTCAACATTTCTAATTTCACCACTGGACCTAATTTTCCGCTCTTCTCTACAGCGCTTCCCGTCTGTTGGCGCCCATTTGGAAATCGAGTGGTCCACCGATTACTTGGCCTATGCAATGCGTGGTCGGAATAGCTACATCTCATTTCTGTCAATGTCAATAGAATATCGGCTATCTCCGTTTGGTCTCCGATCCGAATCGCTCTCTTCATTAGTCAGCGTCTAGTGAAATAACACATAACGTTAGCTTGACATTTGCTTGTCATGAAACCAGAGCATATACGCAGCAGCTCAGCGGGAACGCTAGCATGCTTATATTGCGCGTGCGCCTTTCCCGGCAGCAGAGAGCGAAACCCTGCGCTGGCTCTGCTCACGAGGCGTTTGAGCGCCTGTTTGGCGGTGCATCCACTTGGCAGCGTCGTTTTTACAGTGAGACGCCGTAGGCGTTTCAGAAGACATTGTATTCTTGCACGCGCCGTCCACACATGCACCGAAGGCATGACTGCTCTACAACGCTGGCGGTGGCAAGGAAGATGTAAATGCGCCTCCAGTGTCAGGAGTATTGCTTTTGTCTTCAACCGAGTAACAACGTCAGTATTATTCAGCTATTTTACTGTGCCAATTTCTCTTTGAATTAAGAGTTGACGTGTCAAAATTGGTGTTATACCCTTCGAAGCATGCGATGTAGGGCCTGGAATGGCACTATACTAGTTATTCTTCTGCTGTATGTGCGCAGGACTGATGCCGTTGCCAGTGAAATGTATCACTTTGAGATCATGCACCATAATACTGTATTGAAATTTTAGCTTCAAATATATATGATAAAAGGTACACGCTGCGAATGAAATATTTTATGAGTGTTCATGGCGGTGGCAATGCCTAAACGTTTGGACTAAGAATTCAGTCGAGACCTTAAAACCTGGTCACAGCCTCTTTGGCATTTCAATATTGCAGCATCTATCCTAGCATACGGAAGCTTGTATATCGACCACCACGGCGACGCCGACGCAGATCATGATGGCGAAAATTTGAATGGAGTTTGTATACAATTGCTATCAGAGTGATGTTTCAGGAATGCAGACTGGTATATTGTCTGGAGTGTGAGATGTTTCAAGGCCAGCCTAATGTGCCTACGTTTGTACAATTACAAATTGAACTAAGAATTCACCACTACATCTGTTTAGGTTAATCTATTGTACATTTATTAAACATAATAAACATATAATAAATCAACTTCAGTGTGCAGTAATGTTGGAATGGGAAGTTATTATACTTCCCTCTAAAATTTCATACGGTTGCTTAGCTTGATCATGGACGTGTTACCTCACGTCATATTGCAAAATTACATTAAGGAGCAAAGCGAGTAACCTAGAGATATTCTCATTGTACAGCTGCAAAGAAGGGCAGTACAATTTGTTCATGTACGACAATGCCTTTGGTGAAGATTTTCATTTCTTGTACACTGCCTTTGGCACACTTTCAGTTTTTAATGCAACTACGGTTAGGATGTCCTTTGGCTAGGTTATAACGGTGGCGCACTTTCTAATCCTTCACGAATCGATTTTTTTTTTTCAAATAGAAGGAAGCTATATGTGAAGTCCCAATGCCAACCTGTATAAGGTATGACATCAATGCCAGGTATAGATGAAAAAATTATGAGAAAGTACTTCAAATAATATTTGGTTTATCTCTGCCGAAGACCTCTACTGCACTGTGAAAAAGAAGCAATACACGTGTCAATAAACTGGCATTGCAGAACATGAGTATCCACGAAAATAAAGGGTCGCATTGTTGTGAAAATCAGGCACGAAAATTGTGCACAAAATCCTAATTTTCTTCCTAATATACTAATGAACAGTTAAGTTAGATGCAAGTAAATGATTTGGACTATTATATAAGGGATCGATGTTGAGTTAGTTGGTGTACTACTTGGAACGGCAAAAAGCGTGTAAGATGAGGACAAGAAAAAAAAAAGGCGACATATGCGCGGACTATCAACTTTATGTTTATTGCAACAAGGCAATAATTGTGCTTTTTCAATGAAGAGAACGTTGTTAGGGCATGTGTTGTCGTCCTTTCCTTGTCCTCGTCATACTCGCTGTTTCCCCTTCCAAATTTGAATATTTTGTTGAAATTATTTATTGAAATTATCAACATTGCGGCAAATCCTACCACACTCAAGGACTAAATAAGTTGACTTCGCTGATCCTATAGGCGAAATGAGCCTACATAAATAATTTGTCGTCATGTGAGCAAACACGAAGAATGTACTGACTTCAATACGCAATAAGTTTCCTAGTGCAGTGCTCCTTTTTTCACTTATATTAAGTCCGTCCTTATAATGCGCGACCTTCCTAATGCTTCGTAAAATCTATCGCAATTTGTTCAGTAGGCTATTCGCTGGCTGGGTTCATGCTGCTGCTTTTGTGTTGCCGAATAGCAGGCTCGCATAAAGGGACTGTCATATTTACTACTCTTAGATTGTTCCAGGTTATTGGCCTCGTCTCTACGTATTTCTCAGTGCTAAATCAAGGAGTATCTATATATATTCAATGCAAGAAATATAGGTTTCTCAAGAGCATCATTCCTTTGTGTAGCAAGCAATTCTAACTTCTCAAGGCCTACGTTTCTAAGCAATATGCTACAATTGTATGTATGCCTATATCGTGCCAACACCAACTTTTTCATTGAGATGATCACCGCATCTTTATGATGATTGCCATATTACGGCCCGTGTGCACATCAGAAGATTGGCGAATCAAATGATAGTACACTTGAAATCTGCACAAGAATTTCTATTACGCCAAGGACGTGTACTAAAAAGGGGTAAATGTGTCGTATATCCTTAACCACTTCAGGAAAGCTTCGCGCCAGGTATATTCGAAAAAGACAGTAGCATCTACCGAATTTAGTTTACATAAATGGTTACACTTACCACAACTGCACTCGCATACGTCGCCCCTATTATTACATAGGTGAATCTGGTTGTTGGGGCAATGATGATGTCGTCGTACAACCTCGCAGTGATTTACATATTCCACTGAATAAGAAAATAGGAAAGACGTATTATTACAACCCCGTCTTTGTTTGGTAAACTGTTCTTGTCTGCGCCACTGAACGGTAACGTTGTGGTCAAGGTGCATCTTTTAATATTGCATGCTGCTCCAGCATAAGCAATTTAAACTTTTTGATAAGCTGTCTTAAACCGGTATTTGTGATTCTATTTCCTCCAGCCGCGACATATGAGGAACTTTCGATAAATTTGTCACACACAAATGATCAATTTGAAGGCGGTGCTAAAGGATTTTACTCACAAAGAAAACATATTGTTACGGTGATATCTCTGGCATTTTCTAAAGAGTCCACGTAATGAGAGAGTAATCATACCTCCGTTTAATGTATGATGTAGAGCTATAGTTATATTACGTTTTTTAATACAGAAATTGAATCACCGGAAAAAAAGAAGTGTACAAATAATTTGTTCGGAAACTTTCTCGAAACTATTTGGTGGATTTACGGCAAGTTGACAGTACTGGCAAACGTGGTGGACAGTCAGTGAACGTGTCGTTTGGATCCATACACACCAAGTTTGAGTGCAACTAAAGGTAAACTTACTTTGAGTACACGGAGTGTCTGATTTACCCGTCGCGGGCGAAAAGAGGTCACGCTCAAAAATGTGTATATATATATATATATATATATATATATATATATATATATATATATATATATATGCGTGTGTGTGTGTGTGTGTCTGTGTGCGTGTCTAACCAATGAACAGCGTTCGCTCAGCCGAAGCAAGTAATGACGAAAGAAATTTCGAACAACCACGACAAAAAAACTATTTTACAAATCGTGTGGCAGGTGGGCGAGTTTTCGTCAGGGGGACTGAACAACCGAACACTTTTTCTTTAAGCTTCGGGATGGAAAAGGGCATACACGTGATCACATGTGTACACGTGGAAAGAACGCGTAGGCAGCACAGGGTATTATTAGCAGGGCTTTACTCACTACCGAGTGATGAGTGTCATTGTGTTGATGAGTTTTCTGTGAGCATAATAAACTGTCAGCACTCTCCGAAATGAAGGAAAATAAATTTGCTCGTGGCTAGGTTGGTCTTCACCAACACCACATTAGATCCGAAGCTAAGGCTGTCTCGAACAATTTCCCTAAAAACAATAACGGAGTTACTCACGCTATTGCCGAGTGCTTTATCGTTGAAGACTCTACCGCACAGCTCATCGCTACATCAAAATGCTTCAATTTTGACGCGACTACTAACGTTTGGAATTTGAGCTTCTTAGAATATAAATAACTTTGCTAGAAGGTTGAGACTTCAACAATCGTTTGTGATTCCCCTTGATAAAACAAACGGTCTGTGCTGCCTAGCAGTAAGCAATGGACTAGGTTGATAGCCTAATTCACCACATCTCCCCTAATCCTTTGTCCTTTATGAAGGATACCAACCATTTGAAGTCTAGCATCAAGGACACTCAAATAATTCTTATAGGTTTCCTTGTTACCATCGTTGTTAGTTTTTTGCTGATGAATAGATATCTCTAAAGCTGATGAAGATACGGCAATGTGAGCAGCACTAAAAAATGTCTGGTCAATACACCCGCTGAGTGCTACACATTACTCACACACCCTACAGTGGTTATTGAACGTAACAATGTAGAGGTTATTTGCGCTCATTGCGCGCACGTCGAAGGAAAGTATGGGAACGACAACTGGTCCTAATTAGGTGAATATTCTATGGCAGTACTAAAGAAACACATTTATTGCTTGTCGCAGCTAGAGGTCCCAGGCCTTAAAGTTTTTCATTTATGACGTATTCTTAATTTTGCCTCATTGGCAAGTTTATCTCTTAAATTTATAACATCCTTCAGCTGTGGTCGTCCTACTGTTTGCTTTTTGTGACGATTACTCGCCGCAGAGTGTAAATTTCCTGGAATTAACCGTGTTTGCCAAGATTAAGTACAAAGCAATCCAGAAAGTGTATTGATACCGATTAATATTTCTGCTGTTACAGCAGTCAAGTCCGGCCCTACAGGACAGCATTCGCTGGAGCTACGCGGCCCGTGTTATGAACACGTGCTAGAAGAAAGTTAATTTCATCGCTAAATGCCCTGAAATATTCGAAACAGATAACTGATGGTGCTCTCTCCAGACCTGGCAAGCCTAACTGCGCCAACATAAACAAAGGTAAATCATCTAAAGCAAATATTGCAGAAATATATCGTTACACACTTTGCCACGTTGCCAAAGGCTTCAGCAGTCCTTAAGAAAAACCACGGTATTTTTCCAAAGCTCGTCGCCTTAAGTGCCTTGGACCCGCCTCGTGTAGTATACAGAAAAACTAAAGAAGAAAAAAATACGTTGTTTTATGTATGCCAGTTATGAACACTTGCCGTGGAGCTGCATGTAGGACAAGGAATAAACCACGTTGACAGGTCTACCGTCACATGATTACCACTCAATAAGCAGTCAGCACTGCTTCTAACTTCTCTCTAAAAAAATTATGCGTGGCTCTGCTATCGCAAACACCATATTTCAGTGGAGCTGGGGGAAGGCCTGTAAAGTAGTGCGAAACCGCAGACAAGAGACACGAGCGCTGGCAACGCGTCCAAGTGGTGTCCGCCAAAGGCGTCAACTACGACGTGCACGATTCCAGTGGTCAACGCCATAGTAGACGCCGTGGTTGCCTCCTCTCTGTAAAGAGCGGCGGGCGAGGAGGACATCGAGGAACCCTAGCAGCCGTTTGAGAAGAACGCCCCTACTCCTTCACCTGACTCCCCTGTCTCGCGGACCACAGGAGAGGGCACGCATCTGGGCCGCGTTCCTCGCCCGCTTGCATACCGCTCCTTTTCCCCCGCTAGGTTCCGCCCACCCTCGCCACGTCGTTATGCTGCGTGGTGCTATTTGCATACTCTGCTTTCACTCGGTTTCAGCTCTCTCCGCCAGAGCGACGAAACTGCGGATGCAATGTGAAACCCAGCTAGATTATAACAGCTTCATTGCAAAAGAAAAGGAACGTTACTTGCAGCCCCCTTAAATGTCATATTCCTTCTCGAATTAATACCCTGTACATAACAGTACGTTCGTCATACAGAGGCGCTTTTAGGATGATTTATCAGCCTCACGTCAAATGTAACAAGTCTTCGGAATTTCCCCGATGCTACCATGGTAAAATTATTCTCCTCCTTGAACTATTGAGAAGTTACAATATTAGAATCAGGCTTTCCGGCCAACTAGAAGAAGCAAATTTGTGAGTCCTACCTTATTTATGTGTTTATTATTACCACGTTGGGTAATAATGACAACAACATTAAATCCCAACCGATTAGAATAATATTTCTATAGGTTGCTTCACATTCCACACGTCATTTACTACCCCTTTCACGGCTTGCATCGTGCTGACACGCCTCCTTTCTTCCCCATGCCCCTTTTCGCGCTGCCTTTAGTACAGCTTACTGGTTTTCTTAATATAAATATATATTCTTTTTTTCGCCGCATGCACCCTGTTATGAACTACTATTATCTCGCTTACATTTCTCATACCATGCCCTTTCGCGTTACGTGATGAAAGCAGTGGTGACCACCTGCTCATGGCACGTTTGTAGTTAACAGGCTTTTCACAGCCCATCTCTCAATTCATTTACATCTCTGTAGATGTGGAAGGACTCCTCATTCAATAGGAAGGACGAATGTCTATCGAGATGTGTTCATCCTCGCTGCGTTGTCTTCTCAGCGGCAGCTTATTTCGCAGTATACCACGTGTTGGCGCAAAGGTTATCACGTATTACCTATCGCTACAAGGTACCATGCACCGAGCAAAGTCTCTCATCCTGCTAAATCGTCGGACAGTTATAATCTGAACTATATGCTGCTGCTCATGGTTATTGCCTGTTTACTCCTCGTTCCCTCGGAAGAACTGCAAGCGATTTGTGAGATTGAGTACATTTATCTATCCCAAACGATCGTTATCGAGGTCTATACAGCGCCCTCTCAAGCCATTCCGTATTCTACTGATTGAAACAGAGCACTCGATACGTGTTCTACTCGTTTCCTCGCTGTGATCGGATCCATTCGAAAGCACTTGCAGCCGTTCAAAATCTCTCGTCGGAGTGGCTGTGAGATCTCACCCCGGCATGCCAGCTGGCTAACCAATAACCTTGACAACTTTTCAGGCCCCCAGCATTATGTATATCAACTATAAAACACTTACCGCAGTAGCACTGGCATAGATTGTTCTCAGGAATAAAGCATGCTCCTTGTTTACCAACAACGCAATGCGGGTGGCATTCCACTGGCAACGATACTTGAATAAAGAAAGAAACTGTCAGTTCAAGGATCGTTCGGGATGTACCAAATAACGTAAGCTAACTAAAAAGTGTTTTTTTGGCGGACCACACTATAGTCTAGCCTGCATTCTTTTGTTCAAATTTACCGGTTAAACATTCAACGTGAGAATGTCAAGAATAGCGCTCACTGGAAAGATAAAACTGTGGTGACACAGGTGCTTACATTCTTGTTGTAGTATCTTTTCTACATTGAATCTCTCCATTAGGCATGACGTTCATCCATTACCCGTAACCTGATTAGACATGATGTCTGCATAAACAATTGTAAGCAACTGATGTTGCTTAAGCTATGCACTATATCTATAGTAAGAGAAATAGGGTGTGCCACGTATTACATAGTAAAGTTCATTCTTGCCTGATTTGAAGATAAAAATTATGGGAATGGAAGGTGAATTAAAAATAACGGGCAGGTAAATGGTGAGATTGGATTAGCCAAGTTACCGGCGTAATTTAAAGGTATGTAATCAAGCTTCTCGGCACACTAGTTGCATCTAGGCTGCAATACAAATTAGTATTCACCATTATATTTCATGTGGAAGAGACCCATATGAACAAAGGTAGTCGATTTTTTCGCGTTGGGCTGCTATGCACGAGGTCGTGCGATCAAATCCGGGCCTCGACGGCGGCATTTCCATGGGGGCGAAATGCGAAAGCATGTGTGAACATTAATCTAGGTACATGCTAAAGAACTGCAGCTGGTTCAAATTATTCAAGAGTCCCCCACTACGGTGTGCCTCCTAATCAGATTGTGTTTTTGGCTCGTAAAACCTCAGAATTCAATTCAATTAGGTCAGTTTTTGTTCGTAAACGGACAGATAATATCTCTTCACTTTGTTAATCGCTTTGCTCCCATTGGTGCAGCTTGCGTCCATTGCTGCAATCCAATGGTGATTTTAGGGACCATCACAATAAAAAAACAGCAGTGTTTGCTGTTAATATTCAAAGCCTAGATAGGCAATTGCGTATGCTCAAATTTTGGCTTACTGCAATAAACGACCGCAGCATGCAATATGCGCATGGATGTTTTGTTACACAGACTCACAGATAGCGTGTCGCATATTGTGCCTTGCAAATTTTATCAGAGCGTGTTATTCTAAACAGCTAGAGATATGGGACATTGTATTTTGTAAACTGTAGAAAAATACAGCTGCAAACACCTAAAATTAATCTCATCCAAGCCCCGTCACTGCCATTTAGTTTCGGTCTACAAGGCCATGCAGCAGTGTGTATCTATCGCAAACCATTGTCCTGTGAGGCATACTCAACCTTCAGTTGCGTTCACTGCTTCTTTCTCTTTTTATGTTCAAATACGTTTCTTTTCATAGCGCAGAAAAACAAGCTATCATTCATGGCCGTCCTTGAGCAGAATATAATACGGCCCTGGTATGCCACGTCGCGTCTTGTGCACACGAAATCCAACCACGCTTTTTGTTCGCACAGAAGAGGCTGCTGCGAGATGAAAATACAAGATTTTGCGTTCTACCAACAGCAGTCGCCTCTGCAGCACTGCAAAAGTTTAGGCATTGTGTCTCTCGTCCTCATTTTGTGTGCCTCACACATGCGACGCGCGGAATGCAGATCCTGGCTTTCTCAAACGAAATATTTATTGAAGCAATTTTCGAGCGCACATTCGCCAATACATGGGTAAAAAAATACGTCTGCTGCTTGCGGTCTTACTTCTATGTTGTACAAACACCCTAGCGCCAAAAAATTGCGACTGTCGCTTTTATCATTGTGAATTTTTTCCCCTCATAAATACGTACACATGTAACTACTAATGAATAGGTTGGTACAAGTACGTGCGTAAAATTTTGATACCGTCGTATTGCAAACCAGTGACGTCACTCGGGCGTGTGGCATTCCCAATATACTTTAGGTGGCGAGGCATGTCGTAGAGAGGAACGTCGGTTTTATTGGCGCTAATGAGAGATCTGCGCCGCATGTACTATACGAGGTTCGCGCAACAATTTAGAGCTGCCCTTTAAGGTGCACGGATATTTTCACTTGCCAAATCTAACGTTCTTGGAAAGCCACCAAATTGCGTCAAGGCCCTTTTAATAGTCAAAAGGCTGCTTTTGCGGCCTACCCATCTGCTACACTGGTAGTTGTGAAACAGCTGCTTCAGGAAGAGCTATGATAAACTGGGACGAAAATCTACTATGGTGAAGTCAACTCACATATATTCCTGCGGGCTAATTAAAGAAACAATGGGCGCGGCAATGCATCGAACTTACGCAAGTGTTTCTGCTTTAATTGTAGAAGCACTCAGAGTACGGAATCTCGCGATACGCCAAAGAAATATAGATGATTTTTCTAATGCAGACTACAATTCGGATTATATTACCAAAAAAAGCACTCCTGGCCATAACCACATTATTTTCTGCCGCTCAAGTTGTATCTGTTTTCTTTCATCAAACAAATCTGAACGTACTACCACGCCTTCAATACTTTATCTCTCATAGGTACCTATATTAGTGTTTCTAGATGCGGTTAAACAACATCTGCAGCTTGCACGTTTTAGATAGCTGTGTCATAAAGGATGATAGAACTACAGCACACAACCTTCTCAAGGATATTTTCTTGATTGATCTTGAATATGCGTACACATGGTTCGTATACAGGCTAAATAGAGCTTGTTATAACAGGCCGAAATAATCATAGAGTAGCCCAAGAATTGTTTTTCGTTTGTGCTGAAATAGCACAAAATGATGGACTTGTAGGCGATATTAAATCTCAAAAACAACTTATCAGGAAACCATGACTTGCTAATTCTTTAAAAAATACCTAGTTAATGATGACTTAACGAAAACGTGCCGAGGACCTCCCAAGCCTATTTATTGAAAATAAATTCTGTGGATTCTGCCAATTTTCATATCCGTTTTAAATTCCCCCAACAACAATTTTGGAATGGTTATATTTATTCTCTACTGCATTGTAAAATTCATAGTAACAAAATTTTGTAAACCTTCTTGCGAAAACTTTCAAGGCGCTTATCTCATTGTTATAGCTTACCTCAAAAAGCTCTGCAAACGAACATGGTTGGAGAAATCATACAATTCCTTTCTTTCACAGTAATGTATGCAGAATTAATATATCTTCAAATGCGTTAAAATATTGCCTTGTATTATTGATCAGTGTTAGAACGATCGCCAAATAACCTATATTGAGGTATCGAAATAAATATATCATCTGTCATAAGGTATTTTTAATACTGTTGATAACAAAACTATCTGTGTATTTTGAACAAGGTAAATACTGTAGCTTGCGCTTTGCTGCATACATAAGGACAGCTTTCCTGGCGTATATTTAGTGACAAGTAAATTTCAGTGAAGTAAAAGTTACCGAACTCTCACACACGCTTAGACTGAAAACACCGAGATAGAAGAGTGCCAGCACACGTCTCACAAACCGGTGGTAGTAAATAGTCAAGTTATGTGTACTTAAATATATTCCATCTCCTCTCTATTTATTGTGAAAGCAAAAAAGAAAGATCAGCTTGTCCACGGTAGTCGAAAACAAAGTTATTCATGTTTAGTTCATTAGGCAGCTAACCTTTTCTCAATTACCATACCTTCAAAGCTCCACATTTGCCAAATAAACACTGAACTTGAATGCGTACTCCACTGCTCCGGCTAATCTCATACCGAGAGATACTCTCTCGATATGGGATAGTATCTCGTTATGCACGTTTCTGTTTTCGATGCCTAAGAATTTGCTCACAAAATAAATATACCATAATAAAGACATAATCTTAGCTTCTATATTACTAATATGCAGTGAAAATTAAAAAAAAGTTCAGGTATACTTGCTTCTGCCTTTCTCGCCCTTCACATATCCGGATAATGCTGCTGGCAGAAATATAAGGAAACACAGAGCTGTGTATTTTGCTGCTATTGTTGGCTGTAATAAGGAAATACCGTGAATTAATATTTCATAAATTGAATCAACCTTAGTGGATTAAACATGATAGCCTAAATGTGCGAAAAGGATAGAAGACTTAGATTAATACGCATACGCCAGTACATTTTTGTTAATATGGAGACATACTTAATTTCTTAAATTTTTTTTTTACTCGCCGGTTGCCTGACATCACAGCTCAATGGTGTTTTAAAATTGTAGAATACTATCTGTGACAGACAGCTAGGTGCCAAAATTAAGACTCATTCGGTATATATTAATAGCGATAACATTCTCACAAGCAAGTAGATGTGTGACTGTGTAAAACTTCAAACGCACAGACACTGTCTGATTGGGCCTTACCTGCATTTCTAGATGCCTAGGCGAAAAACCGAGCTACAGGGCAGATGAATGCCTCCTACTCGTGCACGAAGGCTTGCAGCAATAAGTAGGTTAGTCCTTTTTGCAGAAATCTTTCCGCAAAGGAAATGTCACCCTGGTGACAAGCGAACAAATCCGTCCCATCTATTTGTTGACGATGTAAGCCGAAACACTGCGCCCTTTAACAAAGGAAGAATGAAAACGTTGTACAGGACTGTGCCAAATAGAAGCAAGACCAGCTGGCTGACATGGACGGTATTTGTGTGTTGGGAGGCTTGACAGGTTTGCATAAAAAGATGTGAAAATTGTACTTTTCACTAGGAAATACCAAGAAAGTTGCTTTATTTGAACACGCACACACACACACACACACACACACACACACACATATATATATATATATATATATATATATATATATATATATATATATATATATATATATATATATATATATGTATATATATGGAGTTTCTTTTGTTAGGAAATTTTATAATTCATAGAAAACGCTAGCAAGTTCGCCAAAACACCGCTCACCTTCCAGCCCGCCTGTGCCATTTCTTCGCTCAAACGAACCTTCATCCCATGTGATGCGTACTTTGTTTGGCACAATGAAAGCTTACATATAAAACTGAGAGCACGCGAGGAGTCCCTGTCTTACAAAGTGACAGCTATCGATTTCAGACGATAGCTCACTTTTCACCGGCTTCAGTAATGGACCTGTTTATACAATGCACTACCTTTCGGATCACTCCAAGTTGTAACAGTTTAGGTTTTTCTATGAATTACAAGTTCTTCGCAACGTCATTGTCATTTTTCAGAGCAAGCTGTTATGGATCCATTCCATGAGCCGTTCCAGTTGGCGATGTCCGCCGCCAGCGCCGCATTCGGTCGCAGCTATTGCCAGCAATGAGAACAAAAAAATCACCATGTTGTTCCAGCCAGCATCGAACCCGGGTTCTCTGTGCGGTAGTCGGCCACTCTGCCATTGCGCCACGTAATCCTTCCCTTGTGGCTGCCGCAACATGTCCAATACACGCGTCTTAGCGCGCGAAGAGCCCCGCGAAGCGAAATGCACACCGCGTAGCTTCGACACCAGCACACTTCGCATTGCAGTTGGATATTATTGTATCAGGTAGCATGCAAGGAATCCATTGTATAGGTAGCGGTACAAGGTACTATAGAGAAAGTGTGAGGAAGAAAAAGAAAGGTTAAAGAGACGAACAACGGTCCACCTCAATAAATCAATCAGGCTAGGTGATTATTCGTCACCGCCCCGTTTTAAAGGGAATTCCAAAAAATCGTCATCATCAGAGGCACGAAATCAGCGTCGTATCACGCCACTTTTCACGCGACGTGAGGTGCGCGCCGTCTAGTATCGATTGTTGCAAAGTGTGCACTGCGGTTGCGCTGTATTTCACCAGACGTCAGGACATATAGCGATCGCATCGTATCATGCATGCCACGTGTCAATGACTATGACCTGTGAGCCGCGTCGTCTCAAAGTCCGTGTTTCCTCTTGGGTATACGTTGTGGCGCCTCCTCGCAAAGTACGAACCGCTGCTTTAGAACCGAATAGTAGAGCTGTGTGCGCAGCTCCGACCGTGTAACGCCGGACTCAGCAGATCGCTGTGCAGACAGCCGCGTAAGCCGCGGGTCGCTGTCGACGCTGCGCGGTCAGCTCAATGCGGGCTAGTGTAAACTACGCAAAGAGACTTCGTCGTGGAGAACCTGTAGTCCGTGGTGCCAAAAATGAAGCTCCTCTGGAGCCGCGCCTCCTGCTGACGCTGTGACTGTGCTGCGTGCACCCCGAAAGCCTGTGACCCTTTTTGTGGTGCCGTCACCATCGTAGTTGCTACTGCGCTGTTGTAAAATACAAGCAGTCACGCCACAGGCGCAATTAAGAGTACGCAATTAGTCAAACATTTTGAATCTAGCTAATTTACTGAGAAAGCATCCGCAGCCCCAATGGCATTATCGAAGGGCACGCAAAGCATCACAAAACTGGCCCGGAGTAATCGAGCAACTAAATGTGCTTTTGTCATATTGGACTGACTAATGATCTTTTGGTAACATTGTTGCTCAAAAACATCGACAGTGTATTATATCAATACCACTTGAACAATCAGAGGAGCTATAACGTAAGATTATTACAAACTTTTCTATTTCAATTCTGCAATCAGCCCTCCGAAATTGGTCAAAAACATTTTTGAACCGCTCCACTTTACCTGTCTGTCACACAACGTCACGAGAACCGTGAGTGCCCCCCCCCCCCTCCTCCATGTGATATGACTTGTACACACTGATTAGGCTCGATTTGACCGAACAAAAGAGAAATAGTTATTTCTGATTTGACGCCTTTTCACCATTTGCCTCGGCCCTTACTCAGAAGTTTTCGGGCCGCACCCACTTCATCTGTCTGTCACTCGACGTCACAAAACCGCAAAAACTGACCGCGTCAGTGAAGTGTACAAATTAAATATGTAAGAATTTGCCGAACAAAACTGAATTTTCTTCTGAATAGCCGCAGGCTGCCTCGTTGCGAAAGGATTAAAAGATGGCTGATGCCATTTGCTTTCGAACTGGCTACTCGCACCTGCCAGAAATCATGGATTTATTTGCGTATAATAATACATTTTGCGTGACCATGTAACGTTTTGAGTACATTTGGCAAGTTTACGGCCTCGTTCTGCCAACTCTTTGCTGAGGATTCGCTTTACCGTCACTCTTAAGCTTCCCTTGCATGCCTCCGCGATTTTCGACTGGCCACCGGAAGCTAAGTAAGGGAAAACAGACCAAGCACAGATGCCGGCACCGCCCTCTTCATACGGTTAACGATTTTCAGTGCAGCGGCTTGGCCCTATCGAGTCCCTCTGCACTTGTGCGTGCTCCTCCCCTCTTGTCAGCCAATTATATAAGACAAGCTGCTCGGTGTAGGCAATTTTATTCGTTTTTCAAGCAAACAAAAGCAACCTCCAATGAACGAGGAGAGCGTTTGATTGGTCTGTTGAGACAACCCTGCGGGTGAGCGCCCAATGCTTGCGTCGGCGGTTACGGAAATTTGACGTCGGGAAATTGGAATAAAAACATATCGGAATAGTTTTACGTTATAGGGCCCCAGTTCGAATTTGGTAACAATAAATCCGAAGTTTTTTGTGCGTTCCATCAGAGGCTGAAAATTTATGCCTCTCTAGATGTCGCTTGTTGATAAACTCAGCCAAACATTTCTGGAAAAGAAATCTGGCTGCAATATGCTGAACACGCTGTTATGCATGAACAGAAACCACATTTTAAATTATTTCTGCGCAACGTATGCACAATAAATAACGTGTCTAGCAAGAGCTGTAATGAGCCGAGAACAAATTTCCACGTTATGTGCTTTTCCACCCTTTTCCAATGCTTTTCCAATTTCCGCCATCATCTGTAAAACAAAAATGTAACCGTTTCTTTGTTTGTAATGAATAAACTTGATTTGATTTGATTTGATTTGATTTGACGTCTCACTGCAATATGACGAATGAATTGAAGACTGTTTTAAGTTTTCGGTAGAATTCTCAGCCATGGTCGAATTAAACTGGTCGCTGTAAGGGGTAACTGTCCTTTCAGAAAGTCGTCGTATTGAAACTAAAAAAATAATCACAGTCCATAAAAGTTAACAAACTGACGGTATATAGCATGATCAAGTTTACGCAATAACAAACGGACGATAAGCAAATAGGCTTCTCTTCACAATTCATTAATTTATTTCTTATTAGACGCTTTTAAAGTCATGGCAAAATGTCACCTTCCACAGCCGATTCGTCTGACTCAATGAGCTCCAAATTAATAACTACAGCTAGAGGAAAGATTAAGGATTCATTGGGCGAGTACTGTGTTTGCAAAAATATACTTTGAGACAACCAATAGCTGTAAATTTACCGTGATCTTGCATGCATCTACATGGCACGCATATCATGTGAAAAACACACACGAAGCATATTCACAATACAGAAGCGTCCTCATTATCATTTTAAAAGCAGGTATTAGGGGCGCTAGAACGTAAAGTTATTCCAATGTTTTCCAATTGTGCATAAGCCCTCCACGATTGGTTTAAAACTATTCTGGTCACCCCCGCTTCGTCTGTCTGTCACGCGATGTCACGAAAAGAGCGATCGTTTTCCATCTGTTATGACATGTACACACTGGTCAGACAGAATTAGACAGAACAAAAGAACAAGAAATAATTTCTTATTCGATGCCTTTTCGCCATTAGCCCTCTGCTATTGTTCAAAGGTTTTCGGGTTGCGCCCACGTCCCCTGTCGGTCACGCGGTGTCACAAAACCAGAAAAACCCACCACGTCAAAGGGACGGGCATGTTTTCAAGATGCTTTAATATGCCGACGAAAAGCAATTTTTTTCCTGAATTGCCAGAGACTGCGCCATTCCGAAAGGAATAGACGATGGCTGCCCGGCGATCGCTCAGCACTGCCTACTCGCCTCTGCCGGAGAGCATGGATATACTGGTGTATAACAAAGCATTTTGCGTCACCGTATATTATTCGCGAGCCCAATCAGCACATTCACGAGATTGCTCAGCCAACTATTCTTCATTGAGGACCCGTTTTATGAGCATTCTAAACGTTCCGTTGAAGGCCCCCTTGATTTTCCGCCAGCCACCGCAAGCATAGTAAGGTGAAGCGTGCCAATCGAAGACGCAGGCATCACCCTTTTCATCCGGTTCTGTAGTTTTACTGCGCTGGCTAGGCACCACCGAAACCCTGCCGACTTTAGCGTGCTCCTCGCCTCTCGACAGCCAATACTATAAGAATAACCGCTGTATGTAGGCAATGCTATTCGCTTTTAATACAAACAAAAGTGACCTTCTATAAACGAGGAGCGTCTTTGATTGGGCTTCGCAGACACCACGGCGGGTCACCGCCAGGTACTTGCGTCAACGGTTACGTAAATTTGAGGTCACGAGATCGGATTGAAAACAGATTAGAATAGCTTTACGTTATGGGACCCCTGGTGTCTCATTTACAACCAATTACCCAAACACTGTTTCAGAAAACGTTTGTATTTTTGCACATATCCACCGTGATTCTTTGGGGGCGGAAAATATACTTACATGACAACCCTATTATTGTGTATTTACGCATCTGTAATACTCTCTCCTCAACCAGCAGCTATTGAGAAGAAGAAAAGAAATAATTAGCGAATGTTCATGACTCAGCATGTATATGCGATATACGACACGCAACCATTCCTGTATAGAAACAGGAGTAATTCTTTTAGATGCGTGTCTCATAGCAAATTTGTCTTATGCAAATAATTTATGGTCGATTGTTGTGACAATGCATCTTCTCGCTCATTTTGATCGACCACATGCGAGTTATCCATCTATACGGGCCCAGCTTGTGCAGGTCGGGAACACGCAGGCCAAAACGACCAATGTTGTTTTGGGTGACTTAGCGCTGCGTTTTGAATATGTGTCAGCGCGAAAGAAGTGGGCACTTGGCACATGCGAATGTTTGTTATCCCTTTCTGTTTCGGGCTGAGATACGCTGTAGACCAAGTATGCCAATCCTGACTATATCGTGGACTATCTTTACGTTTATCACGCATTAATTGAGGCGTTCGACAGAGCTCTAGTTATGAGTTATAACTGCGGATTTTAAAAACCGATCCCTTGAATGTGTGCTCGACAAAGTCTTTGTCATTTTCGTATCTCAAAGGCAGTGCAACTACATTCTGAAGTGTCCGAAATGTCGCATATTACGATGCATGCCCACAACGCATACTTACGTAGGAGCGCTAATATATTCCTTATTCGCTAGGTAAAAGAAAACGCAGGTTCCTCGTAGATCCATTAAGGTATTGACCATTTCATTTGCACTATAACACGGTTGGAACAATAACACTAAGCTTGCGTCATAGAACTTGCTGTTGAAGGATAGACTGTTCACTATACAGTTAACATCATTATTCAGTTATTCGTGCTTGCTCGTTGTCAATTAGGACGCTAGTTTGCCTCAACAAGAAAACTGCATCATCCTTAATGAATCGCCTCTAGGACTAGCGTCAAAGAGGAAAGTCCTAATGACTCCGACATGACATTGTTTCAAAATCAAAGGAGTGCTGATATCAGATGCTTCTTTTTAATTTGCTGTCTTGTCCAAAGGTCTTGTTCTGAACAACTCCAGAAAACATAATGGGAAGGATGAGAGCAATATTTTTTTCTGTAATTCATAGTCCTAGTTAACTGGTGACAGTGATATTGCAATACAACACTATTCTCATATTCTCAGTGGTGTCTTTCATCATGAACCTTATCCAAACAAAGAAAACTTGATGCTGAAGCCGTAGTAAAGAGGGAAAACGCGATGATGATGCTTTGGTATGAAGGTGGGGCATCACGTACTTGGCTTCTGTTTATTGTTCGATGTCAGTTTCAGTTTCAGTTTTTTATTCTTGAAATACAAGTGAATTGGTAAGACACTATATACGGACGAGGGTACCAAAGTCAAAGACTGCAATGGGACCCGCTGTATATAGTAATAACAATGTAAAGATGTATTACCGAAGAGCAAGCTAACTAATTTCAACAAACACAATCGCGAAAATACAACATAGAAAAATGAAATTAACGAAAACAAATTGCCAGTATACAAGCCTATAGAGCATAAAAGAAAACTGTCAATGCATACAAATGGCAAATGTAGCGTAATGAATGACGTAAGCTTAGTTACACGTACAAAACAGCTTAAGGGCATGACTAAATGAATGAAAGGATGAAGATTTTATGCTGACGGGTAAACCATAGCTTCTAGTCTCGGTTTCCCTCTGCACCCATAAGTCTATTTTTCTAATGAGCTATTCTCAGAGAAAGAAGCACTCCTTCAACACTGTATTTACAAATATATATTCCAATAATCGACATGTCACACCAAAGTCACTTAATCCATTTACCGCTGGTCTAGGGGCAAGAACCTACATTATTGCATCCTTCCCTCATGCTGAAGGTGCTGCAGCCATCAGAGATTTCCAACGAATGCATATCTTAGAAGAACTTTTTCTGTGCCTAGTTGGTGCATGCTTCACAAATATTTTCAAAGCGCATGCCAGAGACATGGCCTAAAAGGATGGTCATACACAGGACAGGCGCTAATTTCAACTGTTTATTCGACAACGTCGACATGAGATATATTAAACATAGGCGCATGCGCAGAACACCTTATGGAAAAAAAACAGAAGATATGAATATATGAACAAGAAATGCCTAATTGATATACGCGTCGAGCTATAGAAACTCTTTTGTGTCCAGGCTTAACGAAGGCTCACTGAGGCAACCTTCGCCCCTGTTTTTCGTGCGATATGCCTCAAGGATCAAGCGTGCCTGCTCACTGTAGCTTTTACGTAGAATATTTGCGTCACGAATAATGCCTGACATTATTTGCAAGACTTCACGTGATCCACAAAATGCGTTCTCTCAGTCTTTTTAATATTCAAGGCTTGCTCTCTAATTACGTCATTCACACACCCTCCTGTTTGACACATATAGCTTTTTACGCAGGTCAAAGAAATATCATAGGCAATTTCGCTGGTGCAGTTTAAATATGGCGAACGGCGCCTCTTTCGGATATGTCGGTTTGTTCCGCCTGTTGTACCTACGCGAGGACAAAGGCGGTCGTTTATTTAGGGCAAAGAAAATTACCACAACGTCGTGCCTATCACCCTCGTTCTTGAGATTATGTGAGACCTTATGAATGTAGGGAACTACTTCAAGTGCACCTTTTTTTCCCATGAAATAATAATCGTCTGTCTTTTTTCATTCCTTAAACTTCTGCAGACCCTTAGCAACCGCAGTGATGACTGTTGTGCGGTAGCCTGCTGTCAGCAGTACTGTCACCTACGCTTGAAAGCTTTCTTGCATATTGTGATGGCACAATTTCTTTAGCGAACATTCAAAGGCAAAGACAGGCTATAGCTCTGTTCATTGTCTCAGAGTGAGAGAAATCAATAGGCGGGGTCCCGAGGCCTATAAGAGCAGCATACATGTCCCCTAGAAAAACTAAAATGAATATCTAGAAACCGAATGGATTTCTGAATGGGAAGCTTATGTGTGAAGGTCAACTTCTTCACATGTCAGTTAAAAAAACATCTAAAATCCCCTCTACTTGGTGCCCGTACAGGCCCTATGCCTGTGGCTTTAGCGATAATAGGAAACCGACAACAGATCTAAAAACACGTGAAACTTTCCCGTCTTCTTTAAAGGCGTGGTCCAGAGTGCGATCCACCTGGGACAAAAAATATCGCATAGAATTTGTACCACAGAGGAAGCAATGCAGATTCCCTCCCTCGTCTCCAGGCCGACCTCTCCTCCTTTCTGTTCATTAAAATCTACTCCTCCTCCTCCTCTCTCGTCAAAAATAATTTGTCCTCAAATGATATAAAAGTGGAGTGCAAATGAGCCTCTGAAAAATTTATAAAGTTACTCGTACTAATACCCATAGTACTCTGGATTGCCACGTTGGGGTTTTGGTCAATGCACTTTTAATAGAGTCTAGCAATGTATACTGGGGTATAGAGCAAAGCAGGTCCACGACATCAACGGAAAAAGCGTGACTGATGTCCGGTTTTTCCTTCGTCACATCGTTGTCGCCATGCTATTGTCCTGTTACACTCCTCATCATTTCATTGCCTATAGGTATTCATCGTCATGATTACACAGCTGTAATATTGTCGGCGTTTCAGAATCAACATCGCAGTGCCTCTTTGCGATCCTTGCATAACGGCATTTATAGTTTTATCGACGTCATTCTTTCTTCGCCATTTCATCGTCAACACAGCGTCACCATCCCACAGTCATCGTCACACTGCCATATTTGTGGCCGACTCCGCATAACAAGTTTGCTAGCAAAATGGGCTGATTACGGAGTGTGTGTGTTGCATACAGCCGGAGCTATAGATCTCACCGAATGACCACTAAATTTTGAATATATTCAGTGATACTGTGTGCAGTACGAGAGCGAAACAAAAAGTATGTATTTTAAAGCGAAGCTTTCTTGGCCTCTTCCTCCGACTTTCCTACTGCCGCTGCTGCTGTCCACCGCGCCGCTAACGCCGGCCTCCTCGGGACGTGGTCCAGACGTGGCTATGTCAAAAAAATATAAAATGCATGCACTGTCGGTGTTTTGTTTCCTGACATTCGTTTATGAGCTGTCATTCTAAAAATTCCGAGGGATAACTCTGAAAAGAATGTAAGACAAGCTATGCACCACGTGGAGGACTTGTGCGGTTGTAGTACACTATGATTATATGCCACCGGATTTTCTGCGACACGGGGCCCACCTCCTAGCTAGCACAAAGAGGGTGCATTTCAATCCGTGACGTCAGGCTGCCGGACCGACTGCCATATAATCTAATCAGGACTCTCCCGAGTAAGCCGCGTGATTTTGACCTCCTCAATTTTGTCACGGCGGGCTTTTTAACGAAACTTCTCGTTCAAGTAGCATGATGACATAGAGCTGGGGGCACAGGCTTGCTATCTAGGAGACGGTGGTTTAGCCCAACACGTAAGACACTCGGCATATCAGCGTGGCGCCATAGCCAATACTTTAAAACGATAACTTAACTAGCCGCGTCGAGCCGCCAGCAGTTTGATCCTCATTTGAGCGCGGCTACGCTGTAGCCTTGACAACGCATCACGTGACTCACCGCGCCGAGCTCGGCCGCTGCCGCCAGCATAGCGCTTGTGCTCTCCGCAGCTGGGTCACCACCTGACTCGGCGCGCGCCTGGCTAAGAGGAGCGCCGCGTTCGCATAGCCGATCCGGGCGGTCTTCTTTTAGCGTTGCGCGGGAGTTGGAGGCGTTGAGCCGTCGTCGCCAAGCGGCGTCTGACCACACCGCGGTTATCACCCGGGAAGATGCTTCACTCGCGCCGTCGAGATCAATGTTGCGACCGCGATCTCGCCCTGTCTGTTCGTGCTTCGACGGTGCGCATGTTCGCGGCGCCTCTTTCATGTCTATCACTTGCGCTTTCCCTGTGGCACAACAGGCGTTGGACTGCTGAACGATGCGCGTGTACATAAGCCTAATCGCAGTCATGTCGAGCCACCGACCTAGGCACATATGTCATGCCTGGCTTAACGATGATTGTATACCTACGTATAATAATTACGGCTAAATCAAAGGTTAACCGAGTGAAATCAAGGCCTAACCAGGCTAAACCAAGCCTTGGCTTTGCATTACAAGGTTAACTGAGATAATCCGCAGCCATTTTTTTTTTAGTTTATCCTGTTGTGGAGCCTAGGCTGTGCGCGTCGACTCTGCCTATCGTCGATACGTACAAACCTTTCATTGCAGTTCCGTTATATTCCGCCAGGTGTCCTAACATGTAGCAGCATTATATATAAGTTGCATGCTGTGTGTACCTGGGTCTGATTGACTCAAGCAGGCTGGGTGATGATTATTAATAGCACTTATATGGTCACTGCAGGCGCATTTCTGCCGTCGACGTCGCCATTAGGTTCAGTATGAAGCCCTAGGGCGATAAATTCGTCGTTGCGCGCCGTATACTGTATGCGCGAGTGAAAGCTTTCGAAGGTGAGCCGGCGAACGTGGTTCAATTTCGCGTGCGCGACCAGGAACGGGGGCCGGAAGCGTGCCCTCTACTGGCGTGCACGAGGCAGAGCGATCAGGCGAGGAAGGTGGAGCGTTCTTCTCCAGCCGCTGCTAGGGTACCTCGATGTCCTCCTCGCCCTCCGCTCCGTACAGAGTGGAGGCGACTACATTAGAGACAACCGCGGCGTCTCCTGTGGCATTGGGAATGCGATTAGCGCACGGTGCAGTAGACGCCATTGACGCAATTCATAGGGACGTGTTGCCGACACTCCTGTGTTTAGAAAGCTATCCGCAACATGGCCAAAGTGTGCGGGCCTAATCTTGAAATCGATCTGCGATGTTTCCAGCGTGGGCGTGGTGCCGGTAGCTTTGTATGCGTTGTGATTTCGACGTTTCTTCTATGTTGAAACGATAGATGCACAAAACAGAATTCGCTTGCTGCTTCCGCGATTCCTAACAGCAGTATTTTGACAGCTACAGCTAATTTCCGCGCTTAACGAGCGAAGATGTGTTGATGTTTGCCTGTGCGCGCATGAGATCGTGCTTGTAAATTTAGTTCAAATACGTTGGTGGGCTAGTTGGTGTGAATGTATGATAGACTGTGTAAGCGCAACTGAAGAAGAGCGTAGAGCGAAGCAGACGCTCAAAGACAGCGCTGTCGCTGTGCGTCTGTTTCTTCCTGCGTATTCGCTCAGTGACGCTTGCCCATTCTATCATTGTTAATTTAGTTAGTAGGCGAATGTTTAAAAGTTTATACAGCCGCTAAAACTACTATCCCTACTTCGCACTGATATATATGCGAACCTCTTCTGAAGAAGTGAATCGTACGGCAACGCTCGCGGCAGTAACCAGGCAACAGCGGGCTCAGCAGACCACTGTGCAGCGTGCAGGACAAGCTGCAGCAGAAGCCGCAGCTCGTTGTCGACGAGGGGTGGGGGGGAGGGGCAGTTTATATCGTTCTCGTGACAACGACGCGAAAGTGACTCCGCCGCGAAGACCCTGCAGTGCGTGGTGCCGAAAATAGAGCTCCTATGCAGCCGCTCCTCCAGCTTACGCTGTGACTGTGCCGCGTGCGCCGTGCAGGGCTGTCACTTTTTTTCTAAATAACTTTCTTCATAGCGATTACCGACTTGAAGTTACTACGTAGGCGAGAGCTACGCTAACAAGGAATGCTCGGATGACACGAGCTTCAGGTATTTAAAGCAAGGGTGACGTGGCGTTGCGGCGATGCCCTCTCCTTCCACGCAACACCTGTTGCGCGAGTGCTGCAGAAGTTGCTCACTTTACGCCACTCGTCACCGTTGAGGCGAGCACGGGACGTGGCTTCGCAGCCAATGGCAAGTTTGATGCCGTTTCGCTGCTACAGACGCTGGCTTTTTCGCTCAACGGTCAATTTGATGCTTCTTTTTCAAAACCAAAACGCTGGATTCCCTTGTGGCTAAATATCCACTTCCAAAAATGTCTTAATTCGAACAAAATGCGCTTTCAGATGGCGTATGTTACCGCACTCATACACATTTTTCTTTGGCTGCAAGGGGATCAATTATAGGCGAAATGTAAATGGATGCAAATTTAGTGGTTTAAATGTTTATAGTCAATGTCATGGCAATATACAGGTATGAGGGTAAAGCAGAAGCAGCTGCCAAGTGAGACTTTTCTTTGTATATGACTATACGCAAATTGGATAAGGACAGCTTTATTAAATAGCTAGGTAGATTAATTCAAATTTCGAAGTAGGTTTTCACATGTAGGCACATGATTCCAATGCAGGAATGTGCGCAGTGTAATTACCGCCACCTTTATTGTGAAATTGTAGAAACAATATGTTCGTATATATAACATCTAGTGAAATAGTCTCGTGAATTATGAATTCTGCTAGCAAATTATGCTATTCGGGCATTACTCAGTGGTTGCTTTTTACTGACGGTGCCACAGTAGAAATCATGAGTGCTCTCAAGACTGCACAAGGGCTTGTGGTGTTTCGGGCGCCGTGCTTGTCGAGTCTGCAGAAGATGTTTGGAAAATGATTCCATTAGGTCTCGTGATTGACGTAATCTCTATTTTATATGCACGTGCACATACACACAAACACCCATATATATGTATTCAGACACTCCCAGAGCTAGTCCTAGCGTGACAACATGAATACGCAAGAAAGTGGTTGGGATAACGGCGCCGCGGTAGCTCAGTTGGCTAGAGGATCGCACGCGTAATGCGGAGACGTGGGATTCTTTCTCACCTGAAGGAAATTGTTTTTTCCTTACACTTTCATTTCCATTAAATTAGCATTTCTGTAAGTGAATTTGTAAGTGCAAGTAATTTCCCCTATGTTTTTCTCGGTGTCATCGTTTGTTGGGAGGGGGGGGGGGGCTTTTTATGAATTATAAAATTCGGATCCCTTGGTTAACCCCTTGGTTAGTCCCCTTTCTTCTCGTTTATATATATATGAAGGCACGCATTGTGATTTTTTATGAACTTGAAGACAGTAACCCGGTGAAGGGAACGCCTGATATTACACCAAAAGGCTGCACAGTAAGTTATATACCGACATGCCCAATGTTTTTTTAACAGCGGCAGGTGAAAGTGAGGTAGCGCCTGTAAAATCTAAAGTACTCTTTTCGAGGATGCATTGGAAAGCATTACGAAAGGAGTATCGAACTAAAATTTTTAAAGCCTGTTGAGCCTGTTGGCAGACGATGAAATAAATAACACAGTATTGAATATAAAAACTGGAAATTGATGCAGACATTTCATTTCAACTTTCGCAAAGTTTGGACCATGTAGCAGATTTATTGGAAAAGAGTTTGTGCGCAAATATATATTCGGATACAGTAAGCCAACAATGAAGGTATACGCTAAGGAGCTTTACAGTAGTCATGAAGAAAGCGAAAATTAATTATACCAGATTTTGGCTGATCTCCAAGAAATACATCAGACGATGACTGTTGACGGTATTCCATTAGATTCAAGCAATATAGCGACATAACATGTTTATACCGCCGAAACCTTTTATGTAAAAACCGCGAGATGCAGCCGCGCTTCACCATTGTGCTTCGATAATGATGACGTGGATTTTTTGGCATCCGCTTTTGTTTCTTGCCCCTGTGCGATATGTATTTGTCTGAGAGCGTGGTAAATTAAACATTTTGCTAAACCTTGGCGCGAAGAAATGCACTGCGTCCGATGACATTACTAATGTGTTCAAAAAAATGAAGACACAATTCAACCCCAGAATAATGTCCACGTTACTGCTATTACCATGCGAGCAATATAGCGATACACCGTATTTCATAACTATGTACTATTTACCTGTGTAGTGGTCATTGCGAGACGGCAGTTGTTCCAACTACATGTGAAATAAACCGTTGTCGTCGAACTTTGCTATGGCACTCGCTTGCCGAGGTTGCTCATGTTGCCCATGTTTCCCATGTTACCCATATTGCCTAAGGTTGTCTAAGGTTGCCCACGATGACGACTGAATAACGTCGACGCAGTGACGACGAAGGAAGTATACGGAAGAAATGACGTCGATGGAAAGGCAAGTGCGCTATGACGATGACGGCATCCTAACAATGAGGTAATGATTCCTATATAATGAGATGGCGTAACAATGATAGCGTGACGATTACAACGAGAGTACAAAGATATGACGACAAATGTATGATGACGAAGGCGTCACGAAGATGGGATTATGGCAATTAGGGGGATAGCGAAGCTCGAATGACGACAACGAAACAACGGGGATGTCAAGACGAAGAGTGTATAAAAACGGATGCATCATACCGACTGTCTCATGACGATGGCATAACAATGGCGAATAATCACTATCGAATGACAACATCTTTAAGACGATAAAATTAAGTGGATGGATTGACGACTTTAATTTAATTATGGGGTTTTACGTGCAAAAGCCACTTACTGATTATAAGGCACGATGTAGTGGGGTATTCCAGAAATTTCAACCACCGGGGGTTCTTTAACGTGCACCTACATCTAAGTACACGGGTGTTTTCAAATTTCGCCTGCATCGAAATGCGGCCGCCATGGCCGGTATTCGATTCCGCGACCTCGTGCTAAGCAGCCCAGAACCGTAGCCACTGAGCAACCACGGCGGGTGAGGATTGACGAATGTGGTCAGACGATTACGGCATGGCCTCATTGGTATGGCGATAAATGCGTGATGTGGATGGCATGAAGACGACATCATGACGAAAGTTCGATGGTGAATATCATCACGTTGAAGATATCACCGCGATGGCTTTATGACGTTGATTTGACGAGTACATCACGATGAATGTATGACGACGGAATGATAACAATTTAACCACAAAGGCATTAGGACAAGCAGGTGTGCCAACTGAATAAAGTACGGTATTACGGGAAGTTGTACGAATCATTTTGCAGAAATGATTGACACAAGAGTGAAGCAGAAAAACATATATTGCATGAGCGTAGCTTTTCCAGAGTTCATCAGTAAAACCAGTTACCCTAATTATGTGGAAGAAGGCCAAACAACCATCACTGGAAATAAAAAAAGCAAATATCATTTTCCTGCAAAGTGGCAAAGAGCGTATCACCCGCGCTTTCTTCCAAGCACTGGCCCCATTTTGTGATAGCGCCATTTATAAAGAAGTCCGTTAAAGTTTGCGTATTTGCCTGCATTTTCGCTACGCGCTACGAGGTTTCCCGACACTCTGCTGAATGATCATTTGTTTTGTTATTAGTGGAACGCATAGAGGCCTAATGTGTGGGCGGTTATGTCGGTGTTGTGAATTTACGACTGAAACTATGCAAGACTAGGCCCTTAAACAAAGATATATTTCATAGTAATTAAGGAAACGAATTGCAGGCACAGGCAGTACTGGCGGTGCTAGATTGTTGTCTTTCTCCATTGTCAACAATTACAGATCAGGCTTAAATACCTCCTTTCGTCATTAAATAGACCTATTGAAATACAACGTGCAGCGGCTTATTACTGTGCGGTTACTGAGTATACTCATTTTAAGCGCGTTGTAATTTATTTCTTGCAGGTTTATAACCATGCGTCTGGGGTTAGCCACTATAAAACAAAACTTCAAAAAATGAAGTCAGTTTGTTAACCCAACATGCATGTGCCACAATGAACGCTATAGTTACCAAGGTGCTCTCTAAAAATCTCGAAACTAATACTTACTACAGAAGCACATACAGGTTTTATTTTGATGGGGGCAGGTAAGATGTTTCCCTCCAGTACAAAAAAACTTCCACGCACTCGGACATGCCTTTCCAAAGGGGGCTGAAAATATGATAGGGGAAATTCTAGCAGCAAAAAAGATGGACTAACGCCCAAAAGGCAAAGCTGTTACCAAAATAGCAAAGCATTATACAATTGCACGAAGTAGGATTTGTAGGATCGGCCGCACATATACAGTAAACATTCTTTTTCTGGCTAAATTATTAGCCATATTGTCCAGCCCGCACAAACCAACGTCAACTGATCATGCTCGATCAACACGAACACTCGCTATCACAACGCTGTCATGATGAAAAGCGCCGTCGTCAGGGCTGAACGGTTCGCGCACCTTTTTGCTTCATTGCGTTAGAAAGCTGTGATTACAGGAGCTTTATCCCTAAGCTCCAGGGAGGAATGTGCGTATGAAGCTATGAGCCGTCGCATATCCCCTTTAGGGCCCGACATCGTGGATCCCTCAATAGGAGTGTCCGCATGCGTGCACGTGAGCTTACGCGGTTTTAAGATGCTACACGTGTGACGAAGGGAGGGCTAGCAGCCACACATTACACCCAAAATGTGCGTGATTCATCGGGCGTAGCACAGTGTGGGATGCGCACCGTTATCAGATTATTTCGTGCGTGGGTTCGGGAAAAGTTTACTATAAATTTTATAAAGCTTTCTTTCTATTTCTTTTACAGTTCTCAAAGGTACTGCATTGATTTCAAAGTGACACGGACATAAACTTTATAAACATATAAACATAGCCAAACGGGACGCAACTTCTTTCAACACCAGTGTCAGACGTTTGCACGCCGTTCACGCGATGTAAGCGAACGACTGGCCCTTTCTGAAGCACAGCGCACGCTCATATGTGGCATGGGAAGATATCTCTGCCACTCGAGAATCTTCCTGCCAGACGCGTAGCACAGGCAAGTACGACCTCGCACATTATGACATTTAGGTAGGCGCGTGCGGTGAGCTACATGGGGTCGCACATTCTGCCTCCTTACGCGCAGCAGACTACCTCCAATAGGTCTCGGGCGCCGCCAATTGCCCCTGCTGTTCCAACAGCCATGCATCATCACAACCTGATTTGAAGAGCAGACGGGTGCTCGCCTGCCACCTAGTGCATGTTTGATCATGTTACTGCATGCGATCCCCCTTTCCTCCCGTAGGCAACACTTTCTAGATAGGAGTCCTGAACACGATACTTGATGAATTCATGCTACTTGGCCTGAAATTTCTTCGTGTCGAAAGGGGTGATTTTAGGATCACCGCGCCTCTATCAGCAGCATTTAGATTAGAACCTATGGTAGTAAGGTGAGATAGTATGACGTCATCAATCAGAATGCACCTGACTTGAGCTACCAGGACGCAATGCCCTAGAGCACTGTTGAGGACGTGTCCTGCAGCATTGGGCGCGTGGGAAGACGGTGCGTGGGAAGACTGCGCACGGTAAGATGCCGTACTTTTCGGCTCACTCTTGCACACACAGCATATCGCACTTGTACTTTACAAAATAAAGTATGGGGCTGACAGGTGTATTAGTAAACTGTGGTATAAGGTATATAAAGAGGTAGTAGGTACCTGAGAAAGGCTGGCCAATGCTTTAAAAGGAGGAGCTATTTTCGCGTTGGACAAAGATACGTCCTCCTATCGAAATGTTGGCCAGTCTTTTTTGAGCCACCTTATCCCCGTTTATAACCTTCATACCATATTGCATATTACACAGAAGGTCAAGGCGAAGGCGATGCGGTGACGCATTCCAATTCATTGTTTTTTTTATATATTTAGCCACTAGTGGCCATAGTTGTATAAACACTGAAATAAAATTTATTGCAATTCTGGGGTTTTACGCACCAAAACCACAATTTCATTGTGAGGCGCGGCGTAGTAAGCGAATATGAACTAATTTTGGCCCCGAGGCGACGTGGAATGTGTATCTAACAAAGGGGACGTGAGTGTTCTTACATTCTCCCCCATATAAATGCGGCCGCCATATCCAGGGTATGATTCCGCGACGTCGTGCTTAGCAGCGCAACACCATAACCGCTAAGTTACCGCGGCGGGTAAAGAAACACCGGATATGATTCTTATCGATGCGGCTGATGCTCAATGCGTGGGTCGTACTGAAATTGTGTTAATCACGCCGCCGTCTTCTACATTTGGCCGGTGCCGGACATAGCGCATGCAAACACCGGATATAGTGCAAATCAAGGTCATCCGCGATGCAGCTTGTCTGCCTAAGCGTTGTTTGGATCGCACCGCTGGTACGATCTGTTGGGAACTCGGCGCTGACGCCCGTGGTTGTACCTGGGTCGCAAGCCCCAAGGGTAGCGTTGGCCTGGCGGCCTGGGGTACAACTGCGGGCGTCAGCGCCGAGTTCCCAACAGATCGTACCAGCGGTGCGATCCAAACATCTGGTGGCAGCGGTGGGATCGAAACAGCGTGCACTTGAATATCGACACCCACATGCCGTGATTATAATGCCGTCGCCGCCGTTTCATCGTCTTCAGACCGTGATCGCCGTGCCATTGACATCATGTCTTTGTGTCCTTCAGTCGTTGCCATTCTTTCATCGTGAGTGCAGCTTCGCGAACCCTTTAACGACATGCCGTCATCGTTATGGCATTGTGGCAATAAATGGTGGTCATTTATTGGTGGCCCGTGAACAGTTTCTTGTTGACACGGCGTAAGTGCAGTAAACAAAGCAACTTGTCTGTATCTTCTCGCACACTAATGGCAAATGTAAATACTAAGTCGATGTGGGCTGTATAAATACCATTCCAACAACCTCGCAATGCTTGTTGCATACCACGAAAACACTTAGTTTGTGAGTAAATTACATCTGAAGGGTCCGAGTACCTTTTTCGAAATTCATAACTCCCGCCACCGAATCGGGGGTGGGGAGTGGTGACATTACATACGCCATCACCACTCTTTTCCTACCTTTGTGAGTTTCAGGAGCCAGGAAAACCAGCAGAGCACTACGCGAAAACAAAACTACTGCAACGCGAAAGCGTGGGCGGCACGCGGTCGAATGAAAATGAAACCTTTCGACCAGCCGCGTCATTGACAAGGGTACTTTCAATGAGTTATTCTTTTTCTAAAAGTAAAATAGAGAGTAAGAAGTGGCATTTTATTTCACCTTATAATACAAGGATGTTTTTGAAACGACTGGGTGAGTACTAGTGACAGAAATAAACTGAGGAGTCGTTTCGGCATCGAGCAAGTATACGTAAATGTACAGGGGAGCCTGTAATCATGTCCGGTATTTACCTATATTTCTCGATTATTAAGGCTATGTTCGGCATAATATAGACGTCTTAGAGATTATTTAGCACTAATCTAATGCTTTAGCTTGACTTAAAATTTGCCTTGAGTGTCCCTTTTACTCAGGGGCACGTGCGGGTGGTGCTACATCGGCCAAAGCGGCCGATGTTATTATGACCAGCTGAGAGAGCATGCATACTCGCTACATGGTTGTATACCTTGCCCTTTAGCTCAGAACTGTAAAAAATCTGGTTGTCAACCTATCCTCGTTAACTGCACAGTATTAGAACGATATAAAGAGCCAAGATCACGTGACATTAGCGAAGCGTCTTTTACCCAATCACGGAAACTCCTGTATCAGCGTACTTTCTGTTTCCCTGCTTGGCTGGGAGACTAGTTAATTGAATTGTTAAAAAACGTGAAACCCTGTTACAACGAAGCATGTGATGGGATTATTTCAATGGTATTTCTTTATCTGCGCAGGTATCATGCTTTGGCAGTTTTCTCCACGGCATCTACTTGTCCTATATATTGAATTCCCCGCGATAACCCAGTTCGTATTGGTCAGCGCCTCGTTTGTCGTGCTTCCACGTCCCCGTTTCAAGCGCTGTTTATCCCTATCGAAAAGAAAGGAATTCGTATTGTCCAGACTCTTAACGGAGGACATAGTTTGGTGTAATACTGGAAGATGTAGATATGAGGCGCAGTAAAAGTTGCAGACAAATAACTTGCATGACACAATTAACTTCACTCTTTTTCCTGCCGCCACAACCGTGAGAAGACAGGAAACCATGAGGAAATACAGAGTTATCATGCATCTCTACCTGGTGCAACTATGACGCCCTCAGTGATCCAGAACATAGGTAGTTTAGTATAGCGTCGCGCCGAAAGATCGTGATCGAAGCCGTCACTCGGAGCAGACGAGACAGGCTTCTAAAGTTCGCTATCTGAAGCACATAGTGGTGGCGGAGGGGGCGCCAGTAGGGTACTTGGACTAGCTGATATCCCTTCATCGGTCTCGCTAGAAAATGCTTCCAGTCGAGCAAAAGAAAATATCTTCGCAGGGGCCATTGCAGATGAGGATGTAACAACAATAAGGACCAGTCCACCACAAAGCCTTGCCTGTCAGTCGCATGGCTGCCGCTTCATGCGTGCGCATATTCGTTGGATTGGGCCTGCGCCATGCCTCCAAGAATAGCCGGAATCCAGGCTTTCTGTGTTGAGAACAGGATTTGAACCGCACAGCTGTTGAAGCTTTTAGTTTCGCCGTGGAGCGTTACCAGAAAACTCAGCCCAGCTGTGCGCTGCCTCACATTGCCTAGCAACCACCTGCGAGAGCACCGAACCACGTAACCTCCTCGCACCCCACGGGTGTAGGGCGGAGTCGTGATGTCACCGGCAAGTAAAAGCTCGGAACAGCTGTCGCGGCGACACACCTCTCGCCTCCTCTACCCCGTGCGTACACATTGCTGCCATGTGAAGACCGAAGAGTGCCACCGCCCGAATAAGAAGCCGAATACGAGGAATAGCGCCGTACTCCCAAGCGATAAGCGATGCGTCACCGCCGAGCTGATCCGGAACACCACGCCGAAGCTGCGGCTGAGAAGAGGCAATGCCGATTCGAGGATCCTGAGTTTCAGTCCAGAGAACACGATAGTCGGCGCCTTAACGCTTGACGTCGCTAAGCAATCCCGGCCTGACATTGCTCGAAGACTTCCGCCGTCAAGCCCGCCGAGAGAAGGACTTAGCAAAACCTAGCCAAGCCTCGAAAAACCTACAAACAACTTCGGCAAGCCACCCAAAAGCTAGGTGATAACAAGCTCCGTTGTTGACTCCAACCTTGCACCACTAGAGTAAGCTGCGCAAGTTTTTTTCAAGAACCTCTCCCATCGTTTAGCGCCTGAAGCAATCCAGTATAATCATATTGATTACTTGCCACATAGCCAACAGGCACGCAAGTACTTGCAGGCTTGCTAGCTAGATAGTTTTCATTGGTGTGGCCGCGCCATTGCTTATGAGCAGCCTGCTAAATTTTTGTTATTTATTACCTAACGGATGTACACAAACCGTACAGCAGTAAACCATCGCATAACAGGTGACGTTAAAATGGTGGAATCCTTCGCGGAATGAAAAAAAAATATGACGCAATGATGAGAGCGTCCGTAATTCTTGTGTCTAGCTTCTACATTATTTTCTCGCAGTATTTGGGCTGCGACTCTATTGTATAGTTACAGATATCGTTCCCTCTTAGTCAGGTAGTTGGTCCGCCCATCGGAAGGAGAGAACATCGGGGTATTCTCGTGGCATTAAAACATTGAAAATACAGTTTTTTTGCATGTTGGCTGTCACGATAATTGCATTCATCCTGAACTCTAGAGAAGTTGGTGCAGCTCCGCAATACAGTCACCCCTTTCTCAAAAGTATATTTCAAGGATAAGTTGCCAACATTCAAAGCAACAGGCGTAAAAAACTTTGAAAATTTTCGTAGTGAGGACTTCTCGCCGGACTACTGCATTAGGCGAAAGTAGTAAACCATCGTTCCGGGCTTTAAAGACTCATCCACACGCTCGACATGGCTGCCTTTTGCGCACACATTAAGGTGTGGTTATATTCCTGCAGTTGGCGCAACAGTTCTTCGAAGCACTGAAACTTGCGCCTCGGCCGGTTTGCGGCAGTGTTTAGTTTGTGCGAGTCAGACACATCAAATCATTTTTCTAGAGGAAAACACCGTAACGTATAGCTTTCTTGTGCACTTAGATTGGGGATTGAGTAACTGATGCATGCTCATAAATGCTGACAGTATCCAGAGAGTCAGTGATGCCTATTAGCTCAAGTAACCACATCTCAGTTGGCTGTCAAATTTCATATGCTTCTTTCCTATGCGGAAGTTACAAATATACAAGCCGTTACCGGGTTGTGATGAGTAGATGCGTTGCACCGACCAACCGAAGACCGCCTCAACTCTGTAGAAGGCACTACCAGGGCACTCAATTCTTCCGGTACAGTAGGCACCTAAAATAGACCAGACCTTTAACAATGCTGATTGTCGGTCTCGACCGATAGCCCTCTCGGTGTTCATCAGCGGTAATAATCTTGCGTTCACAAAACCGTGAAAATTGGTCTTGTCTTATGGCTGGAGTCTTAACGGTGCCGATTATTGACGCTCAACACCTTTAGCATGATCTGGCTGAAGTCTAACCGGCAATGCAGTTTAGGTCTGACGATTTGAGAGTAGTAATGGCGGGAAAGCAAGGAAGCACCAATCGTGCGAAAGAACGATGCCTTGTGTTCGAACGCAAGCTGTTCTAGCATTCTGGTGCTTCAAACGAGCTTTCTCTGTCTTCCGGTGTCATGCAGTAGCCGAACTAAACCAGAATGATGATTTGCGCACGCTCAAATTGTGGTCGTTTCTATGAGGGCCGATGTGAACGTAGCTATTTTAACCGAAGCACTTATCACTGGAAATTTCTAACTTCTTATAGACTCATTGTTGATACGGCTCTGACTGTTTTCAGGGAAGCGCTGTTGCTTTTCTGTTTAAATTTGACGTGTACTGCTAAAACAATGTTTTAGCAGTATTTGCACTTGAGCCATACTGCGCTGCGGCACGCTCATGCGAGTTACCCCTCTTAGCCGCATTTAAAACAGCAATGCTTCCCAGTCAATACCCACATTTTCTCATCGGATGACAATGCCGAGTAGCAATCCTTTAGTGTGTGGTGTTGAAAATGAGCACAGTGCACCACAGAAATGGTCACTTGATGCAGACGCTGCGACCAAACCTAGTGTTGATGTTATCTAGGTTTAGTAAAGCAATGAAGGGGGCTAGTTGGTGAACGTTCATGGTTATATTGCGCTCAGTTTTACAAACACGATACTAAGGAAGGGCAGGACGTGGACGGACGAAGCGCAAACTACCAACTGTTTGATACTGTTAAAGAACGCGCTTATATACAAGGAGATATGGTGCGGGTAATGTGAAGGATGTATGCCTGACCCAAACTATAACCACATGTCGTCACCTTGTCATATCTTTTTATATTTAGCCCCCCCCCCCCCCCCCCGCACCATATCTCCTTGTATATAAGCGCGTTCTTTAACAGTATCAAACAGTTGGTAGTTTGCGCTTCGTCCGTCCACGTCCTGCCCTTCCTTAGTATCGTGTTTGTAAAACTGAGCGCAATATAACCATGAGTTATCTAGGTTGTTAGAGAGGGCCCGTTGAGCCCATGTCCCAAGGTGGTGACTTTCTGTAGGGACTCTGAACGAAACACCTGGATGTCGTCTCAACTTTCTACTTGCACCTGCCGGAACATCATGACCTGTCGCACCTCCGCTTTTCGTGGCGTCGTAGAAGCAGCATCGTTGGCTTCACTCTCCTTTAATAGCTAAGAGTAGAGAATGGCCATGCCTTCGGGAAGCGAGCGCATAAGGACACGATGAAGTAGCACTGCATATTCCTCAGCTAGAACTCCGAGATTGTTGACGCTGCTTGTTTGAAGGCACCTCCGGTGAGTTTCCATAACTGAGATACTTCAGAAGAGCGGTTGACGCACCCCATGACAATTTGACTGTTAATACAGTCACCAACGAGGTTGGTATGACAGGCGAATTTCTCTCAGAGTAATTTTCACGGAACTGACGGATACCGTTGGTTTCACTAGGGCAACTCGTTGTATTGGTGCTACCGAACTCGCTTGAGTTAAGACGCATTCGGTGGCTTGGTTCCTTACATGGCTCGGGGTGGCAGCTTGAAGCTTGCGGGCATACAAGCAGTCTTCAGCAGGAAGCGAACCCGCCTAATTGTGTTGCGAATCCTGGGCTGAGATGGCACTGCTACAGTTGCTTCCTTATCGGATTCGACATGATTGTACGTAAGATATACAATGTTTGCGCCCTGTAAGGACAGAGTCTCCTTAGTGCAGGTAGTCTGAAGTGACTTGTAGGTGACACACTGACGGTAGCTCGGCTTGCAGTGCTTCTGTAACGCACGAGACTAGTTTCGTAGCACAGGACTTTAGTGTGCCCCTGTAGAGTCCCAGTCGCTCCATCATCGTTGTAGGAAGCAAACCTTCTCCCGGGTTGCTAGCGATGTTTAAAACAAAAAATGCCTTCTGTAGGATGCGGTTTTTTGCTGTTATAGCTGCGAGTTAGATGGCGCTCACACGAGCCGCCCCACTCGGTGTCGATAATCTCTTTTTTTCTTTGCAGTTTTAATAGTCCTCCGCACCATTCAGGATATTTTAGGTGACCGGATGGACGGGTTCGTCAGCATCGCATATATAGAGAAGAGGGACTAATCAACTGTAGAAAACTTGAGTAGGCCGATGCATAGCCACCAGATTTGGGAAGGAAGCGGAACAATTTACTGATACCATTTGAGCCGCTTAGGCGCAAGCCGGATATCCCGCCATTCTGATATTCCTGATATTCCACGTATACTTAAATGGGGCACGGAGATTACGGCACGCGAAATGCAGAAGTCAGAATGCGACATTGCTACATTCTCCAGAAGTAATAACAATATTTTCCATACTCCTCGCTATATGCGCTGTCATATTTTTGGAGTGCACTATCGTTGGGATCAGGTCACGAAGAAAACCAAGAAAATTGCGTTAGAAACATACATACTGGAAACGGAAAAGTGTCAGTAACTCGCCTTGGAAGACGTTGCCTTCGAAAATTTTAGGAAAATTTTCGTTGTCACATTTTTAAGTTGGTATTAAAGTATGGGTCCCATAAGGTTTTTTTTTTAGACGATACATTTTTTCAGAAGAAACAGTCTCAGTCGTGCAAACGTGAAGGTTTTGCAGACGAGTTCCTAGGTGAAGTGGACATTCTTTGCCGATAATAACGTTAGTTTCAAGAAGCTAATACGAACAAATGATGAAGTAATTTTTATTGCTGCTTTCGGGGCAGTTGTCGATATCGCAAATTTGGAAGCTGTGACATTTTAGTGCACCCCCATTTTTAAATGAAATTTAGGCAATCGCAGTTTACTCTAGATATTCCTCATAGAATTCCAATGCTCAGTCCAGGCAATATCGAGTCTGAGCGCGTCTCGCGGCGCGTTGGACTGCGATGCCCTTAAAGAAGTGTGGGAAGAGGTTTGAATGATATCTTGTTGAAGCAGATCCTGACACCGCACACAGCCTCACGTGCTTGTCAGGCCAATCATGCCGTATCAGTAGCCACTGCGACTGGCAAAGACCTTCAGTTTCAGTGTTGCTCATGCTTGTCGTCGCGTGCCACCACTGCCTAATAATAAAGTTAGTCGTCCTGTCTGTACTCTCGGCCAGTTCGTTTGCAACATTGCCGGAAACGACCATGGGAGTTAAATAATGAAGCAAGGTTTGGGTACGTGCTAGTTGGTGTTCCATGGTATCAATCGTCACTTACAGCGCATACATAGACGATCAATGATGAATATTACGAATAAAATGCAACTTTCAAGTTTTCAAAATATGGTTTGGAGTAATACATGCTCTGCCTCTGTATTTACCGTTTAAACAGCCCTAAAAACAAAGCTTATTTTTTTTATTTTGTTATCTACTCTACCGAAGCTCACGTTATTAGCGGCAAGGTATGTGCACATGGCCTTATAGCTATTCCGCGAAAACACCACGTTCGCAACACTTATACCTTGTTTATATAAGAAATATATGTTTGGTTTAAGAAAAGCACCCTTATGTGTGGCACATGCAAGTAGCGTTTGCATAATATACTGTTTTTAATACAATTTCAATTGTTTATTTGAAAAGCTCAAGCTTAGAAGTAGCTTTATAATACACATAGGAAGTACTTACTGCACTGATGGAGGAGGCTGCCGTTCTGCCTCATGAGGCAATTAGGCTTATGCCCATTATAACATGTCTTTTGTACGCACATGTAATTGCCTGTGAATACAAAATTCACCACGTTTATTATAAGCTTTGTCTTCAGCACACGTATGAACGCTATAAACTTGGCATACTCATAGGTCTCCTTGTCATTCTGTTTTTTAATGCCTTTTACTAGCTAGTATGTAATAGCTGAGTAAGGCAGTATTACTACTAAACATTCATTATGATGTGCGATTTTGCTATGAATGGGTAAATGAATACATTTTATTGAATAAGAAATGTATTTAGTTTTCACGTCAACTGCTATGGAAATATTCTAATTGCATTTGGTTTCCCGTTTTGCCTAATCCCGCACGACGTCATTGTTCCTGTACGCTTGCATGGCATCTGCGGGAAGTTCATTGATACGTGTGGCGCTCGTCTGCGAGCGATAATTCAGAAACACTTTACCATCGGCCAGAAATTCCTGTAAAGTCAAACATACACGCTCCTACAGTTTTTCCATATTAAAAGAAACACCCTTACACTTTATGGCAGCGGGTTCTTTGATAAACTTAAGAACAATAGGCAGCCACAGCAGATTGATAGTTAGAACTTAACTTGCGTGTGACTTGTGCATTCTAGCCTAGACATCGTTAGAAACCATGAATTACCAGGTTTATTAGATTACAAACCCATCCTCTAGTACCAAGCATTTACTAAATTACCTTGGTCATGTTATAACGCAGGTTAGGCAGATTGCTATGAAACGTACGCTCACAAAGAAAATGAAACGGTACGTGCAGCAGTCAGAAACAATTGCGCAACAAATTTACGTAGGTCATGTTTTTCCGCGAGAAGTTGTGCTGATGATCTACGTATCAAATGTCCCTGTTTAGAATTCCAGCAAATCAAAGTCACGAGCGCACATTGTATGGGACGTCTTCTGCGGCTTCCGATATTTACCATGCATGTCGCAAACGAAAGGCTCACAAAGCCCGACGGCTTTATTATGTATACAAATGCTGATTTTGACTAATCTGCACTGAATGTTGCAACACTTTTTAAACCTGTTATGCGATGTCGTTTGTACTTGTGCCGCCATGGGTAAGATGTACAGTGAAATTGTTGACACATTTATGCTAATTTCAATTCGGGTTGTCTCACGCTTCCGGGGAGAGACGACAGTCAACATACTTTAGCAATAAACAGAATAGGTTAAGCGACAAGTACGCATAAACAAGACCACATTTAGAACGTCATCACAATCGAGCAAGCATACAGGTCATTACAGCTGACAAATTCTCGGGGATAAAATATATGTACGACAGTAGAAAAAGTGCGTGAGATTTTTGTTCTAATACTTAACATTAGCGTTCTTCTGCTATTTAATGCAAATATTGCGGGAACAACCTAGGCGTGGAGCACATTTTTGCGAAAAATTCTGAAATATTTAGTGAGCAATTTATATTCTCAGCAGTAACTCCAAGTTAGGCTCCCGGAAGCAATATTCTGCTTCCACGTAATATTAAGGGCCTCTGATTACTATGAGTCCACTAAGCTTGATATGTCGCATCATTCCACCTTATTACGGTGAATTTTCCTGTTTTGCAAAGGAATGTAAATCATGAATTTGCACAAGATAACGTGTTATAACTTCTGAACATTTACCATACAGACACTATACAATAGAACAAGTGTACGGTACGACAAAATACGCAGCATTGCCGCACCTGTATTTTCTTTCTATCTTATTATGCAGTTCTTGGGATGTTCATTCAATGCAATCCATTATAGAATGTACATCATCCACTACAGGACCTGATATAAACATTAACACGAGAGGATGCTACTAACGCTAAAATTCCCCATTGCACTTTCCTGTTGTAACAGTTCTATAATATGAAGATACGATTTCAGTTCGCTTTCGTTGTAAAATATACGTATATGAAAGATACGTTTCATAGAAATACCAGCACCAGATTTAAACAATGAGTGTACGTTGCTGTGTTGTAAATTTATCTAATTCAGGAGTTCGTTTAGTTATGTAGCAATAGAAAGCTTTCAGGTAATTGCTTGCATGGAAGTATGTCGCAAAACACTTCTATATATGCATTGCAAGTGCGAGGTTGTAGTTTTAATATATATTTTCCCTTAATGTTTGATGTCATAGAAGTGCGTTCTTGTAGATCTATCCAGGCAATGTAATGATTTTGTGCATGTGAAAGGCACAAATTTACGAAGAATTTAGACCGTGGAATGGCGTTATGGAAGATTGCTGACAAGAAAATGTGGTGGGGCTTGCCAAAATAGTGCAATATGCACATCATCTCCGTAAATATTTATTGACAGAAAAAAAACCCCAAAAGCATCTAAAAAACTTGTCGAGAAACTAGAAGCAGTGATATACGAGTCAGTCAAAAGAGATTCTTAAAAAAAATAACACTGCAAACAAAGGGTTATTCACCATCATTTAGTTTGACAGAAAGGGCCATCAGCACCAAAAGAAATGCGGCATGCTTAACACCCATGGCTGCCTGAAAGGTAAAAAAGGTAATGTAAACATTCACATGCTCCGTTGTTCAAAAGACTCATTGGAACGTGTTTCTACGCATTTTCTAATAGAGTTTATTTCAAATTATTTGGTTCAACTTCAGGGCGTTAGTATTCTTGTGTAATAAAACTTACACATTGTATTTTGGCGAAGCACAGATTTGGTTCAGGGAACCTTAATACGATCACAAAGCACTTTCGTAGGCCTTCAACGGGTCACCTAATAACACAAGCGTGAAAACACCACCAGTGGTCGCAGTACGAGGCGTGGGACGGCTAAGTAGAGGGGCAGGCATACTTTGTGGTTTCTGACGTGCCCTTGGCTAACGTTTTCCCTTCTTTCGTTTTCATGTGCACCCTGCATATCAGATTGCGACGAGGAGTAAGAATGTTGCTTGCCGCTACTCTTCTTCTTAGAAGCGTAAGTGCCCGTGCGACTAGCGAGGACGCTTCTGCACTTGCTTAATTAAGGAACGGCTACTAGGCCCCGTAGAGGTTTCCTATGGGAGATGCACAAGGCAGCTCTAGCAAGAGCTTGAATGCCCTCAGCTAAGCCAGAAATAGTTCTGAAGGCATGACAATGCATCTATTAGAGAACTAAGTTCTGCAAGCATGACCGCAGATGCTGCTGGCGCACGTCTATAATAACGGAACATGTAGTATGTCCTATGACATTGTCTCCCTTTTATATCAGGTATGCTACAATGCAGAACACATAAGCGTCAACACAATACACTCTGTATGCTTGACTACAGTGTAAAATTGCATTACTATGAAGTTCACTAAAGCAGACCGATCATTATCGAATGTCTTCCCACTGAGTAGCAAAAATATTCTATCAGAGCCAAAGTGGAAGTCAGAACGTAAGAACATTAACCCGTGAATGGACAAGTTGGCTACCATGTTGTGGGGTAAATTCATTTAACCTTAGAAGAATAGCCCAGCAAAAGGACACGAAAAATGAAAATATTTAGCATGAAACAAAGAAGAAGACTGCGTTAGAAATGCGTGATTTCCTTGTCTTTGGAACGCGTTTGGGTTTTCTACGTGTTTCTAGGCGTGTCTTCGTGTTTACTTTCTATAAGATTTTCCAAAAATATACGAACTACCAGTGCACTTTGCAAAGAATAAAATAAAGAAAAAGGAAGCCGGACATCGGCGCGATGTGCATACTTCTTGAAATATGTTCGTAAATTCATTGTCCTCAAGAAGCTAAACAACACGTTTATATTGAATTTGTTATTCTGTGCTTCGCAACCCGCTGCTCTCGTCAAAAGTCGTTGTTTTACAGCGAAGCTGTGGGCGCCACTAAGACCGTTCGAAAACATTTTATGCACTTGTTTTAACTTTGGAAGCCACAGTGAGCACAATTCACGTACAATATCACAATTCTAAATACTATACAGGTTAACGTAGGGTTGTCTAACTTCTAATCCCAAGCGGCTGATCTGCTACGAAACGGTCAGTGGTTGAACCAGGTGCCCCCACACAATATGAAGTCATTATATATTCCTATTTCGAGGTGAGGATCCCTACATGTAGCCGAGCTAAACACTACGGGACACCGTTGCTTTTTTTCAAAACCATGGATTTCTGGCACAAGGCAGATACATTTAATCTAGACCGCTTGCCGGCAAAAACAGTGGCTCCAGCCACACGATTGCGAATTTCCTTCATTTCTGTGGGAATGTTTTGAGTCACCCTTGAATATGGACCTAATCACCTAAACAGGAGAAACGAGACGTGCACAACATAGGTCAAAATAACAGTTCGCATAATTTGCGCTCGATCATCCATGTCTGAGAAGCAGCCATGGATGAGCAGAGGTGTTCTATCTTGTTTATTAATTATGCTAGTTTGAGTAGTGCATTACAAGAAAGCGCTAACCCTAGGAATGATTTAATCCACGCGTTTTATTTCTAGTGCGTTTATGTACGCTGGAACTACATGTTTAATTACATGCCTAAAATATGCTATGTAACGGTACAGGTACTTCTATTCTTTGACTGTTTGCTATATAAATGGATCATTTATGTCTGCTATGTCCCCACTGACGCTTCTCCCCGCTGACAGCACTGACGCTTAGAATGAAGTATTTGCCTTGAAACCTTGTAGCAATGTGCGGCGCTCAACTTTTTAAGAATACTCAGCGAGTATCAACCAGCTGGAAGTTTTTAATGCCCCCCGCAACGAAATTGCCTTGCGGTACCATCACCAAATGTACAATCGCTTTGTATTTAGGGTGCACCAACATTGTACGCCTATGGCTGAAACCAATAATGCATGTTGACTATAGACTTCAAGCTGTTGCAAAGGACAGCTTATTTCGGAGAATACCTGGTTGCGCTCTCACTTATGTAGCTATTGTCTGTGCAATCATTATTTTACCTGGGCTTGTCGCCATTTATGCAGGTATCGCAAGAGCAGAATGCCAACAGTTTGGCTTTGTTTTATTACAAATCCAAAAATTCGACACTCTTCTTACTCGGCAAAAAAGCCTAAAGTAAAACTGAAACAAGTACAGTCTTTAAAAGAATAAATGTTCTAGAACTCCAACTGCGACAATTCAAAACGTAGTAAAAGCCAAATACATGGGAAATGATGAAAGTGAAAGCTCATTTCTTGTCAACGGAAACAGCGTGCCAAGCAAAACGCAAGAGCCTAACAAGGTCCGGGTCAGCCGTGAAGCATTTTGCATTGTGCAGAAGCACTTTACAAGAATTGCACAACAAATTTGACAAGCATGCTGAACAGGATAAGTCAGTAAGTCAACACGCTCGAAATTTACACGCGGAAAAAATAACTAATGCATACACAACCTACTGCATGACCAATACAAACTACATATGCGTTCTTTTTATAGACATGCAAAACGTGTCACTCATAAAACGCTGATCAATATTTCCAAGTAGACACATGTACTCAAAACAAAATCATTTCAATGAATGAATAGAATTTATTGATAGGAAAGACAGAGAGGTCGACCTGAGCTAGTGCGCTCTAGTCGGCTACTCTGCACTGGGGAAGAGGGAAGGGGAGTGAAAGTATTGGAATGGATGATGATGATAAGAGAAGTGGTGAGTGCTTATGTACATGAGACAGTTGCCTCGCTAGAGCCGCTCGTCGAGCTTGGTGTCCTGCAGAAACTCCAACAATACTTTTGTTGCACGCATTGAAATTGCAGTGTCAGGACATGGGCCGAGGATAGCTTCCTCCAACAGTAGTTGCCTGCCAACACTGGCTAAGAAACTGTCTAAGGTCCTTCGCTCCAGCATATATGCCGGGCAGTCGCACAGTACGTGTTGCAGTGTTTCGGGCATCTGGCAGTGTACACAATCAGGGCTGTTCGATTGGCCGATGAGGTGTGCGTAGCGACGGGTGAAAGCAACGCCTAGCCGAATCCTGTGTAGCAATGATGTTTTGCTCCGTGTAAGCTTCGGGGGCAAACAGAATTTACCGTCTGGGTCAATCATATGTAGACGTCTGTGAATGTTATCAGAGTGGGCTCTGTAAGCCTTTGTAAGGTCCTGCATGAGTGCCTTGATCATGGAGTTGGTGTCAGGTCGCGAGTAGGCAATCCGTACTTCATCAGAGGAAGAGGAGGCCGATCTTGCCTCACTGTCAGCGAGTTCATTACCAAAAACACCACAATGGCTAGGCACCCATTGAAAGGTGATCACGTGGCCACTTAACTCGGCACTGTGATAAAGTTCGACGATTTCAAGCACGAGCAGATAGTATGGTCCTTTGTTTAAAAAGTATTTTAGCGCCTGTAGCGCTGATTTGGCATCGCACAATATTGTCCATTTATGGGGTGTCTGCGTTCTCATAAAACGGACAGCCTCCCGTGTTCCCGCAAGTTCCGCAGCCGTAGATGTCGATTTGTGGTCTAATCGGAATCGTTGAGTAATTTCAAGTTGTGGGATGACAAATGCGGCCGTTGTGGCAGATGGCGTGACCGAACCATCGGTATATACTTGTACAGTCCCACTATATAAAGTAAATATATGCGACAGGGTGAGCTGCTTCAAGCCAATGGAGGAAACGTGAAATCATTTCAAAGTTAACACAATAAATATAGAGTATATCGAGTAGAGAAATGTCACATTTATTTCGTTCGCTATTCGAGAATTCAAGCTTCTTTTTTGAACAGTAACATTCCATTTCAAAAAGAAGTGCATATTTAGTGTGGGGACTTGGCAGCTTAGTGCAGCTGCCGCAATGGTGTAGTGCGTATAACGTTGCGCTGAGAAGGCGGAAGGCCTTGGAACGAACATGGCCGCGGCCGCCACTATTCAGTGGTGGTCAAATGCAAAAATGCACGAGTACCGCGCATTGGATGCGCGTAAAAGAACCCCAGCTGGTCCAGATTAATCCAGAGTGCTCCAATAAGCATTGCTCCTAATAAAATATTGGTTTTAGCACATAAGACACACGAATACACTTTCTTTAATTTTGTAGCTAAGTGTTTTCTTGCTGCAATGAGTGCGGCATAGTGGTACGCGTTTTCGTTTGCTCCTGAATAGATATCCACTGCTAGAATTATCAAGACAAGAACAGGGCAAATGGTGACCATGGATGTATATATGTATACATGCAATATTTATATGCTTCTTTTTGCTATCAAGATGACAAGTTTCTGAAATAATGGTGTCGTGGGTAATACTGAAGCTCGGCCATAGGACATCTCTGTAGCGCATTTCCTAGTTGGAAAGAGATTTCAAAAAAAAATTACTAGATGTCGTAGTTCCCCAAACAAGAATGCCGTACGATAACATTGCGTATACAAGCCCATATATATATATATATATATATATATATATGTATAACTGCTATTTGCACTGTTTGAAAACTGTGACGCCATATCTTGAGAATAACCACTAACACGGACAATGAAGTGGTTGAGCCGACTCTGCAGTTTCTACAAGATGAGTTCCTGAAGAACTGCTGAGGTAAGTATGCTGTGATGCAGCATATTTTTGTCAGCGTCCTTGTGGCAACGCTGGGGTGTTTGCGAGCCTCCGCGCCATTCGATAGAACTGCGCTACCGCACACAGCATCACTGGCATTGTACGTATTCTTGTGTTCGGGAATGCTTTATCGAGCTTGCCAGAGTAATGGCGGCATTGAGTACAGTACCACCTAATTTCACGGTCTTAATTTTCGCCCGCCCCGTACCTGGTGAATATGCATGTGAAAGACGTGGATGAATCATAAATTATATTACAATATTTTTGGAGTGTGATAATGGGTACAAAGTTGTGTACACCGGCTCCTATATATGTTTTTTTTCCATTTGCAACGTACACTATCTTCCAATGCCCAGAATGGCCCAACGTTGCTCAATCTAAAATTTGGATGACTGGAACGAATACCTTCTTATCACTCTTGAAGATCTCTTGGGCGCTAGAGGTTTTCTTGGGCGCTAGAGGTATACAGCTTCTCTGTAAAATACACCCGTACGGCTAGGCAGCAGTCATGGCAAAAAGGAATGCACAATCTCGTGTAGAAAACAGACACCAACCTGCAGATCAAGTAGGAAGCAATCAGCGCAGGCTCCAGTTACCGCAACCACTGCCTCAAAAATGACGCGGGTCTCAGGGTCGCGTCCTTTAAATCCTCGTTGGTGACGTCAGGCTAGCAGGCGCCCTCTTCCGGATGCGATGACCGCTGGTCTTGATAGTTGCTGCGCCGCACACTTGCCTTGAGGACAGCTGCACCCAAATAACTGTAGAGCAAGTAGGGAGCAATCAGCACAGGCTCCAGTTGTCACAACCAGTGCTAAAGAAGTGATCGTATACGGCCTTCCAAAAACTCCCGAGCGAAGGTGTTGGTTTTCTTAGCGATACGAGAAGGGGCCATACTGCCAAGCAAATTTAATTCATGAATTCATGCATGAGTCAAACGTCTGTGGCTAAACATCGAAAGATATCGTGCCAGTATACGAAAGTATTTTGCGTAAAAGAAATCAAGCAGAGCTAAAGCACAGATGGAACACAGCTCTAGCCCCGGTCGTTGACGCTCGCCCACAACCACGTAAATGTCAGCGGGTAGATTAAAGTGACTTTTTAGAAATGCCTATAAGCAAAGCGAAGTAAAAAAGCAAACGAAGCGCTTCGTTACAATTCTGCACATCTAAGGACTAGAAGCGAAGCTTCCAGACACAACAGGAAGCAGCCAAATTGCAACCAAAGCTGTGAAAATCACCAAAGCTATTCTTCTATGGCCAATTTTCTAAAAAAAACCTTGATATTGCTACGGAAACTATAAGAATAGAAAGGAAGAAGATCGCGAAACGTTGGCTGCTGCGCATTGTTGCTGCTCAGCCATCTTAACCACCTCGAATCAACTTGTATATATAATGTAAATAGAGGGTGTTTATACTCCCAACGTCCCCGTAGCATACTTGTTGAGGGGCGGGGTACCACAGCTGGAAACGGAGCTCCGCAGTGACCGTCGCACCACCGTCCGCGTTATGAATGACGGTGAGCACGCGGGATCTACCTCGTTGCCGCCTCCAACGTCACCGTCGCCAGTTATGTCGCTGTCCCCTTCTCTTGTGGTTGTGCAACACAAGGATCTCGGCACTTTCTGCAGGACCGATGGCACCGACGCTGAAGGGTGGATCGCTATGTAAGAACGCGTGAGTGGAATGAACAGATATGATCCTGCGATTATGCTAGCTAACCTTTTCTACCTATACGGCACGGCAAATGTGGGGTATGAAAACCATGAAGAAAAGCTAATGAGATGAGACCAATGCAAAAGGAAGTTAACAGAGTTGTTTGGCAAACCAGCTGGCGTAATATCGCCGTCAAGCAGGAAGTGGTCACCCGTGCCTAATCTCCCACGCAGTGCTATGTCTCGTACATCCAGGACGAGCGAGCCCTTTGTCGTAAAGCCGATAACGAGAGGACAGAAGCTCTGAAAATCGGGTACGTGTTCAAGTGAATTGTTGACGACACCTTTAATCTGCTTATATGTAAATGCTGCTGTGCACTTGGTGACATCACCAAAGAGTTCCGGCAGTTCTAACAGGCCAGAAGCCGATGCGTCCTGCAGCGATTCGACAGACTTCCCAATACTACCGCAACGTCTACGTGGAAAGATCTGCCCGCACAGCAGCACGCGTCGCTGTCAGAGGACGTGGTGCGAATCGTTTGACGGGAACTGGATGCGATGGCGCCCGCAGCTTTCTGCTGTCGTAGCCCTGATGTTACCCCTTTTTCAGTTCCCCTCATACAAGCCATCGTTCCCCAGGAACTTGGAAACATTGGTCTACACTCTGTCTTTGCCATCGCCAACCCCAGCGCCCAACGCACGCCCTTCTACTATTTTCGCTCCACCCCTACGCTCCTCTCGACGTTATCGCCACCCGGCTAAGTAGAGAACTGCGGATGACCAGCGGATATGTCTCCCATGTCGCAGCATTAGTCATTTCGCCCGATACTTTCCAACTCGTGGCCCACAACACCTCGCATACCGACCGACCTAAGCCGTTTTGATGGAAATACCCGTAATGCTTCGCCCGCCGCCGAGTCTAACAGCACTGACAACAACTACAACTACAATGATGAACGTCACCTGTGTAGAATACGTGGTACAGTCACCCACCATCACGGCGTGGACCCCATTCTCGTTCACCGCAAACTCGTCGCCCATATTCCATTTCACCCAGCCACGTCGCCTTTCGTCCCCTGTTGCTTTTGAATGCGCCCTTTCAGAAAAACTAAGAAATGCAGCCTCGGAGGTAATGCCGTATTGTCTACTACTGCAGCAAATTATCTGTATCTGCAGATCAACAGAACTGTCATTGATGTTAAAATAGACTGCGTACCTGTGCAAGCACTCCTCGACACTGGAGCCACGTTTCTGTGATGAGTGCTAGCCTACGTAGACTTTTAAAGAAGACACTAACCACAGCAGCTGCACAAGGGCTTCGTGTGGCTGACAGCGGCGTGCTGGTTGTTCTTGAATTATGTACTGAACGTTTAAGTATAGCCCGCCTCCCTACTTCTAGTCTCGTAGCTGTAATCGCCAACTGCCCTCGCGACATTATTCTTGCATTAGACTTTTGATCCAATCATTTTACTCTCATCGACTGCGAAACCGGCATTCTTCAGTAATCACTGCCTCAACTCGCCGAGCACCGTGCTTGTGCTCGCTTCAAGATGCGTATCTATCACCCGAGGCAATCACTTACGTCGCTTTGACCCCACAGCCCCAGGTTCCTGACGGTGAATGTGTGCTTCGCCCCATCGTCGACGTGCTTTTCAACCAGAACGTGTCTTTTCCGCATACGCTGGTCACGGTTACCGCTAACGGCGTCATTCTTCCCTTTCTGAATTTCAGCCTCTGCCCTCAAGTGCTTCCAGCCAGCAAGTTCTTGCCCAGCGTTTCTAGTACTTATGAATTTGGCATTGAGAGTCTGAGTGCCGAGAGTGGTTTCTTAGGGCCAATTGCAGCTCACAGCTTTAGTTACTTAATGGATGACTTCGAGAACATGATTGCACCTGACCTTACCTTTGCACAGGCCACGAACATATCCAGCTGGTATCGTACACGAATCCTATTCATCGGCGTGCCCATCGTGTATCGCATGCTGAACGTAGAGTAATCCAATCAGAAGTGTACAAAATGCTCTGCAAAAGGGTCATCAATTGATCAGCCAGCCCTTGGGCTTCGCCTATCGTCGTTGTCAAAAAGAAAGATGGTACATGGCGTTTTTGCGCCGATTACCACCATTTAAACAAGATCACGCAAGAAGGCGTCTACCTACTACCACACATCGGTGACGCCTTGCACTGCTTGCGCGGAACTAAATACTTCTCGTCCATTGGTCTTCGATCCGGCTATTGGCAGACTTGAGCTGATAAAATGGACTGCTTGAAGACGGCCTTCGCCTCACTTTATGTTTTATATCAGTTCAAAATCATGCATTTTGGCCTATGCAATGCTGCGACATTAGAACGTAGGATGGACTCGCCTCAGCGAGGCTACAAATGTACCACCTGTCCGTCATGTTGACGACGTTATTGTTTTTTCTCTCACGTTCGGCAGCCAGCTTATGCGAATCGATGCAATTCTTGAGGTCTTCCGAAAAGCCGGCCTGCACCTGAACTCCACGACATGTGAATTCCGGCGCCGTCAGATTACCGTGCTGGGAAACCTCGTTGACGCATTCAATCTAAAACCAGGTCCGAAAAGCGGCGACGGCAACGGCGCTGTTCTTGCGCAAAAGTAGAATGGTACCGGGTGCCTGATAGCTTATACCAGCCGCCTGCTCTCACTTTCCGAGAGAAATTACTCCATCACCAAGTGAGAGCGCTTGGATTTCTTTTGTGCTGTCGCCACGTTCCGGCCATATTTGTACAGTCGCACGTTTTAGGTCCTTACACAACACCACACCCTCTGTTGGCTGTCTTCCCTCCGGGACCAGACAGGATGGCTTGGTCGCTGGGCTTTGCGTGTCCCAGAATTTTCATTAATTTTCAACTACAAGTCTGGACGTTTGGACAAGGACTCTGACTGCCTCTCTCGTCACCCCGTGGATTCTCCTGATCCGTTCACGCACGATCTGGTGGCCTGCAAGATGGCTTTTACTGACATGACCGACATGTGCCCTGAACAATGAGGCGACAAATCCTTAAGGCGCATCATTGCAAGAGTGCACTCTGGCAGCACCAAAGGCACTTGCTGTGTGTTCGTGCTGCATGACGGCATCCTCTACTGCCGAAATATCAACCCTGATGACCCTGAGTTCCTCCTTGTCCTGTTTCGTCATCTTGCGATCCAGCCCTCTCGAACAACATCACAATGCACCGACGGCGGGACACCATGAAGATTTACGTACATACGACCGCGTACAACGCCGGTTTTTCTGGTCGGGTCTCTACCGCAATGTGCCTCGTTAAGTCGCAACTTCCAAATTGTGCCAGGGTCCAGAAAAACCTCCGCTGGCACCTGTTGGACGACTCCATCCGATTCAAGTTCACTCCGAAACTATCTTTCGCGTAGGCTTTGACCTGCTTGGCCCTTTTCCGATGACAACTAAAGAGAAGAGGTGGATTGCCGTCAGTACTGATTACGCGACAAGCTACGCGATAACAAAGGCGTTGCCGACTAGTTGTGCCACTGACGTCGCCGATTTTCTCCGCCACGATGCCATTCTCCACCACGGTGCCTCCCGACAGTTACTTATGGATCGCTGCCGCTCTTTCTTGTCTCGAGTTGTCAACGCCTTCCTCCGCTCATGTGCCCATTGAGCACAAGCTCTCCACAACCTACAACCCACAAACGAGCGGTCTTACGGAATGTCTCAACCGAACACTCACGGAGATGCTGTTGATGTATGTCTCCAACGATCACCGAGACGTGGACGCCTCGCTGGCCTACATGACATTCGCGTATAACTCGTCCCGACATGGTACCGCAGGATATTCACCCTTTGATATTTTCCGTGGTTGCGACCCCACATTGCCGTTTGACATCTTCCTATTTTCTGTGCCACGTGTTGCAACAGAGTACACTCGTGAAGTCATCGATCGCGCTCACATGCCGCGTCAAGTCGCCCGATCTTGTTTATTAGCCTCGCAGCATATGCAAAAAGAGCGTTACGATGGTTGCCATCGTGATGTTAAGCATGCCCCAGGGGCTTGGGTGCTGCTTTTGTCACCATGTCGTCGGGTCGGCCTCTCCCAGAAACTTCTTTCTCGCTACACAGGGCATTATGAAGTCCTACGTCAACTAAACGACGTAAATTACGAGATCTCGCGGTTAAACTTTGATCAATGCTCTATATTGTTCCAATTCTAAGTTATGTGGAGACACTGCACCTAACTGAGGAATACCTGTAAGAGCTTTTGATAATCTTTTTTCTCAATCCTACACGTTTATTTAGTGAGTCTGCAACTTTGTGCAAGCGAGGCAAAACACGTGCAACGAATTTACATTTTCATATTTGAGTCACGAATAGAGGGACATTGATTGAAATATTGTTTTTCACACAAATGTGCCCGTGCCAGCACAACAGTGAACCTCAAAAGCAAGGATGTCGTTGTAATGCCCCCACAGCTGTCAGTGTCGCACGCACTTGCACTTCCACATGCGATGCACGCTGAGACATGACGAGTAGCAAATTACACAGCAAACTTGAGATTTCTTATGCTTTGCTCATAATGCGAAAGACCATCTTATCGCGGATATGAGGTCCTACTTCGTAGACTATTCCTTGCTGTACATTTAAAGCACAAGTTTTGTGTATATTGTTGCGAGCTTCGTCAGCTGTTTTATTTGTGAGCTGCAGTCGCATATTCGTCGCTCACACTATTGTTGACATTATGCTGTTAGGCAAGAATCCTTTCACCCCACAAACTGTATACGTCACACCCAGGCCCATTTTCTCCATCATCACCGCCGTCCTCGTGATGTTCAGTATAACTTGGAAGAAAGATAACACTGTCGCCGCGCGATGTATGCTATATGTGCGAGTAATAGCATGCGAGGGTGAGCCGACGATCAAGGCTGAATATCGCGCGCAATCAAGGGAGGAAAGCCTCGAGCAAGCGCGCCATCTTTCGTCGCAAGTACAGAACCGGGAGAAGCGGAACATGGTGCTGCAGGAGGCGGTGGGGGAGGGGGAGGCGTTGTACTTCGACAAGAATGCGCCGGCTTTGTCATAATGGCGATCTGCTTTAAGGACAGAGTCGAGGTGGGCCGGAAGATAGTAGCTTTACGTTGCTGTGTTCTCGCGACTCAGCTTGCGTTGACACGATAGAGAGCACGAAGTGAACTTCGCTCGCTGTTGTTGCCGCGCTTCCTTACTCCAGCGTTTTGACTGAGTGCCGAGTTCAAAAAGTGTGATGTATTCATGTTTGCCCGTGTGCGCGTACCACCATGTTTGTTAACTTAACCAGCAAGCGAGTGTTTACAAGTTTACATGGTCGATAATGCTGTCCTTACTTCGTCTGGCTGTCTAGTAAGTTGCTATCGTAGTCGACGCTTCCCCTTTCCGTAAAACTGCAACTTTTTCGCTACTCACCTTATGTTTTAACGCTGTGGAGTAAAGGTTATAAACAGAAATAATATGCGTCAGAAAGGCTGGCCAACGTTTCGCAACGACCATCTAACATTATCGAAACGCTGGCCAGCCTTCCTGAGGCACCTTATCTCTGTTTATAAGCTTTATACAACTGTGTGCTACTCCATCTTTCAGACCCCTTCTCCATTTTCGATTTCCTATTCTATAACTGAACAGAACAATGTAATCGGCAAACCGAAGGTTGCTCTGGTATTCGCCGTCGATCCTTGCTCCTAAACCTTCCCAGTTTATTAGCTTGAATACTTGTTTCAAGCACGCAGTGAATGGCATTGGATTGATTGTATCTCCTTGTCTGACTCCTTTGTTTATATGTATCTTCCTACTTTTCTTGTGTAGTTTTAAGGCGGCTGTGGAATATGAATATATTTTCCATGGTATTTACGTAAGCGGTCTGTACTTCTTGATTGCGCAATGCCTCTATGAGTGCTGGTATCTCTTCTGAATCAAATGCTTTTTCGTTATCTATGAAAGCCATATAGACAGGCTTATTGTACAATGCGGATTGCTCGATAACCTGATTATTGACACGGATGTAATCCATTGTAGAGAATCCCTTCCTGAAGCCAGCCTGTTCCTATACTTGACTCAAGTCGTTTTGCCTTTATTCTATTGGAGATTATTTTGGTAAATATTTTATGCAATACTGCGAGTAAGCTAACGGGCCTATAATTTTTCAGTTTTTTAACGCCTGCCTTTTTGTGCATTGGTATAATGTCTGCATTCTTCCAGTTTTCTAGGACCCTTGCAGTCGAGAGAGACTTTGTATAGAGAGCCGCTAGTTTTTCTAGCATTGCGACTCCTTCATTAAATTGACTGTTGTTACGTCTTCCACCGCTTTTCCTTCTTCCACGTCTTGCAATGCCCTTCTTACCTCACCTCTAGTTATAGGAGCAGTTTCCGTATCTTGTTCATATATGTTTCGAGTGGAACACTCCAGATGCCTCAGGCTACTAAACAGGTCAGTATAGAGTTCTTACGCTGCTTTTATTATAGCTTCGAGATTGCTGATGATATTAGACTACTTATATTACAGTGCATACTTCTTTGTTTGTCCTATGCCAAGTCTGCTTCTGACTGATTTCAACCTGCGTCTATATTTTACAGCTTTTTCAGTCTTTCGCAGGTTAAAATTTTGAATATTACTTATTTTCGCCTTGTTTATCAGTTTTGACAGTTCCACGAATTCTATCTTATCTCTTGAAATGGACACTTTCATCCTTTGTCGTTTCTTTATTAGGCCCTTTGTTACTTGGGAGAGCTTGTCTGCTGGTTGCCTTGGTGCCTTGCCTCCCACTTCAATTGCTGCCTCTGAAGCGAGCCTCATTACGGTTTCATTCATTAGCTCTATGTCGTCATCATCTCCCTGTTCTAAGACTGCAAATTTGTTTGCAAGCACCAGCATAAATTTTTGTACATTTACCCTTACTGCCTCCAAGTTTACCTATTTCTTCTTGACCAATTTTACTCTTTAGCTGTTCAAATTGAGGTAAATTCTTGCTCTCACTAACCTTTCATCCCTGCACT